>NC_081824.1:156864189-157167219 GCF_030867095.1 Alligator mississippiensis
TTGATTCTGATAAGATTTAAGCTTGTGCTTCCAGGGAGTCTAGATACTTCTAACCTGATGATTAGATCTTAAGCCATTCTTTCAGCTACAAAACCCTCTGAGCCATTGCTCTAAAGAATCCTATATCAACTGTTTAAATCCCTATGGAACAGCTTGGGCATTCCTTTCAGTGACAGAAGCTAAAAGATTTTGAGCAGGGTATTTGTCAAAGAATGAAAACTATTCTTGATTTGATGATGATGGTGATGATGTTGATGATGATTTTGTCCTTTTAGGACACTCAAGGCATAAATAATAATACATCTTTGAACTTACAGTTGTACTTCCAATCAAAGAGTCTCAAAACTTTGGGATATGCATATCTTACATATACTCTGGACCTGATATAATTCATTAAATGTGTAAAAGCATAGATTCATAGATTCATAGATGTTAGGGTCGGAAGGGACCTCAATAGATCATCGAGTCCTACCCCCTGCATAAGCAGGAAAGAGTGCTGGGTCTAGATGACCCCAGCTAGATACTCATCTAACCTCCTCTTGAAGACCCCCAGGGTAGGGGAGAGCATCACCTCCCTTGGGAGCCCGTTCCAGACCTTGGCCACTCGAACTGTGAAGAAGTTCTTCCTAATGTCCAATCTAAATCTGCTCTCTGCTAGCTTGTGGCCATTGTTTCTTGTAACCCCTGTGGGCGCCTTGGTGAAAGCAGTATCATTTCTTATAAAATATTAACATTGTACACTATTCATGTCAACAAAGACATGTTTTTCCTAGAAGACTATACCTCTTTCTTATTTTAAGTAAGTATTTAAGAAGTATTAAGAAATATTTAAGACATCCTTTTTTTTATTTAATTTTTCATCTTAGTTATTTCTCATTTACCATCCTCAGACTTAGAACCTTAAAAAATCAGATATGATTAGATATTTAAAAGTGTTTTCATTTGAAACCAAATTGTTCTGTTATTCTAAGTATTCCTGGGCACGTCTACATGAAACACTTAACTGAGTAGTAGAATAGTTTACTGTTCACTAAGCATGTGCATTTACATGTGCACATGCATACTACGCAGTAAGCTTTGCTGATCACAAGTAAATTTGCTACCTGCAAATGCAAGTAGCAAAGTTACTTTCTATTAGTAATGGTGCAGTAGTGCTCTGGTAGATGCCTGACTGGGAGCAAATCTGCTCAGTCTTAACATTCATAACATTCAAACAATGCATTGACATAGTCATATCTAGAAACACGAATACAAATAATCAAAATTTCAAAATGCACGTGCAGTCATGCCTATGGAGGTGGGATGCCAAGGCCCACCCCCTTTAGTGGGGTGTTTGGGATGGATTAGTGCTGTGCCTTCTGGCCATGGTGACCTCAGGGACCCCTCCTGGGGGACAGGGATGGGGAACCCTCTGAGGGATCCTCTTGGGGAGGAGGATGGGGATGGGGATGGGGTTGGGGACCCTTTGTTACTCTCAAGTTTCTGTTTTTGTATTCTCTCTCCCTCCTGATGACTTCTGATGACTCTTCATCCATGGCTATCACTCATTGGTCTCTGTGTGGTCATCATATTGTCTATGTTCTGTTTCATCAGTACATTCCAAACTCATGAGTCATCACATGCATAGCCTTCCCAAAACAGGAATTTCAGGCCTCCCTCTTTGGCTTTGCAAGCTGGTGTCACCTTGTTTAATATTATGGAACAATGTGGTATATGCCCCTCGTTTCCCAGGCTATGTGTATATCCCTTAGCCTTGTTGTGTTAGACAAGCTGTCTTCTTCTGAAGGCTGAGGGACTGTGTGTGTGAGACCCAGGGCTTTAGAAATCAGTTAACCCCTGCTGCCCATCCTAAACCATTCTAATGTATATACAAGCCAATTCCCTATAAGCCAATTCCCAGAAACCAAATCTTTAAATACCATTTTCAAGCCATCAATAATGTGGCTTTCTTATAGGTAATAAAGTGCACAAAGAAGCATTTTTGCTTTTATGGCAACACAATTGTGTTCACTTGATAGATGTTATTCCATTAGTTCTTATTCCATGCTCACCACTGTAATAGCTGTGTGTCATTCTCAAAAACATTGAGCCAGTGGTTCTCAACCTTTTTAAACTCAAGGCACCATAGTGCTCCTTGTTAGGCTCCAGGCACCCCTTCTTAGACTTAACACACCCCTCAGAAAATTCTGGCACTTAGTTTTCACTCATTTTTTTACTACAGAAAAAACATTAGAGTAATTTTTTCTATTGCAAAGAACTCAGAATACAATAGGGCACAATGCTTCTAGCGCTATGGGTTCATATTTGAAATCCTTGGCCTTACCATGTGAATCATGTTTGTGTACTTAACAATTCTAACATTGTGTGGCACCCCACAACATACTTGAAAGGATCTTAAGGCACCCCAGGGTGCTATGACACCATGGAAATCACTGATGTTGCTTGGTCTATCATCCTGTCCACAGAGGAAGAAGTGTATGCAATTGAGTGTTTTGTTCTATTAAGGATTATTTTTAACACATAAACGCACATGTAATTATTTTATATTCAGGAAGGACAAAATAGTGTGACCTGAACTTGGAGTTAATTTGGTAAGGTTTGTTAAAGTCTCCAGTTCTAGTGAAAGTTTGTTCCAGAGTCTCAGATTAATTCCCAAGAAAGTCTTGTGCTTGAGAAAGGAATAATCTGATACATTATTCCATGTTGGATTATTCCCATCCATGCATACCAATATCTTACAGTGATACAAATACCACCTAAAAGTTAAAAGGTAATCAACCAGCAAATCACTCTGACTGAAACCAGAAATATAAATTACAAACTAAGGGTACACAGCTGTTACATTTAGGTTGACCTAACTAGAGTTAAGTTGATCAAAATGCCCATTTGTGCAGGTATTCAGAGGACTAGCTTAGATTGGGAATGGGTTAACCCAACCTATTGAATGCCTGTATTCATTTAGAGTGCAGCCTCAGGCCTGGGAAGCCCAGCCACTCCCATCTACCCTGGAGCTGTGCTTTTTGTACCCCCTCAATCTGCCCATGATATCTCAAGCCCCCTGACACACCCACTCCCCCATGGGCCACCAGCCCCCTGATCCCACCTGTCTCTCCCCCCACCTCAAGTTACTTGCAGCATTTTCCCATGCAGCTCCCTGCACTATTGATTTCTTGTACACACCACTCTTGGTTTTCATTCACATACCTTGAAGTAAGCTATGTGAATGTGGTGAATGGCTGTATACACCCTAAAGTGCATGGGTATCAGAATTTTATTGCAAAGCTGAAAAGTTCATGAAACAGTTTTTTTTTCAATTCACTGGCATGTATTAGGTCATGCTGCAGTACCTTTTTTGGTTGAATTCTATCCTATGTGATGTTTACAGAAACACTGAGCAGACCAAAGCATATTTTAGATGTACTTTAGAATAGTCACTTTCTGTTGTTTCGGACAGTGCAATATCATTTCTTAAATAAATGAAAGGTTAAGTTTAGCTATTCACCCTGTAAGGTGTCCTTCTATCCTCAAAAGTGACTTTCTAAATAATGTCATTGTGGAGCTCCATATGCATTTTGATAACCCTTTTTTTCATTTTGAGTATCAAAATATGTGGTTTTTTTCTAACCCTCAAATGTTCATTCTTGGCTCTGTCAATCTCATGCCTCATTAGCATCACCACAGGATTGGCACACTGCATTATTTTGTTAGCAACACCTATACAATCCGTTTCCCTTCAGGTGATGACCTCAGCTGCACCTGTGAAATGCATTATGTGTCCATGTTTGCACAGATGTTAATGATGCAATATGAATATTGTGGTTTTGGAAAAGTAGCTGAAGCTGTATTCTTTTCAATATTCAGAAAGGGTGCATTGTATATTTTCTCAAGGGAAAAAAAAACCCTTAAATAAATAAGTATCAAGCAAATATTAAAAATTAGTAGAGAAAAAAAATCTCAAAATAATTTGGTTTATATGTAGAAATATTCTTGGGAACAGAGGCAGTCAAAAAGTTTTCGATTAATTTTTATATACAGCTTCTCAAATGGATTTTGCAGCCAACACAAACTGTACATTTCCATAACTATATAGTTGCTGAACTAGCTGATATAGACCTACCTATGTATGTCTTGACAAGGTGCAGTCAGACCTGAGGTGGCTTGAGTTTCATTATCAACACAGGGTACGTGCAGAAGTTACACTTATATTGACCTAACTAGAGTTAGGTTGATGTAAGTTCTGAAGTATACATACATACAAGGAGTTTATACTGGGCAAAAAATGGCTAGCTTGATCTAATTTAATTCACTTAAGGAGCTGCACTATGTAGACTGGGCTAACCTATGCCCAATCTAAATTAATGAGTGTACATGTTCTGAGTGCAGGCCTGGGACTAGGAAAGCACAGCTGCTTGCCCCAGGCCTGGGGCTGTGCATTTCATCATCCCTCCCCAACCCTGACCAACCTATTTTTAGCCCTCAGACCCATCACCTCCAGATGCACAACCCTCTGCACCCACCAAAGTCCCATGCAGACTTGCTAGCCCTGCCTGATCCCACCTGCCCTTCTCCCCACACCAGTTTAGACCAAATTCCCCGCATGGCTTCTGGGAATTTATGTATGAGAAGGGACCTGATCTAGGATCACATAGTCATATATCAGGTACAACAAACATGTGCACATGCCCTCATTTTCATATAGACACTATGGGTGTGTCCAGATGAGTGAGCACATGCCTGTTGTGGCATTTCAAAGCAATCTGAGACACTCTAAGACGCACACTAGGAATGAAAAAAAATTCCCCACACGGCATATTTGCAGCACAGACTCTAAATTTGATGCTGGGAAATCCTGGTATAAATAAAAAACACATGGAAAAAAAGTGATGTAGGACATGCTCCTGAAGCATGCCTTGAAACAAGCGGAGTCTGGGTCCTCCATAAAGACGCTCTAGAACCTGCCAGAGCATATCTATGGCTGCCCCATGTCCCTGCTGCTCCGGCACACTGCCTCAGCAAGTAGGAGCGGGGTAAGGCTGCAGTGGTGAATTGACCCAGGAGTTGGTCCAGGTAAGTAGGGACATGGGGGTGGGGGAATGTGGGGTTTCTATGTGTGTGTGAGGGGGGTGTGGGGGTTGTGGGTGTGAGGTTTGTGGGTGTGGGGTTTGTTGAGGAGGTTTAAGGGGGAGGCAGCACATGCCTACCCACTCTACTGACCCTCTGCTGTGCACAGCCCCTGGAGCTGGCAACTGCAGTCAGTTGGGCCATCAGGGTGCCTGTGGCCCACTGCAGGCACAGCCCCATGGTAGTGCAGTACCACCTTACCCAAGGTCTACACATGGCAAATGGAGCCAGCTTGACCTGGCCTGGCTTGGCTTGGCCTGCCCTGCTAGCACACGCCTTTGGACCGGAGCTGCAGGTGGTGGCAGGAGCCATTCTGGTCCTGTCCAAAGATGCACACTAGTGGGCCAGGCCAGCCTGCATCAGGCTGGCTCCATTTGTCATGTGCAGGCCCCAGATCAGATGGTGCCTACCATGGGGCTGTGCCTACAGTGGGCCATAAGCACCCCAAAGGCCCAGCTGGCTGCTGCTGCCAGCACAGGGGGTTGTATGCTTCAGAGGGTGGGGGGTGGACGTGTGGCAGCTCCCCCCATACACCCTCCACACATCCCACACCCTCTTACATCCCTCTCACACTCACCCACACACCCTGTATCCCTTCCACTCCCACACACCCACCCACACCCCCCACACTCCTTCCCATACCCTTCCTACAAACCCCACATTTCACCCACATATCTCACACCTTGTGTGCTCAGCTGTCAGACAGGATTGGACCTGCTGGCAGGAGCTGTGGGTGCAGGGGCAGCTATTCCCACATCCTGGTTAGTGAAGGGGTCAGGGGGAGCTCTGATTTTTCTATGATAAAAAACCAAAAGTAAACACTAAAGCATATAGATATTTAGAATGTATCTTATGATGATAGAGGCACAGCTAGGTTTCCAAATTGCTTTAAAATAGTAAATTCTGTCTAGTGGTATTTCATTTTTACTTTAATCATGGAAAAACACATATTTTGGAGTATTTTAAAGAGTGAATTTGGGATTTTTTTATTAGAGAATTTGCAATTTTTAAACAGGGAACACAAGGGATCCTGCTAGTGAAGCAAGTGGTGGGACCCAGGCAGAGGAACCTGCCCAGAGCTGGCACTGGGGACTCAGCTGGAGGGCAAATGAGGTGGCTGCCCATTTGGGGTCAGGAGGATGTTATCTGACAGTTCAAAGTGGGCCACCACAGTAAGCACAATTTCCAGGCAATAGCTGCCCAGATAGCAGTGCAGGGGCACACATGGCAGCTGCATGAAGACCAACTGTGCAGCCACATCCCACTGGCAGCTGTCCCAGAGGTGCAGATGGCTTTGCTGCATCCCAGGTGGCCACAGCCCAGGTGGCCATGTGATCCCCATCCAGGTCTGACATGTGTACATATGGGGCTGCAGGTCCAAGAGGGTGGATGTTGCTACAGGTGGCAGTCACAACCAGGCAGCAGTCCACACTGCCAGACTGCTGCAGTGAGTAAAGGGTGAAGGGACCACTTTAGGTCAGGGCTGCTGTAGTAGTCCAGCTGGCACAGGGGGTAGTGTCCCCAGATACCAATTAGCCAGGCCTCAGAAACTTCTGAGAGCAAGTAGCACTGAGCTACTCACCAGGGCAGCAGCTGGAGCAGCACCTGTGCTGGCGCCAGCCTTCAGCACCCCCTGGCTGCAGATCTGGAAGTATCTGGTCAGGGTCAGTTTGCCCTAAGTGGCAAAAATTTGCCCCACACCAAAGTGCAAGTTCAGGCATGTGTGCTAAGGTACAAATCTCTGGCACAAATTTATGTTGCTGTTACTTGAGCTGCTGCAAGAGCACATGCCTGCACATGTGGACATGCCCTACATGTGTCTTTTAGGCTAGGGATACATGTTACACATAAACTGGTTTAAGTGATCAAAAACTGGTTTAAACCTGTAACAGAAGAGAACTTCAGTGCACATAAACCAGTGTCGAAATGGCTGAAACTGGTTTAAGATAAACCTGGTTGAAAGTAGTATCAGACTTAACTGATTCAGGCCAAACCAGTTTATGAAACTTCTATCTCAGATCTCTTCCTTGTTCAAGTTAAATCAGAGTCCCCCAGCATTTTGCAGCCCTGGGCTGGGCTGGGCTGGGCTGGGCTTGGCTGTGTTGTCTGCTAGGCCTGTTTAAAGCAGCAAGTATTCACTTTGGATTCGGCTGATTCAGGGGACAGTGATTTGATTTGGTAATTTGAATCACTGTTCCGAATCGATTCAGCTGAATCTGATTTGGAGATCTGGCCGCCACCAAATCGGCCAAATCTCCAAATCAAACAGACGCCATCCCCTACCCATCCTCCAGCCCCGTCAATGGCTGCCCCACCTGGTCCCAGTGTCCCGCTCTTTAAAAAGAAAAAGAAAAAAATTCCCCACATTCACTGGCTGCTGCAAGGTGGGGAGGCAATCCCTGCTGCCCCCCACTGCTCCACACTGCATGGAGGACTCTACAACAAGCCACCGGAAGCCTCAACAGCTGCTGCAGCAGCCAGTGAGTGCAGGGCTTTTTTAAATGTTTTTAAAGTACCGGGAGCTAGGGCTGGGTGGGGTAGCTATCGATGAGGTTGTGAGAGTGGACAGGGGATGGAGGCTCATGACAGAGCCCCCCACACAGTGCAGGGCACTGGGGGGCACTGGGGATCACCTGCCCCCCCCCCCCAGCCTGGCAGCAGCTGGTAAGTGTGGGTTTTTTTTGTTTTTTTAAGCACTGGGACACTGGGCAGGGGGCACTCAGAGAGGCTGGGGGAGCAAGCATGGGATGGGACCTGATGAGGTTCCCCCCATGTCCCCTCTCCCCCCTCCTCCAGCCACCCCGCCAAACCCCTACTTACTGGCATAGAGTCCCGGTCCAGCTCCCTGCAGTGGTGAGTGGGAACTGCCCGAATCTCTGAAGCTCTCCAAATCTTTTCTGAATTGATTTGAAGAGCTTTGAATCAATTCAAACCTTTTTATTGGTGTCCTGATTCAATTCTGATTCAGAGATTTGGCGGCCAAGTCTCCTCCGAATTTAATCTAGACCTGAAGCCCTATTGTCTGGTCCCGAGAGTAGGGATGGCCTCGCTCCTCTGCTCCCTAGCTGGAGAAGTGAGGACTGGCTAACTGCACCCCCAAGGCAAACCCTGCTGGGGTCTGGGGGGCCAGGGGTTAAACTTCCCTTCCCCCAAGTATAGAGCTGCCCTGCCCTGCTTGCTTAGTGCTGGCTGTGACTGTGGGCTACAAATCCCAGAGGCAACTAGAAGCAGGAAGAGGAAATGATGAGCAACCCTGCAGAGTCCTGCTGCTCTGAGTCTGGACTGCAAATCCCAGCAGGAAGAGGAAGCAAACACAGAGCCCATGTCAAAGAACTGTGCTCTAGAGCACCCTTGCTGCTGGCTGGCCTGAGCCACTGCATGCATATGGCTGCATTTCCTGATCAAAAGTGAATGTGTGTGTCATTTGTTTAATGATTTAATCTTTGTAGCTTAGACTAACGTGCAAAGACTGAATCAGTTCAGCCTCAGGGTTTTTGACTGCCTGTACTTATCCTTATAATTTATGGGAGTTTTAGCTATACAAGGATAAGTTCTGTACATCCACTCTATACTGTTTTTATAGGACACTTGACTCAACATTTCAACAAGGCATCGGGCCAACAAAACCAGATAACCATTGTTCAGTTTAGGCTACAAAAGAGAACATAATTAAGTTTACATATCCTAGTGTATCTTAGTCTGTGCGTAAGCCTATGAGGTGATGTAAGATAAACATCCTTTACAACCCTTTAATGTAGTATTACACTTGACTCTCGTAAATTTTAAAAAATGAGCTCCTACAAACAATACCAGTGTTAGCCATATTGGATTTTAAATGCTGCTGTTTTATCTCAAAGCCTCTGTCTCTGAAGACATCAAATTTATTCTCAAATTTCTCTTAACTCTGGAAGGAAAAGTCTAAGAAATATAATGAGGACTGTTATTTTGCTGTTGATAAAGCTTAGGTGTCAAAACTATTTTGAAGACAACCAGATTATACTTTAATTAGGATCTAAAAGCTGAGACAACACAAGTGATCCCAGAAGACTACAAAATCTGCCTCAAACCATGGAGACTCTGTGACTGATGGGCAACAAAGGGTTGTACCAAGGAAGAAGGTAGAATATTATAACTATATAATTCCCTATATAATTTCCTATTTCTGCCCAACAGTCTGATAATCGGACACAACCTGGGTTGTAGTTAATAATACTATTATTTAAATCACCCTCAGACATTGCAAGAAAAGTGAAACAGGGTCCCTCCACAGACCGGTACTGCCTCAGAGCTTTTAGGAAAACAAGGTATTTTGCTTTATTTTATTTTATTCTTTTGAGTTTTCAATATTGATTTTGGATGAGAAACATCCTAACTTTGATGATTAATATCACAAGAACAACCTGGTCACCTTGCAACTGAAAATCAGCTGGTAATATTGTAGAACCTTTTTTTTCCTGGAAAATCAGTCTTTACAGAATATATTTATTGGGTATTGCTTCCCAACTGCAAGTAACTAAGAATAAAATGTTCTCACATTTTCCCATCAGTGCAAATAAGGAAAATCATGGACTTAAAGCAAAATTGTTATATAAAATAATGTTTCCCTACTGAAGCTTGCTGTCCTTCCCTCTCAGATTACATATTAAAAATAAATAAAAAAATTAAATAAATTAAATAACCCAGATGCATTTATGCAACCTTTTACTATATATATATATTTTTTTTTTTCCTGCCAAGTAAAAAAATATAGTAAAAGGTTGCATAAATGCATCTGGGTTATTTAATTTAACTTAAACCAATGGTATTTTTTCTCAAGCTAGACCTTGATAGAAGTTAAATTTAACCCAACCATTGCCTTTTGTGGTGACGGTGGTGGTGGAGTTTGTGTTTGTGTATGTATGTGTGTGTGCATACATGTGTTTCCTTAAGACTCAGTATACAGAGATGTTGCATAAGCAGATATAAATTAATGATTTTTTTTTTCGTCTTCAACTGGAGACAGTGAAGCATGAATTAGGAGGAAGGAGATATTCTGGGACTTAAAATAATACTAAGTGGAATTCCACACCCTAAGCAGCAGATGGTCAGTGGGACTCTGAGCATTGGCAGACCGTTGAAATTATGTTCACACAGTACCATATCATTGCTTCAAAATTTTGTTGTGCCCAATGACTTCTCAAGGGATTTGTTTTTCTCAATACTGTAAATCCTATGTAAGAAGCATTCAAGGGCTTTTTTTCCCCAGAAAAAGGAAGCTTTTACTATTTTAAATTAGAATCTGCAAAACCTTGTAATTTATCCTCAGGAGCCATGACACATTTTAAACAGCATTTTTTTTTTACTTTGTAGAAAAAGCTAATATTTTCCTGGATCTTACATGGTGATAGGAGCTATAATGCTGACTACGCTACAAGGTGTTATTTTTGCCCCATTTAGCATAGATCTCCTTATTTTTTGATCACTGAAATGACTTAGATGTGTGTATATATAATTTACTAATATGATGACCTCTTACATTCCTTTTTTCCATCTTTTTCTTCTGTTTTTAAATAAATTGTGGTATTCTCCTTTGTCTTATTTCCGCCCCTTTCTTAATGAACATGAACTGTAATAAAACAAAGCTATGAAGGAAACCAAATACTCAACCCATGTTTGATACTCAGCTAAACAAAAATGAGTTTATAAAAAAATAAAAATACTTGTTTTCTACCTTAAAAATTCAGAGCAGTGCATGTATCTAGTACAAATACTAATCTGCATTAGATTTGTCAAATATCTGCAGTTATAATGCAAGATTAAAACTGTTCTAAAGCAAAGTATGTATTGCTTTTTATGGGCAAGAAAAGCCAAAACTTATTTGTAAAATTATATGTTTCCTATAATAAGGGAGGATTAACACTCCTACATCATAGTCTTTGTCAAATAACATTTAATTATCCCAGATGCTAAAATTTATGTTCCAAAATGGCAATATCCATACATTTGGTAGTCAGAGCACATCATACTATATAGCTGACAGATTTCCAAGTTATTGGATAGATATTTTGGCACTTCCTACATTATTTAGTGTATTGTTTCATATATGGATGATTTTCTGGTTATTCCAAATCTGCTTATTCATATATATTCAGTTATACCTAATCTTTGTTATGAGTTGCTAAAATATATATTTGACTTATGGATATGACAATTCTATTTCTATCACATTTGAACAGGCACGGGAAAAATGTAAATAAGTAACCCTCAGAGGAAAAAAAATCATAACTTATTTTAGAATCAAAGAGTGGTTTTGAAAACAACATCTTGCAAATGTTAAATCTTTACATTTATACTCTTATATAGAATATGCTGAATACAAAATCAGTATGCAAAATGAAGACAAGAGGCAGCATGATCTATGAACAGAGCACTTAGATCTATGAGCTAGGAGCTTTGGATTTTTAATTTTGTCTCTACTAATTGCCCACACTGTGACTTTTGACAATTCACTTAGAACTACATCCAGAAAATGCCATATGTGCTATAATGTTGATCACAGTGAGCACATCTACACAAAATGCTTAATGCGCAGTAGCCTAATAACAGTGCCCATTAGCATTCTGGGCAAAAACCATATTAATACATTACTGCACAGTAGTATTAGGCTACTGTGCACTAAGTGTCACTAACAAACCAGACACCATGTAGTTACTGCTCAATTAATTAGTACTTCATTAAGCAAGTACTACACTAAATGTGCAGTAACTACTGCACATTGATGAACGTGTAGACATGCCCAGTAGTATCTAACTTTCAAGTGCCTTGTTACTCATCATCTCTGTGTTGGGCACAGGGCTCCTCCATGCATTTCATGAGGAGAAGCAGGCACTGACAAATGGTCCACAAAAGGCAGAATACTGAGTGTTTGGCTAGTCAGTAGTAATGCTGATAGTTGGGGTATGGCATAAGAGAAATGAATCCCTTCACTTGGGATTCACAGCTAGGATTCCCTGCAGTTAGCTACCTAAGAGCCTATACACAATAATTTTGGGTGGCTCCCAGAGCTCTTAACCCCTGGATTCTCTGCACATTAACACTTAAAACTAGTTTTAAGCACTCCTTAGGCAGCTCAAAGTTAGGCCACTCCAGGGCAGGATTATCTCTGTGTTGCCCAGCTCCTGTTACACAAAGGTATGGCCATTCTAGGCTACACCTTAGTGTAAATGCCCTACCCACTCCCACTCCCCCACTGGCCCAAATCCAGCTCACTGCCCCCACTGCCCACCCCAGATACCTGCTCTTTGCCTCCCACCCCTCCCTGCTACTACCTACTTGTAGCCACTGCTGCTGCTCTCTGGGTTAGGCTCAGCCTGGAGAAGCCTGCAGCAGCCCAGCAGTGGTGGCAGCAAGTGCCAAGCAGGCACATTAACCCTTCCCTGCATGCTCCCCTGGGACAGACAGTGTGGGCAGCCACAAGTAAATGGAGGAGAGGGTAGTGGGAGCTAGGGGGCAGGGTAAGTAAGGGTGGGAAGCAGCCCTAGGGGTGGGAGGCGAAGCCTGGAATGGGAAGTCGGGATTCTTACCTTTTCCCTCCAAGGCTCTGATGACTTGAATGTGCGATTGCATCAAACTCAAACTGCATTAACACCTAGTAATTGTGCAGCTCATGGTATAAGGTGCAACAGGACCCTAAGCCAACCCTTTTTCTCACAGAATCCAGATGGAGACTGACTTTAACCAGTATCCCACCCATCCAGTCTGGGGCAGTCATTCAGGAAGCAAGAGCTAGTTCATACCTTTTCATAGCTTAGAGGGACTTAAGTTTATGTGTCTACTTCCCAGAAGAATGCCCAACCCACCACTTTATAGGGTATTCTGGGTTCAGGGCTTTTTGAAACTCCTTTTAACATTGTTCTACCTTGGATAAAATACTCAAATATTCTTTGGAACAGTGAATCCTTTCAGAAGTCCCCACAATACAGGTCATGTTCAGTCTTTCCCTATTTCTCTGCTACAGCAAATAAATACATACAGAGAGGACTGAGAGAATCTTACCCTAGATTAGGTTATGTTTTGGTAACAAAGGCTGATGCAAACTCACAACTCCTTAGGCAGAACAGAGTTTTGAAACACTGGGTAAAAGCTTAAAACACTGGGTAAAAGCCGGGCATCACTACCACCTACAACCTCTGTTTTCTGTATAAAACCTAGTTTGCAGAGCATGCCTACCGAATTGGACCCCACAGGTGAGACAGGAGAAGTCACACTCTTACTTTGTTAATCTCATAGTCTTTACATGTAGCTGAGCTAGATATGTTTAGCTTTGCCAAGATTTAGGTGGTTTCTGACATGCCCAGAAGCAGACATTTAAGCATCATGGGAGTTTATTGATGGAAAATGTACTTGCCTAAGCACTTTAGGCACCTTCATGATTATGTAGTAGCTGAATGGATTTTTTTTTTTTTTTACCTAGTCACCTGAAATGGTAAGTAGCCATTAGGCAGTTAGACAGCTATGTCCTTTTGTGGATCAAACTCTTACTGGCTATACATCCCAGTTTGCTGATATAGGGTCAAAATCTCAAAGGGGTAAGGTACTGCCTTTTCCCTTGTCTTCTTACAATCTTGGCTTTCTCTCCTGCATTCTTTGATATGTTTTCGTGTACTTCCTGCAAGTGTATTTGCAAATATAGTTCAAAGCTGTATGGTACATGTATATAATTATCACATTAAAACAATAATGAAGTATTGGCAATTAATCAGATACTTTCAGTGTAAAATAGTAGATAAAGATCAATATTCTGTGTAAACTTCTGGACATAATTAAGGGAAATTATTGAATATGCTATGATATACTTTATTAACCCTAAATTAAGTTGTTTCTCCCAGCTGGTATTTGTCAAACTTATGTAGTCCCCAACATCCTGCCTCCATCATCTACTTCCATTAAAATGAGACTAAAACAGTAGGTGCTGCCAGACTGTCAACAAAGAACTCTGAAAGCAATTTTGTGAGCCTCCTGTCCCTGCAATGTGGCTTTTTTATAAGTGTAAAATAGGACCCCTTAACTGAAGGAATGGTAATGTTTACATCAGCCATTTCTAGGCTTCCTTTCTGTTCAAACAGGGACTGAAGATAAGCCTTATTCCTGTGCTCCTGCTCTAAACCTCCCCAAGCTTTTCTGAAAGTATAGGCAGTTTAGAAGGGTCTTGGATATACACACCTGTACTACTTTCAGGCTTTTAGAAACAAGAAAGATGAAGAAAGGTGCTGGGGTGCATGCACTCTAAGCTATCTACAATGCCTAACTACTTGTTTTGGGCGCATTCAGAGCTGGAACAAATAGATGAGGTTTGTTTCTCCACTATGGTTTGTCAGGGAAGAAGTTAAAACTTAGCCTTAGAACCCTTGGGTGCCTAGACGTGTGACTATTTTTGCTATTTAAAGCATTCTAAAGCTGTCACTTAATATGTGTAGGAGACTTTAGAACAGTTTTTAAATGATGAAGTAACCTTAATTAAACCTCATTGTATGTGTTTTAACTGCAAGGTAAACTATGATAGTGCATCTCAGCCTACCTAGTTTCCCTTTATTGCATGTGTATTTAACTGGGGCTTCCCTCCAGCCTCAAGATGCATTGTGCAGCATCCTGTGGAATATCTATTAAGTTTTAGGGCACTGTACCTAAAGTGCTTTAAGTAAAGTGCAAAAGTTACAGCGCCTTTGGAAATGCCTGCCCTGCACCCCTTCAGATTTATATTTTATAGACGCACATAACCAGCATTAATGTTTTTCTATGTTTCTAGTGGCAAAAAGGCCTGAAAATGTTGCTCATTATTTATTTAATCAATTAGGTTTTGATAATTACAGTGGCTGATACATTTTGTACTTTGCCCTTCCAATAAAATATGACGAAGGGAAACTATATTTCCACAGAAGTATGAAAATCAACTGTTTGTAGCATTTTAGTCTTATTTTGCAGCCAAATTACAAGAATCTGATATTCTCAGGGCCTGAGGCAGCAACTGAAAGCAATGTTGCACAGTATCCAATATGTTAATAGTAATTTTCTGTTCCCTATACCACTTTTACAAGTAAGAAGCATATTGTTGAAGTAAGTCATTGAATTTTGTATAGTCTGTTAATAACCCAGTATTATAAAGAAAAGTTTAATCAGCCTCGGTTTTAATAACTACAACCTAATGCCAATTTATTAATGGGCTTAACATATCTCATACATATTCCCAGGTCTTCAGGAAAGCAATTTCAGGAAAGGCTGGGGTTTTTTGTTTTGTTTTTTTCCTCTGGGTACCAAACAAAAAATCAGACTTGGGTCATTTTTTTCCCTCCCCCCCTCCCTGCCTTCCCACTCCCCCATCCTTTTTTTCACATGCTTTTTCATACTTGCACAACCCTTAGTATAATCAATTTTTAATGCAATGAGACTTTTCTGGAGCATCTTGGTATCTGCCTTTGTCCTTAAAGGAATAAACCGTGGAGGAAAACAAAATAAGATGAATGATGGCAACATGAGAAGTGAGGAAATAGAGAGATAAATATAGAAGAAATGGAATGTTTAAAAAATCCTTAAAATGATTTCTAGCTACATTTGACAAGAGGAAGCCCTTAGATATTCCAACTCAAACTTGAAACCCAAAGCCTATACTTAACTAATTTGAGACCCCACTAAATGGAATATTTTTATATATGATAAATGAGTTTCTTGAATTTCCCAATACATGGAGTCTTCTGTGGTAGAAGGTACTGATTCTGCATTCCTTCTGCTTGTAACATTTCAATGAAAATCAATAGTACTTTTTTTCCTAAATTGCAACTCAAGGTAATAATGCCCTGGTGCTATAGAGTCATAGCAGATTACTACCTTCTTTGAAATAAGGACAAGTGAGGGAATGTTTTTCTAAAGCATACTTCTTCTGTTTCAGAGCAGATTGTAGACTATAAGAATTCACTCCTATGTTGCAGTTTGCTTTGTGCATTTATATTTTCAATGTTTTTAAAAATTAAGAGTATGTATGGGATTTAGGGTTGACTGAAACTTTAGTAGTTCTTAGAATTCATTAAATACTCTCATTACACAATCTCAGGTGAGGAATCACTTAGTTTTAGAACCCAAAATCAGAGCAGTGGTACCTATGTTTGATGTGTGTAAATGTGCCATTGTACTTAAACTGTTCATATGCTTTTTGCAATATGCCTAATCCTGCAATCTCCTGGGTTTGATTTGGTAGTTTGACTTGTATATACAAGGCCCATGGGAAATTTTTAATTATTTTATTTATTTATTTTTAGTTTAAAAGGGCCCCCCCATGCCAAAACAACATTCCATTACTACCTCTCTTTTTTCTTGGATGAAAAGATATCTGAAGAATCAGGACAATTTGTAGGACAAACATTTTAATATGAGGCTCTATGTCAGTGACTAAATATACACAGGGTGCATCTACATGAGATGCTTTTTATGAAGTAGCGTAGTTTACTATGCTGGAAGCTTGTGTGTCTACATGTGCACATGCTTACTGTGAAGTAGACCTCACTAATCAAGAGTAAATTTGCTACCTGCAAATTCAATTAGCAAATTTACCCATGAGTGATTACTACACAGTTGCACTCATGTAGATACCTGACTGGAAGTAAATCTGCTCCCAGTCATGTGACTACCAGGGGTCAGGGATTGTTCCCTGCCCCCAGGAGTTGCCTGCTGCTGGAGTGGGCTCCATGGTGGAGCCTGGAAGGGGACTATGTCCCCCTGCCCTGGCAGCGGAGATTACCAAGCCCCCAACTCATATCATGATCAGGGAATTGGGACTGGGAAATCCATATCTCCCAGCGCCCCCTCCATGACAGCAAGGCCGGTGCTGGGAGATCCTTATCTCCTAGTGCTGGTCCTGTGACCATGGAGCGGGCACTGGGAGATACATATCTTCCAGTGCTAGCCTCACAGTCACAGAGCTGATGCTGGGAGCTCCCTGCTGGCTGGGGCTGGGGAGCCTGTTCCTCACCCAGCTTCACACTCATGAAGCTGAATGGGGAACAAGCTCCTAGCCTGTTCCCCACCCAGGTCCATGCTCACTGAGCTGAGCAGGAAACAGGCTCTCCAGCCCACACCTCGCAGTTGTGGAGCAGGGATTGGGTGCTGTCCTGGTCAGGGGCAGGTGCCAGCCCCATGCCCCAATCAGGCAATCAAGGCATGGGACTTGGAAAGAGCTGCAGGTGTGGTGCAGGTCCAAACCCCTGCCCCATTTGCAGGTGGGGCAGCTAGCATCAAGCCCCCAGCTGGGGCAGGGAATTCCCAGCCAGGTCCCAGTTGAGGGCTCACTGCTAGCTGCCCCACTGGTGGATCAGGGCAAGGGGCTTGGACCTGCCCTTCCTTTGCAGCTCTTTTGAAGTCCCCTACCCTGTTCAGGGAGCTGGGGCTAAACGGTCCCTGCTCCTGGGGCAGAGGGACATTGTCCCCAACCTGGCAGCAGGCAGCCCTCCAGAGACTCCTAGCCCAGTGGACCCTTCCAACCTCTGGGCTAGCAGAGCCTTAAGTTCCCCCTGCTGGTGGCTGGCGCCCATTGCAGGGATACAGGACATGGGAGCAGTGTGTTGCTAGGAGCAGCAAATCTGTTCTCACATCCCTGCATGTGTAGATGCCTGCCCAGGAGCATTTACACACAAGTAATTTATTTGCAAGTAAACTGATCTTGGATCAAATGCATGTATAGATGTGCCCACTTGGTTTCTTAATAGAGATTATGTGTGGGCAGGGGAGAGGGATCCTTTCTTATTTGTGCCCCTCTCTCTGACTGCCAAGAAAGTAGCATAGATTAGGTATTTATCAAAGCAGAGCTCCATACTGAGTTCTGACTTTATGTTGCCATAAGACAAGTGTGTGTGTGTATATGTGTAATACTACTCAATATCTGTCCTTAGCCCTACGGCATCGACTTCCAGGGTACTATCATTTTTGTAAGGTATACCTGATACCCTTAGAGCTGTTACACATTACACTTAGCATGTGTTAACTGCACTTAAAAAAATAGTGTCAGAGAATTCAAGCAGGATAATATATGCTAAGTGCTATCGTATTGTAGTAAAGTTATGACTTTCAGGGTAGAAGCATCTCCCCATCACATTAAGTAACATAACATGTTATATACTTCCATAGCATGGGACTTCTCCATGGAGATAATGCAGTCAACTGTGGTCCCGATGCTGGGCTCCAAAGCCCCAGGACAGCATGGGAGTATTGAATTGACTGTGGTGGGTCCTTGGGCTGAGACCAAAAATCGGCTGAATTTTGTGTCTCAGCCCTGAGATCACCCTGGTACAGTCCTAGGGCTGAGACCTCAAACTTATCTGATTTTTTGGTCTTAGCCCTTAGATCCCATGAGAGACCTAAACTGGTTCAGTGCAATCTCATGGCTGAAAGCTGAAAATCAACTCATTTTTGGTCTCAGCCCTGGGACTTCACCAGAGCCAACTCATGACTCTGGTACAGTACTACAATCTGTATTTAGATGGTGAAGGATTTGAGCCTTAATTAACACAACCAAGTTTCCCATTTAGCTCACTAAGGGCCTTGCTACACATTACACTAAGCATGTGTTATATTTAGATTGTAGTAAACATTCATGTATGACTCCTCAGAAGACTTTCTAAGTTGTATTAATGCTTACTATGATCTAAATATTATGTGTTAAGTGTAACATGTGACAAGGCCCTTAGTGAGCAAAGTGGGAAACTTGGTTGTGTTAATTAAGGCCCAAATCCTACACTTTTTTTTTTCATTTACTTCAGCTAGAGTGAGTAAATGGGGCAAATGTTACTCAATTTCCTATTTGATTTCATAATGATTTTGATTAAATTCTTTACCATGCCATTTGCAGCATTCTGAGAGCACAGACAGAAAGTGCAACTCGCTGCTGTAACTCACAGCACTTGTCAGGAAACACCATGAATTACAGAGAACCCCTGAATCAAACAGATGTTTACTCTTACATCATGGGGGTTGGGAGATCCAACAGCAAACATCCTCCCAACCCCAGTACTACCCTCCTCCCTCCCAGCCACAGTGCTATCTTCAAAATGGGAGGCAGGGAAGGAAGCAGGGGGAGCTCAGTCTGGGGAGTTTTCAGCTGAGCTGGAGGGTGAGGCATATGGATTAGAGTCCCCCCACCATGGGCCAGTGGATTGAAACCCTGCTCGCAGAATGCACTGATCCAAGTTAATGAAGGTGCTCTGCAGGGATCGGGCCCTTTTAAAGTGCTCTGCAGCCACGCTCTTCTGGAAGGGCATGGCTGTAGAGTGCTTTCAAGGGGTTGATTGTACAACAAACATGACTTCTTTCTGCACCCTGAGTATACCACTTAATAGGATATTGGCGTTATTGTTATGAGAAAGATAAATGCACCTGTTTATATCTCACCTCTAAGTCCAGTGATATTAAAGGTAGAAAGAAGGAAACATTCATTCACCTGATTGCTTGTGCAGAATGAGCATCTAGTAATGTGTGCGATTCCTCATCATATTTTCCTTGCCATATCTTGGTGTCAGTTACTATAGTTTTGAATACACACTGGAAGACTTAAGAGTACTCTTGTGTATGTGATTTCCTTGCTAAGATTTATTTTTAAGTACTAATGATAAAATGCTTACCTTACTTGTATTCATGCCATATTTCCTCCTTACTGAAATTCAAATCCAATAGCTGCATGTCAAGATTATTTATCTTAATTTCATGAAATAATGGTCTTTTTATTTGCTTTTCCACTCATGTTTTTTTTTTTCCTCCCTTTTCCCCTGATGAACAGGAATGAATTAAGGTTAATGCAGTCAATGTGATGTGAAAACTAATGATTGCTTTACTTTTGTTGATGGCTATGGCATGCTAGATTAGTAATAATTTGAAATTAGTTGTTCTTTTTTTCTTTACTACACTAATAGATCCTGAAAAAGTGTTGTTTTGGAGTACAAATTAAAATATTTCCAGAGTGAAATGATAAGTGAGTGCAAAAGACATTTCAGAAAGGGAAACATTTCACTAGGCAATACTTCAATGATTATGCACTGCTCAGACTAGATTAAGCAAAGACCTGTGATTTCTAATGAGGTGCAAGGGAACGTGGTGGTACTAGGTTTATGGAATAAGGAACAGTGAGACCTCTTCTCCCTTCCCCAGTTGCAAAAAATAATTTATTTCTGAAATCAAGAGAAAGATGGTAACACTAATTCTGACTTCCTTAAATCTTTATGTTCCCTTAGCTTTAGGTTTTAGGTCTGGGTTTGAGGTAGATGATGTTATGAATACATTAGTTGATGATGCCCTAGCAATCTGGAAAACAAAGCAGTCCATGTTAACTTTTCAGCTACTTTTCAGCATGATCTTGATTCTCTTCTGGATTCTACCAGTGCTGGAGTTGCTCTTTATTTTACCTTGTTCTTACTTTTCTGAGAACCCAAAATTTAGCTGTTGATGGTTATTGTTACTCTGCTGTCAGGACTCTATTGTGCTTTTAAAGTTTAGTACAATGTTGGTTTATCCCTTGACTCATTTAAACCTTGCGTCAAGGGTTCCTTTTCATGATGTAGATCTCCTATATTGTTAATTTAACACAAACAAAAGAAGAGATGATAAGAAAAAAATAGGGAGTTGTGGTTGCTCATATTTTCTGTGAAATGGTAGCTGGTTTATGATATTTATCAGGTTTAAGCCAATGTTGTGCTTCTTTTCTCAGGTAGAAAGTCTTTTTGGTCCACTCAAGGTTAACAACATTGGAAAGATGGAATTGAGGACCAATTCTATGCTCATCTCATGGGGCCGAAGTGAGCTAGCTTCAGTAGAAGTCACATAAAATGAACATATGACCTGAATCAAGGACCATTTTAGTATTAGTACGTGTTGCTGGGCCTGAGAAAATTCAAAGTTCATTAGTTCTGTGCCCATAATACTTGTAATCTAGAGTTAAAAATAAAAGGAAGGAAGGAAGGGAGGGTGCAGTGGCAAAAAGTGAGCAAAAGAAAATCAAGGAAATGAAGCAAAACTTGAAAAATAGTTTAATTAGGCATGGATGAGCATCTTCATTTAAAAAAAAATATTTAAACCAGGCTTCAAGATGTTTTGAGTTATATTATGCTGTTTCATATGACCTGGCAAAGCAGTGATACTCTATTTTAGTGTTCAAAAAAAAAACCACAGCAAACCTGATTTTATATTTGTGTCTGGTAGTTCAGCGCTATGCTTTTGTTCTGTCATATTTGCAGTTTCTCTAACACAGAGCGATCTGTGTACTGTCCCCAGATTAGATTTGAAGTAAGCTGATTTTTATCAAGTCACTGGGTAATTCTGATCATTTCATATGACAATTTTAGTATTGTACCATGGCAGCTGACCTGTGTAAGCAAAGGATTACTGTATCATCAGCATACTGAAAAATGTCTATGATTGTGAACACTCTTTCAGTATGTGCCATTAAAGGTAAGAGGGGAAAAACAGTTATGTTATCTGTATTAAATGGAATTGTACTTAGATTAGATAACAAAGGGTGGTGGTTGTTGTTTTAATTTTAGGTTTCTAAAGTCCATATGCAAACATGAGGCCTTTTTTGGCCTATTGTGGCATAATATTTCTATTGTCCGGCAAATTTGCTGTTGCGGATGTATGTCTTTTCTGTTGCTGCTAGAAGGGCTGAAGTACACAAAAGATAGGCTGAGTACCTTATTTAGAGGCAACAGAATGATGACTGCCATAAATAAAAGGTTTTTGTCTGTACAAGGACTTGATTTGCCGCAGAAATAGGTAGCTTCCAAATGATTTTTATTTCATATTGAAGACCAGCAATTTCTCTTAGCATGAGAGCTGAAACAGGACACTATGTTTTCTTTATGATATTTAGTGTTGCATTAGGGGCAGATAATCTTCAGTACAAGTAGATAAGCCTGAAAGGGATTTCACCAGATTGTTATTAACCAGAAATCTTTCTCCCACCTGTTTTCTTTTTCTCATGCCTTTTCTCTTCATATTCACATATCCAAGTTAACAAACAGTTTGTCATTCTACAATAGAGAATGACAGAGAGAATAGAGAGAGATTGCTTTGCTTAGTGTGGTAGACATGGGTGACTGAGTCTGCTCTCTGATGTAAAAAAGTTATAGGCACAGTCAGAAAAATAAAAGATCTCTTCCAACCATAAACCAGCAGCTGATCTGTGAGATGAAAAAAGGGAAGCATGCATGTGTGTAAATAGATTACATCTACTTGCCGTAGTCTTGCAATCTTATAATAGTCTCAAATTTTCATTTTTGAAACAAAAGTATTATGAAATTCACAAATTTCCTTGTTGCTTAAATGTAGAAAGTCCTAGCCATTTCAATTCAGTGTTCTGGTTTTTCTTATTGTTTCAAAGAGATCGTTGTAAACACTGTAAAGCAAGCTGAACAGCTTAAATTAAATTAAGCACATGAGTATGGATAAGGTTTTCAGATCAAGTGATTCATTAAGCTCTTGCCCCAGTAAAAATAAAAATATCTCATTTGGGATTTGGGGCTAAAAGCGCATTCTAAAAAGGGTTCAAATATGCATATATTTACATAGTTTTTCCTATGGTATCATAGTATCATAATGCTTAGGGTTGGAAGGGACCTAAACAGATCATCAGGTCCAACCCCCTGCCCTGGGCAGGAACGGGTGTCAGGGTCATATTACCCAGCCAAATATCTGTCCTGACTCCTCTTGAAGATCCCCAAGGTAGGAGAGAGTACCACCTCACTTCGGAGCCCATTCCAGAGCCTGGTAGCCCTAACTGTAAAGTAATGTCTCCTGATGTCCAGCCTGAACCTTTTCTCTAACAATGGTATCCTAAATACATTTTAAATAGGTGATGTGTTTGTTCAAGAAGAAAATGTACAACAAAACAACATGATTTATAGTATTATTTTTATCTCCTTGACTTATTCTTTCCTTAATAATAGTTCAAATTATTCATCAGTTGTGTGTGTGAGCACGTGTGTATATCCCTCTGTCTATGCACCCCCCCCATAAACAATCATGTGTATTTGAATTTGAAAATAGGTGGTGATTTGAAAATATATATATTTGCTTTAACAACTAATTTGCTTATGTATTGACCAAAATCATTGGTGCTGTTATTTTAAAATGCTTTATTTTCATAAGTCAGTTCATCTACCTGAACTGCAATTCTTATATTCTGAATTTCAGTTTAGCTTTCAATAGCCATATGAGCTCCAGACAACTAAGCAGAGCAATCATGAATTGGCCCACAAAATGAGAAAAATTATAGAAATGGCCATACCTTTTGTTTGAGACTGTCGTACTTTGGCACCTACTTTTCAGGAAGCGCAATGTTATATCAAGGAAAAGTGGAGAAAAATGTTTTCTGGTGCTATTAATGAAGATTGCTATAAGTGACATGCATAAAATGAGATTGCAGGCATGTCTAAAGCGAAGGCCTTTATTCAATTTGTATAAGACAAAATGTGTTTTCCTATTTTCATGACAGCTCCAGTTCTAGCAATAGCTTAGCCATTTGCAATATTAAATGCATTTAAATTTGTTAAACTTAACTAGAGAAGTGTTGCATAGATATTAATGGATCTAAAAATTCCTATTTCTCTTATTTACAAGATACTAATGTAGGGTTTTATATTTAAATTCATAGACGTATTAAATACTATGTAAACATTTAATGAAATCAGTATTAATGATAATGCATTGAAGTTAAACCAAACATAATACTCAGTAATAACAAGTGTAATTTAGGTAAAGCAACAAGTTTATTTAATATGGTTTGATGTGCTTACATAAAGTATCAGTATAGTCTGTAGAGAAAATATATATACATTTTAGGAAGCATAATTTCATGAACAAAACCAGATTTTACATGACTGTTTAGGCACCAACATATGGTTCTTAAATGGGCATAATTCAAGAAACTCACTAAAGCAATCCTTACTAGCTGAAGGCTAAAGTACTTAGTTAACTAGCTACCTTGTCTATTAAGGAGCTTATCATACACCTCCCCAGTGGTCTTAATCACAGATGACTTTCCACTTCTATAATACAATACTTGCATGAACCATCAGCTATCCCTAGGAGGCCCTTTCCATTCAAAAACATGGTACAGTAATCTACAACAAGGCTCAGAACACTACAGATTAGATTTTAGAACTAAAACAAAATTCAGAACACGATAGATTAGAACTTACAATTCTACAGCAGAATTTTGGGTTAATATTTGGCAACATGTATAAATAATGGGCTTCACTCCTGGGCCATCATGTTTCCCAATTAATCATAGAATCATAGAAAATTAGGGTAGGAATGAACCTCAGGAGGTCATCTAGTCCAACCCATGCTCAAAGCAGGACCATCCCCAACTATATCATCTCAACCAAGGTTTATTCTAGCTGAGTCTTAAAAACCTCCAAGGATGGACATTCCACAACTTCTCTGGGTAACCTGTTCCACTGTTTTATTACCCTCCTACTTAGACAATGTTTCCTAATATCTATCCTAAACTTCTCGTGCTGCAACTTGAGACTGTTGATCCTTGTTCTGTCATCTGTCACCACTGAGAGCAGTCTAGTTCCATCCTCTTTTGAACCCCGCTTTAGATAGTTGAAGGCTCCTATTAAATCCTCTCTCAGTCTTCTCTTCTGTAGGCTAAGCCCAGATTCCTCAGCCTCTTCTTAGAAGTCATGTGCCCCAGCCCCTAACCATTTTTATTGATGTCTGCTGGATGCTGTACAATTTATCCACATCCTTTCTGTAGTGAGGGGGCCCAAAACTGGACACAGTACTCTAGATGTGACCCCACCAATGCTGAATAGAGGGTAAAAATTACTTCCCTTGACCTGCTGGTAACACTCCTATCAATGCAGCCTAGTATGTAATTAGCTTTCTTGGTAACAAGACCACACTGTTGTCTCATTCAGTTTCCTGTCCACTGTAATCCCCAAGTCTTTTTCTGCAGAGCTGCTGCCCAGCCAGTCAGCCCCCAGCCTGTACTGGTGCATGGGATTGTTCCATCCCAAGTGCAGGACTTTGCACTTGTCCTTGTTGAACCTTATAAGATTTCATGTGGTCCAATCCTCCTATTTGTCAAGGTCTCTTTGAATCCTAACCTTACCCTCCAGCATATCTACTACTCCCCCAGGGCTGGTATTATCTACAAACTTGCTGAGGGTGCACTATATGCCATCTTCCAGTTCATTGATGAAGATATTGAACAAAACCAGCCCCAGGACCAACCTCTGGGGCACTCTACTTGATACTGGCTGCCAACTAGACACAGAGCCATTGACTACTATGTTCTGAGTCCAATGATCCATCCAGTTTTCTATCCACCTTACAGTCCATTCATACAACCTGTACTTCCTTAGTTTGCCTATAAGAATATTGTAGGAGACTATAAGCCTTGCTAAACTGAAGGCATACTAAATCCACTGGTATCCCCACATCCACAGAGCCAGTCACTTCATCATAGAAGGCAATCAGGTTGGTCAGGTGTGACTTGCCCTTGGTGAATCCATGTTGACTGTTCCTGATCACCTTATTCTCCTCCAAGTGCTTAGAAATGGATTCCTTGAAGATCTTCTCCATGATTCTTTGAGGTACTGAGGTGAGGTGAGGCTGACCAGTCTGTAGTTCCCTGGATCCTCTTTTTTCCCTTTCTTAAAAATGGGCACTATACTTGCCCTTTTCCAATTGCCCAGGACCTCTCCCAATCACCATGAGCTTTCAAAGATGATGGCCAGTGGTTCAGCAGCCACATCAGCCAACTTGCTCAGTACCTGTCCCATCTGGCCCCATGGACTTGTATATACCCAGCTTTTCTAAGTAGTCAGTAACATGAAATTTTGCCACTGTTGGCTGCTCACTTCCTCCCCAAACTGTGCTGCCAGGACTCTTATCCCCCTGTGCTGTCATGCTCTCCTGGACTCTTATCCCCCTGAGACTGGCTTCCCAGGGGATCCTGCCTATGAGTTCCCTGAGCAAGTCAAAGTCTGCTCTTCTAAAGTTCAGGAGCTGTACTTTGCTGCTCTACTTCCTTACTTTCCTCAGGATCATGAACTCAATCATCTTGTGGTCACTGCTGCCCAAGTTGTCATCCACTACTATATTCCCCACCAGTTCTTCCCTGTTTGTGAGCAGGGGATCAAGAAGAGTGTGGCCCCTAGTTAGATGCTTCAATGTTTGCACCAGGAAGTTGTTCCCAACACTCTCCAAAAACGTCCTGGGTTACCTGTGCATTGCTGCATTGTTCTCTCAGCAGATGTCAGGGTGATAGAAGTCCCCCATGAGAACCAGGACCTGTAATCCTCTGACCTCTGCAGAGGTCATCTAGTCCAACCCCCTGAATAAGGCAAGATCATCCATATTCAAAACATCCTGTATAAACCTATTGTTTAACCTAATAGCAAAATGACATAGTCAACCACAACATAACCAAAAGACTTAACATCCTAACCTGCCACAGGTAAAGCTGGGGGGCCATGGTGGCCCAGTGTCCTACTGTACCAAAGCCTGTTAATATATGCTTGAAATAACATGCCCCTTACTACAGATGAAGGCAAAAGCCTCAACAGTTTATACCAGTCTGACCATGCGGTAACATTTATTCCTGATTCCAAATATGGTAACCAGTCTCATCCTGAGCAGACAAGCAAGACCCTCTAGCCAAGAATTTTTGAGTTTCAATCCCAGCAGAATCACTAGCACACCCTAGTAAAAATCCCCATCTTTGGCTGCAGCTAACACCCAATTCTTTTCTTGAAGAAGGTGAAAAAAACAAAACAAAACAAACCCCACAAATGCAGCAGGAGTCTGAGCCTACATGGCACCCAACAAAGCCCAGAAGCATGGGGCATACCCTTAGTAGAATGTATTCCTAGATTATCTATGACCAGTATGTATCCAGCCTCTTTTTGGACACCTCCAGTGACAAGAGAATGCATATCTTCCCTAGACAGTCTATTCCATTGCCTCATTGTTGTAATGGTGAAGAAGTTTTTCCTGATATCAGTGTAGACCTACTCTGCTTGAACTTTAAGCCATTAATGTACATCCTACTCTTTGCAGCAGGACAGAAGAAATATGTTCCCTCTTCTTTATGCTAGCCCTTCAAATATTTGTGCCATTTTAAGTGCCTTTTCTGTAGGCTGCACATGCCTATT
Organism: Alligator mississippiensis; assembly: GCF_030867095.1. Lineage (NCBI taxonomy): Eukaryota > Metazoa > Chordata > Crocodylia > Alligatoridae > Alligator > Alligator mississippiensis. Next base: position 156,891,486 of record NC_081824.1, read on the forward strand.
TCCTTCCTTATATGACTTGCCTTCTAAGCTGTTTATCATTTTCACCTCTGGACCCTTGCTACTTCTCCATGTACAGCATACTCTACACAAGGCCTAATCTGTCCTGAGTATAGAGCCACTGTCACTTCCCCTGTCTTTCACCTAATGTTTCTATTGCTGCAGCCCAAAACTGCATTCATGTTCTGTGCAGACATCATACTACAAACTGATACTGAGTCTGGGATCTACCAAGAATCCCACATTCTTCTCCACAGAGCTGCCATTCAGCCAGGTGTCACTCATTTTGCATTTGTATTTTTTATTATTCTTCCTGAGGTATATCAGCTTATATTTTTCAGCTTTGAAGTTCATCCTATTAGCTTCAACCCAGTTTTCCAGTGTGCCAGTATCCTTCTGAATTGTGGCCCTGTCCTCCAGAATATTGGCAATTCTTAGAAGTGTTATCATCTGAAATTTGATTTAAGAAGCTTTCTATGCCAGGATCAAAATAATTAATAAACACGTTGAATAGCACTGGACCCAAGTCAAACCCCTGTAGGACTCCACTCAAAACTTCCTTCCATTCTGACATGAAGCCCTTAATAATTACCCCATGTTTGCCGCTATTCAGCCAGTTGTCTGTCCACCTTATAGTAGTTTTGTCCAGCCAGATTTCTCCAATTTGTTTATGAGAAGATCACATGGAATCTTGTCAAAATCCTTGCTCAGGTCCAGATATATCTGCAGCATCTCTTTTTCATCTACCCACACAGTTATATCAAGGAACGAGATCAGGTTTATTTGACATAATTTGTTCTTCCATGCTGACTGCTTGTGATCGGCCGTTCATTCTCCAGATGCTTGCAAATTGTCTTTTTTAGGATACATTCCAGTCAGTTCCCAGGTGCTGAGATAAGGGTAATAGGTGTATAGTTCTCCAGGTTCTTCCTTTTGCCTTTTTTAAACAGGGGCATTACATTGGTCCTTTTCCAGTCCTCCAGTACCTTGCTGATTTCCCATGACTTCATGAAAATCATTGCCAAGGGTTCCAAAATCAATTCTGCCAGTTCCTCCACTAGGGCTGTGTGAGGCTTCGGACTGTGCTCTGGATCCGGAGAAGCTTTGGACACTTTGGCGTCTGAAGCATCATGTCTGGATCAAAGTTCTGGCTTTGTTAGGATTTCTGAAGTGGTTTGGAGCTTCCGAAGCGCTTCGGAAAAGCTTTGGAGCCGCTTCAGAGATCTGGCCATATAGTATAATGGGGAATCAATAAAATATCTATAATTTTGTTGTTTTTTGTCTGATTTGGATAAAATTTGCCTAAGTTGTAGTCTCTGCTGAGGGCATGAAGCCTGCCAAGTTTTATGAAGATTGGTTTGGGAATTTGAGGGAACTGTACCCCAAATTCTTGAAAGCAAAACTCATGTCACATCTATGTGTTACAACACAGGGGGGTGAAAACTGCAAGGATGGTGGCCCCTCATGAGGCCAGAGAGCCTGCCAAGTTTCAAGAAGATCTGTGCAGGGGCTTGGGGGGAAGTGCACCTCAAGCTGCTGACAGGCAAAACTCATGACATAGATGACCCTGTGAGTTAAAGCACAGTGGGCTGAAAACTGCAGGGGTGGTGGCCACTCAAGGAGATAAGTGCAGGGGTTTGGGGGGAACTGCACCTCAAGCTGCAGACAAGCAAAACTCATGCCATGGATGACACTGTGTATGTTAAGGCATAGCAGGGTGAAAGCTGCACGGATGGTGGCCCCTGCTGAGGCCATGAAGCCTGACAGCTGTCAAAGAGATGGATGCAGGGGTTCTGGGGCCCTGCACCTCTGGCTGCTGACAGGCAAAACTCGTGACATGGGTACTTGTGCAGTTGTGTCTGTCTTGGGGCAGGGGACAACTACTGCAAGCCTGGCAGTTACCAATTACCACTTACCACTCAATCATAATTCACTCAGGGACCAGCTCAATACACAGTTGCTAGCTAAAGTAACCAGGTAATTAGCATCAATTAACACCTACAAAACCAGAGACTAAAAAGATGAAGGAATGAATACAGACAATCAACTGCCCCAAGACAGACAAGGTCAGTTGCACAAGCACCTGTGACATGAGTTTTGCCTGTCAGCAGCTAGAGGTGCAGGGCCCCAGAACCCTGCACCGATCTCCTCGACAGCTGCCAGGCTTTGTGGCCACAGCAGGAGCCACCATCCGTGCAGCTTTCACCCTGCTGTGCCTTAACACACAGTGTCACCCATGTTATGAGTTTTGCTTGTCTGCAGCTTGAGGTGCAGCTTCCCCCAACCCCTTGAACTTATCTCCTTGAAACTTGGCAGGCTTTGTGGCCTGAGCAGGGGCCACCACCCCTGCAGTTTTCAGCCTGCTGTACCTTAACACACACAGGGTCATCTATGTCATGAGTTTTGCCTGTCAGCAGCTTGAGGTGCACTTCCCCTCAAACCCCTTCAACTTGAAACTTGGCAGGCTGTGTGGCCTCACCAGGGGCTACCACCCCTAGAGTTTTCACCCCCCTGTGTTGTAACATGTAGACGTGACATGAGTTTTGCTTTCAGGAATTTGGGGTACAGTTCCCCCCAAACCCATGCACCTATCTTCTTGAACCTTGGAAAGCTTCATGCTCTCAGCAGAGGCTACCACTCAAGTTTCATCCAAATCAGACAAAAAACAACAAAGTTATAGATATTTCATTGATTCCCCATTATACTCTGTGGCTGGATCTTCGAGGCGGCTCCAAAGCTTCAGAGCTGCTTCGGCCAGATCGAAGCGGAAACCCAGTCCAGATCTCCGGATCAGATCCCTGGCATCCAAAGTGGCTGGATCTGAAGCCTGATCAAATAGCTGCCTACTTGCACAGGCCTATCCTCCATTACCCTGGGGTGAAGTTATCAGGCCCTGCTGACTTAAATTTATTCAGACTCCTCAAAAGTTCTCTGACTGATTTTTTTTCATTATCTCATCCCTCAACTTGTTCCCTTCCTTATACAAATAATTCATATCAGCTGTCTACATACAGCCTAATATTTTTGTGAAGACTGAATTAAAGTAACTATTCAGGAGCTCCACCTTCTCTGCACCTTTTGTTGAGAGTTTGCCATGGATTTTTAACAACTTCGACAACTTCCTTGATCTTTCTTTTCTGGCCAACATACTTACAGAACCTCTTCTTCTTGTCTTTAAGTCTCCTTTGCCGTCCTGATTTTGTCCCTGCAGATTCTTGCTATTTGCTGGTAAGCCTCCTTGGTGACCTGCCCATTTTTTCATTGTTTTTATGCTTTCTTTTGCATTTGAGTCATCCTAGAATCTTCTTGTGCAGCCACTTTGGTCTTTTACCGTTCTTCTTATGCTTCCATCAAGTCAGAACAGTTTCTTGTTGAACTTCCAATATCGTTCCCTTTAGAAGCTTCCAGCCCTCCTGTGTGCCTTTATCCTTCAGTCTGTCTTCCCATGGCACCATGCCTATTAAGTCCTTCAGTCAGTTGAAATCCATCATTTTGAAATCTAGCATCTTAGTTCTACTGTTCTTATAGTTGCCCCATCCCAGGATTTTGCATTCTATCATGTCATGATTCCTTCCACCCATGTATCCCATCACTTTCACATCTTCCCTGTTGGTCAGGATAAGATCCAAAATAAATGATAAATGATACATAGATGTATTCTCAAACTTCTGGAAAGTTGCCCCCACATAAGTTAGGAACTGGCTTGATATTTCATGTTTGACTGTATTGTGTCTTGCTCTTTAAGCGAATGTCTGGAAAACTGAAGTCTCCCATCATACTATCTCATGACTTTTGGATAGTTTTGTCACCTTGGTGAAAGGTGCCTCATCTACATCTTCTTCCTGACATAGTAGCCTTTAATAGGTCTCTTGGTGCTGTATCTTTCACCTTTTATCTTTACCCAAATACATTCTGATCTATCAAAAAGTGGTAAACCACTTATTGACTGTGGACTGGATGCAGCCCACAGACCCCTATGATCTGGCCTGTGGGTCTTGGACCACTGCCATGCACTGTATGCAGCATGCACTGGCCCCAGCCCTGTGCAAGGCATGCAGCATATGGAACCATGGACCCAGCAGCACAGCTATTGCTCATGACGCAAGAAGCTGGTTCAGGATACATGCTACTGTGGTATCTATGCTGGATTAGCCCTGTATGCTGGTTTCAAGACTGGTCCAGATTGGGCCAACAGACCATACCTGCCCATCAGGTAGTACTGGGCTGGCTCCAGGCAGGGCTGGATTGGCACAGGCTTTGCATGCACCATGCTCCCCGTACTGGGCCCGTGTGCTTTATATGCCATGAGCTCCCGATTGGGATTAACACATGGTTACATACAGTACATGGTGCCTTGTTGGACCAGCTCTGCATACCTTGGACTCCAGAGCTGGTCTGGATTGGGCCCACAGACCAGCCCCATGCACTAGAACCAGTGTACAGGGCAGATTTAGTGCAGGCCTTAAGTCACACAACACATGCCCTGTTTCTGCTCCACTTGCAAAACCTGGACCTCAGACTGACCCTATATTCCGTTTCTGTCCCAGGGGGCCAGTTCTGTTTGACACCCCTAATGTATGTAATACTTAAATTATCAGTCACTAACTCTTGCCTGATCATCTTTATGGTTGTTTTAAATGTCAGCTTATATAGATCACACAATATATTACAGTGGTTCCTTAGCCCTGATGCTGTTGGACGTTAAGCCAACTTTAAAAGCTATGTTTCAGTTCAAACATTGCTAAGCACATTCTCTCTTTTTTTTTCCAGTTTATTTTACCTTTTCCCTCTTATTGAGATATGATATATCGAAGCCCTTTCATTCGGTTTTCAAAGAAAGCATGCTTTTCCATTCATTAACTTTTGTTAAAGCGTAGGCAGAAATCCACAGTGGAAGCAGCCTAAGAAAGGCTTTGGGATTATGAATATTATGAGGTACGTTGCATAATGTCATTTGTGCTGATATGATTTTGTGAAATGGGTAAAAATGATGAGAAATAAAGGTAGGTTTACTCCAAGTCAGAAATACTCATACTTAAGGGAGCTTTTCTTATATTTCAAATGGAAAGAATAGATTACTTTTGCTTATAAAGCATATTGCTTTATTATGTTTTTTTTCAACTGCCTCTTAAGCGATCAGTGGTTTTTCAATTTTGATGCAGGAAGGCTTGCTTACATCATTAATTGAAATAAGATAAAAGTATTTCTGCAAGTAAGGCTGGGTTTTTTCCCCATTGGATGTGTGCAAGCTATTTTAGCATTCAGTTTTTAAGGAATCTTCTCTAAAAACAACAAAGACTAGTTAGGATTCTAGGATTCTTTTTTTTTGTTTGTTTTCTTTTTTGTTTCATCCACCAATGCCTATGATCTGTAGTGTATTGCTGAGTGATGCAAGTCACTGAGTGATATATATTATTTCCTCCAAAAATGGAGTGATACAGAACACTTGCCTGTGAAGCACCATCTTCCATCCTGCTAGAACTGACAAGTTAAAGAACAGAACTGGATGGGTGCAGGATCCTTCTATGTTAGTTAAATTGTCACAAAGTCACACATGCACTGCACACCATAATACTTTTCATGCTTTGTGGTATTGTGCCTTCTTTTCTCCTTTATCTGAATGGTTTTAAACTGCAAGCTGTAACAGAAAGAAATTGTGCTATCAGTAAAAGTTACAAATACTGGCCCAAATTATGTCCCTACAATGCTTGAAAGGATCTCCTTTTACATTAAAAATAGATCATCATTGTCTATGTGTCACTAGCCACTTCCCAATAAATCCTGTACAGGGTTTGTGAAGGGGAGGTGCAGGGAGAAGAAAGGTTAAAAGCAGGGACCCAAGGATTGCCATTCCTGGCTTGGTGGAATTGCACTATAAAGGTGGGTACACCTCCAAATTATACTAACTTTATCTACATTTTCCTTCCTTGATCATTGATACCGCCAAGGAGTACAGAGACCAGCATTACATTGGGATACAACAGCTCTGTGTCCATGGCGCCGTTTTCCATCAGTCATTCACCATCCATGAGACCTGAAAGAAATGAACAAATTGACTCATGCTTAGGCTTGCTTTTGAGAATAGGTTTAAGACAAAGCTTCCTAACTCCCAGGAAAGTGCAAAGGACACTTATTTCATTTCCTCCTCAGCTATGCTAAGCACTGATTAGCACAGCTGGCTCAGAATGCAGGTGGAAATTCTCTTTCCAGTAGTCCTTGCTAGTTATGACATTGCTTACCATTCCTGTTGATTAGTTAAGGTTCATGGTTGCTCTCTTTAATGTGAAAGTGGTTACAAAAGGAAGATAAAGAACCTGGAGCTGGCAAAGTTTGTTTTGGTAATTTTAGGTTAATCCTGGACTGGCATATATCATTTTTACCTCCACCTTCTTACATGTGCTTGTTTCTTCCCTGTCTATTCCCATCGACGCATTTCATAATGATGTGAAGCTTAAGTCAGCAATGAGCTTGTAACATTTTTGGAGGCTGTCTGATGAAAAATGCTATAGAATAAAATGTATACTTACAAAGCAGAACATTTTTACAGAACACTTCAATGAACCACAGTCTTTTTTTCTTCATGAAAAGGCAAGAGTTTTGTTTATAAAATGTCTTTAATTAATGTGTATAGCAGCATATTTAAAAAACCATTTTGAATTTGTCAACTGAACAATGAAAGTATTATGTTTAGCAAGTTTACACAACCTATTAATATTACACAGGCCACTTTGTTGTCAGTTTGTTGATATATAATTGGAGTAATAGAACTGAGTAATAGAACTGAGAGCAGAATTTACCCTCCCTCTTTAATATTTTCTATTTCTGAGAATTCCCCAGGACTTTGGTGGTGGTGGTGGTGGTGTTTGTTAACTTACTGGTGTTATTCAGAATATACATTAACCTTGCAATCAAATTAAATCTTGAGTACTGTGTAATATAATTCCCATCCATTATAATAGTGGCTTCTTATGCATCGATTTCAAATAGATCAGTATCATCATCTTCAAACTGAGGCATAAAAAGTTGAAGTGAATTTTCTAAGGTCACTGGTATAGAATTCAGGTCTTGTAAGATCTAGATAACATTGCATACATATATAGGTTCCTGAGTGTCATATATTTTAGAACATTTTATTGGTACCCATCTTGTCCAGAGGACATGTTGCCCGTGCCTCCCCTCCCTCCTCCTCCCCATAGGCTTATTTGGAGTGAGGTGTGGGAGCTACTGTCCACCATCCTGCCTGGCTGCCATGTGCATGTATGCACGTACACATGCATATGGCATTCCCTTCCCTCTGCATCCTGCTCTCCCGCAGCCCCAAGCAGCCCCTTGCAGGCTGGAACTCTGCCATCCTGCAAGGGGCAACCCACCATTTCGCAGGTTTTACTCCCTTTAAAGGAGAAAATCCATGTTTTTCTTTGGCAAACAGAAAATATGGATCCCTGGTGATCATATTGGTTTTACTCTAACCTTAGTCAGTGAAACTGCAGAAGGAATAGATATGGCCAACAGTAAATAGTAACATGCCCACTTTGAGCAATAAAGCTATGGACAGAAATCACACAGAAATCAGTATAAGTAGTCAAAAACTGGTTCAAATCTGTAATACAGTAGAAGTTCAGTGCACGTAAACGGCGTTCAAAATGGTTGAAACCAGTTTAAGGTAAATCTGGATGGATAGGATGTAGCATCAGACCTAACTGAGTTAGGTTAAATTGGTTTATTGAGCTTCTGTCCCAGATCCCCTCCAGATTCAAGTTAATTCACAGTCTCCTAGCATCTCAGATGCTTTGCACCTCTCCTGCAAACTCTGCCTTGTAGGATGGGCAGCCTTGCAGTCTTGCTCCAGTCTAATGCTGCCCGCTCCAGCTCAGAAGGGAGGCATGCTCTAGCATCTACCAGCTTCTGGACTGGACCACTGCAGACATGTGGCTCCATTTCCAGAATCAGAAATGAATGTTTGTTCACCTGCGTATCAATTCAATCTATGCATTTTAGACTAACCTGTGAAGTCTGAATTGATCCAGCCTCTGGCTTTTTGACTATCTATACTTAGCCTAATTGGTATGCTGCATGTTGAAGGAACAGATGAGCAGCTAGTGAACATATAAGTGTGATATCGCATAGTTAGCTGCGTTCCTAATTCAAAAGCATCTCAGCTGCACATACAGCATCTGTGTTTGGATTTCTATCCCATGATGATTATCTCAAAATAAATGTAAATTGTTGTAAACAGAAGGGGGTGGGACTTTTCAGATTTCATGGGCCGATTTACATGACCCAGCTGCTTTGTACCACTCCAGTAATGCAAAACAGCTGTAAACGTGGCTTAACAAGCCAGTTAAGATGACTTACTGAATTTTTGTGTTGCCAGAAGAGTGCAAAATAATTGGAGCATAATAGTGAAATATTTCCATTGATTTAGAGCTTTATTATGGGTTTTAACTCTCCATTCTGTATAGTAAAATTATTCTTGATTCAAAAAGAAGCAACATTCATCTTTGCTTATAGAGATAAATGAAGTGGATTGAAATAAAAATCCTCATTTCAATTCAAACCTTTTCCTTCTTTTAGAATTAAGTCTGCTTAAATTCAGGATATTTTTGTATTATTTTTCAGGAAATGTCATTTATAATGTTCCCAGGTCTGAAGTTACCTTAATTTTCTATTAGTATTAGTAATAGTAGAAGTACTACTCCAAAAGCCCAGCCACACTGTTCAAGATACTAGACAAACATAACCAAAAAACATCCTTTTCCTCAATATAAAAATGAGACAATGAAAAAATGGATGGATTCAACAAACAGATTGGAAGAACACAAGTGCACTGTGAGTCATAATAACTTCATGCTCATATAACTATCCATCTTTTGTCCTCTTTTAATAAAGAAAGTCCACCAGCAAATCCATGGGGACACAGCGGTGTCATTGGACCCCCTTTGATTCTTGTTCCACTCAAACTTTAACACCAACTGCCCATGAAGGTCAGTGGCCTTTCTATTCAGGTTGTACTGAGGGAGTCAATTGACTTCATTATAATCTACATGATTCCTGCTAATCACGCTTTACTCCACACGTCTTAATGACCCCCCTCTCATTTTTAATGGTCTTGTTTAATCATTAATCAGGCTATCCTTTTTTTCTGCAGTTTTGCCGTTAGCCATTCCTGGTAGTATTTCATTTCTATTTCACAGCCTTGAATACTGTCTTTAGATCTATCAAAAACCTCTACCCAGATATGGAAATATTAACTCAGGTGTGGAAATGACTGACAGTGAAGTGTTGGATGCATTGTCAAGGTGCTCAAGAGGGCTAGATTTTGTTTAATAAATCTGAATAAGAGATTTATATTTAACTATAATGACTGCATATCTTTTAACTATTTTGCCTAGTTTGTTGTGCTTTGTGTTTATTAAACTTAATACGCAATCTAGCATATTGGTGCACATTCCAATAAAGTTGTATTTGTATTAATCTTAAACTGAATAATATAGCACTGGGCACCTAAGATATTAGTATATCTTCTAATTTCTCTTCAACTGGATAAAATATGCATTGTATTATTTGTGATCCACTACACCATCTGTATCCCCATTTTCAAAATAATAAATCTGTCCATGGGCATGTTTACAATATCTGTTTTGCCTCAGGTGCCCCCTTGCCTACTTGTAAAACACAAATCCTACCTGAGACCCTGTAGGCCTAATTTGTCAAATGGCAGCCTCTGCTTTTCCAGCAGCTATTTTTGCTGCAGTGCAAATTAATTAAGTCCCTGAGTTATTGGCAGTTATGGACTTTGAAGTCTAAGACCTTGATTCTGCCACCTCAAATGGATGAGTAAGCCCCTCTGCCCCCGTGGTCATCACATCTCTACAGTCCAAGCCAGTGGTGCTCACAATTTTGGTTCCATAGGTCATATGAATGGTTCACGGCTAGTCTATGGGCCAGATTGGGACGTGTGCTACACCCCAAGTGCCAAGAACGGGCCTTATGCTCCAATTATTTTGCACTCTTCTGGCAACACAAAAAAAAGTGGCTAGGATTTGGCTCCACAGCCCTGTGCCACCCTGCCTACCTGGGATTGGACTATGTTACCTCTGAGACCCCTCCATATATCAAGATCAGGTCCCACACCATCCTATGTGTTTAGGGCCACATCTTGTAGGTCTGTGGGGAGCCCGATAGGTCAGGTTATACTGCATGGAGGACTGTATCTGGCCCACAGGCTGGATGATGAGCACCCATGATCTGAGGAATCTTAGTTCTGAACAAATACTTGCCTTGGGAAAAATGGAGGCCTCTTTAAAATAGTTTACCCTTTGACACCATAGTTATTAGCTGACTTTGCTTGTTCAGTACAATATTTGTTACTGTATAACATTTCTGTTATACCTAATTATCATACAAGTTTCCCTCAATTTATGCTGTACATGCGTTCCTGGAGAATGGCACATGAATTGAATTCACATAAAGTGAAAGCATTTTACAATGTAACAAAATAGGGATAAGTTCCCATGGTGGTGAGGGAGGGAGGAAGGGAGGGAGTGAGGCTGGGACTAGGTAAGGGGTGGGGGAAGGGGTCCCATTCCTGGGGCTGCAAAAGGCAGCAAAGCAGAGGGAACAGAGTGGCACTCACCCCAGTCCCACTGCAGCATCCCCAGGAGCAGCCAGCACCAGTTGCCTGCAGCTGCTGGGCTGCACTGTGCTCTGCCTGTCCCCACTCACCTTTGCTCCTGGGCTGTGACCTGGTGCAGGCAGCTGGTGATGTCTGCTCCCAAGGCTGCTGCAGCCTGGGCTGGGGTGAGTGCTGTGCCTGAGCCACCCAGGGCTCCACTTGTCTGCACTCACCCCAGCCCGTGCTGGAGCAACCCCGGGAGCAGATGACACCAGCTACCTGCACCATGGCACAGCACAGTCCACGACCTGGGGTGAGCCCAGGTGCAGGGGACAGGTGGAGTACAGTTCAGGCAGCTGGTGCCGGCTGATCCCAGGTCACTGCAGCTGAGGTTGAGGTGAGTGGGGCCACAGCCCTTTCCCCTCCCCCCACAGACTTACCTGCTTGGGCAGGGGGGCATCTATGCTGACCACATAAGAGCGAATTTACCTCACATATAATGAATTATGGGTCTAAATATGCTCATCGCATAAGAGCAAATTTGCATATAAAGAAGACACATACATTGAGGGAAACCTGTATTTAGTATCATAGCTTTTAAAGTATGATAGTAAACAGTCATGGAACATCCCTGCTTTGGAATTGTATCTCTTTACTCCTGATATTGCTAGGCTGTTGGCTTTAAAAGAAGAAAAAAACAGAATTGACTTTGGGAGTGAAAGTTGTGCTTTATATACTTGTCATATTAAAGAGCTACTTTCCTATATTTTTATAAGTAGTTATATGTATAGTCCTTTTCTGCGTTTCTGTTACGATTTATTTAAAAAACTTGGCCATCTCTGCCTTTAATTCTTCTCCTGTCAGCAATAAAGAAACACATTAGGAATGTAAGCATTAAAAACACAACAGTAAAATGCAATATAGTCTAGCAAAATAGGATTACTAGTACTATAGAAAAGTGATTTTTTTCCGCTGCAGGATGTTTTCAAATTCCTGCCTGGATTCAGAAAAGACCCATATTTTTTTATTTCTTTTTCTATCTATGGCCAAACATCATTGTCAATATCTCTTCGGTCTGGAAGTACAGACTCCTAAATTCACTTTAGAGTAATACAAAGATCCCCACTAAGAAAAGTTGAGATATATTTCTCAGCTTATGCCTGTGTGTGACACTACTGTAGAGTGGATTTTTTTGTGTCAAACTTCTGCCCTCTTATATTGGATTCTTGACTGTGCTGCTCTCCTGACATGTGTAGAACATACATTGACATTCAGCACATGAAAAGACATAGTGTCAGGGATGGGATCAGTCAGACAGATGAAAGCACAGGACATTTCCCTTTTGGAATGATGTCTTAATACTTTTTCTAAGGCAGATGCATTGATTTCCATACTAGTTCTTATATGTAGAACTTTTGAATGGGAGCTTTTTCCTGACCTATTTTAAATATAAACATATAGAATAAATACAATCCATCCAGCTAATCTTATTCCTTTAGAAAAAAAACTTCTAGGTTGTCTGGGGAAGTCACATTTCACTTTGCATCAACTTTTTTCTTCTCACATCAGACCATGCTGTGAATTTCACTACCAGTTTTTCTTGCTTGAAAATCATCTAATTGAAATGCACCTCCAGGTGCATATTTGTATGGGACCTATAGCAATTTGTTTTCCGCATTCCTCTTTTTTGGAGCCAACAGCTAGATGCGATTTATATATGATTTTTCTGTTTTAAAGTAGTCCACATAAACTTTAGCAGTTGGTTGAATACTGGGCTGAAAATCAACTTGTATTCCCAAACAGGATGTCATGACTTCTAGCCTAAGCGAAATGGGTGTAGTTGATACATCAGTGAACATAAAGCTGTGGGATTCACTGTTTTAAAGTAGAACTAAATGTTTAATAGAGCTACGTCTGTAGCATTTTGAGATTTCATTGTGTCTCAGAATCACTACCTTTATACAAAGATGGGGGGAAGGGCTTGGTTTGGTTTTGTTTTCTTCAGTCCTGCCCCAACATAAATTAATGGGAGTTTTGCCATTTATTTTACGGAGGCCAGAATTTCATTGCTTGTTTTGGTTTTTAATTGTCAGATTTGCAAACTCATCCTGAGTTCTGAGATTCAAACTTGAGTCCTTTCCATTTCTTGAAACCCTAGGAGCTCTCAAATCATGCTCCACTTCTACAGTTGTCCCTAGATTATGCCTTTAGTAAGTCCTATGCAAAACCACCATTGCACAGGCATGATCTAAAGGCAGTATCTAAAAATCATGTTCTCACAGAGCCTCTGAATAGAGGTGCTGTTCTAGAGAGAAAGAAATTAACACATGTGGCCGAGCCTAAATTTGTTTTATGGCACTGACAGTTAGGAAAATAAATCTTTCAGCTTGCAAATAAAGTAAATGTAGTAGAGACAATACTACAGCACCCTACAATGCTAATATTAGAGTTTATTTTCAATGTAAAGCTCAACTTTAAGCATGTTTTCTAAACTGATTAGGGGGTGGCAGTTTCCAGATATGTGAAACAGTTGTGGTTGAATGCAGTTGTTGTCATAGATTTGGCTCTGAGAGGTCACATGCATCCATTAATGAAAGGCATTTTTTGGAACAGCCCCTCTGTGGTTGCTGGGCCTTTCATTGACATGCACGTAGCTTCTTAAAAATCCTGCTGCTATTGCTTTGGGCACCCGTTCTGGAATATGCAGTTCACAGGTTTTGGCACTAGAGCAGTTGCCTCCCATGGTCCTTTCATCTGGGTGACAGAAGCACTATACTGTTTGCTGGTTAATTTAACAGTTGGCTTGCTACATAGGACTGGGGTAAAGGAATACCAAGGGTTTTTTATTTCATTTTTCCATGTAGGATAGTGCACCAGGTGCCCAAGCTAAACTGCTTATAGTTTAGAAATATGTCGTGACATTTCCAGGCCAAATATAATAGTTTCCATTTTAATTAGTAACAATTTTATGGGAGCATAGAATGGTTTATTTTAAATAGTAACTGAGAAATGCAGCTCTTCAAAGACTTACATCAAAACTCATTGAAATCAGTGAATTGTCTCCCGAGGGTTTTAAATAAAGCAATATAAGTAGTTCTCTTTCATTCCCAAAATATATCATTTAAAAAAAACCTGGAGATCTGTTGAATAAAGTTATCTGCCAATAAGTCTTTTAAAGTGTGGCACACTTTTTGACCTTTTTTGGTATTATGGATTGTTTAAAGGTTTCTCAGTTAATTTTAAAGAGCTTTTTCTGCTCCTTTTCCTTGATGCTTATTATAGGATTTGTACCATGAACTATAAATAGTTTTGAAAAGTATGTGTGTTTATAAAGAAATTAATTTAATTTGTGACTGTCTCAACAGGCTCAGTGAGGGTCATAAGAAATGTATTTCTTCTTATAAATCAAAGTTATGACAAATTGTGGCATCATGCTTCATGGCCCTGAAGCTACAGCAGCAATAGTAAAGGCTCTACTCCCCTACATAAGTAAATCAAGTCAAAATTATCTCAATAAAAATTAACACCCTACACATTATTGCTTCTTTTCCTTATTTTAAATGGCAATAGTTCCTGGACTGATTTGTTCAAGACCTTATATTTTCAAAGCATACTCTTAGCTATGACTGCTTCTGAATGCTCTACTTATGGGAAAGTACACCTGTTTTGTTCATTGCTAACTTAAAAAGCGTAGGAGTGTAGTCTTGTAGTGAAAGCAGTGCACTGGGAACTGGGACTCCTGGGTTCTACAATTGGCACATTTGCTGTGGACACACTTTGTGATTTTATGCATTTGATTTCTCTTTGCTTCAGTTTAACTGTCTTGAACATGAGGATAATGGAGTCAGTCAGACTTGGAGGTGGCTCTGTTTAATGTTTATAAAGTTCTTTGACAATCTTGGATGAAGGGTGCAAAGTAAGTTGTGTTACTAGAAAGAAGCAAAAAATTGTATTGATAAATGTATCCCATTTTCTGATTATTAATCTTCTGAATCTAGTCATACTTTTCTTATAGTATTAGAAATGATTTATTAAGTGATCGTTTAATTGCTGGCTTACAGATTGTATGTAGGCAGTTCACAGTGAATATTTGAAATTCAAGCTGTTGTTTGTGTTACTTATATAAGATATGTCAAAAACAGTCACATTAGACATATGAAATATGGTTATATTGGAATATGAACCACAACATTCTGTTACTGTGCATGTTTATTAAAAATCCATAGCATCAAAAATCTGCCACAAGCACCAGAAGCATAGCAAGTTCTTTCAGTGCCCAGGGCAGTAGCAGGGGGTATGCTGACCACTGAAGACAGGGGTAGGGGCTGAAGGAAAGGGAAAAGCCACAAGGCTGTCTACATGCTGAAGGCAACTGCTGCTGCTGTAACAGAGTGGGCTGCAGCAACAGCCCTGTAGCACGAGCTCCCTGAGAGTTGCATCTGGTACCCTTTTTGCTCCCCACATCTCTAATATGCTGTTCAGTGCAGGGCTGCATCTAATATGGCAGACACTCCCAGGAGGGAGAGCATCATTCTTACTGACCCCTTTCTTCCCAGATAAACTGCTGGGTGTAGGGCTGTGCTGCCTGGCTCCTATGGCTGGGAGAATTAGCTGCCCCATCCATGGGAGACACTCACTGGCACCACAGCTGAAAGAGACTTGGGGTTCATGACAAGATGAACATAAGCCACCAATGTGATGTCGCAGCTGGTAAAGCAAACAAAACTCTGGTTTGCATCCATAGATGTTTTTCAAGTAAATCTCAGGATGTCATCCTCCCGGTGTACTCGGCCGTGGCAAGGCTGCAGCATGAGTATTGCAATTCTGGGCTCCACAATTCAAGATGGATGTCAAGAAGCTTGAGAGAGTCCAAAGGAGAGCCACACACATGATCAGAGGGCAAAAGATTAGGCCTTATGATGAGAGGCTGAGAGCCATGGGACTCTTTAGCCTGGAAAAATGCAGGCTCAGGGGTAACCTGGTGGTACATAAGGGGTGTGCATCAGGATCTGGGGGAACATCTGTTCACCAGAGCACCCCAAGGGATAACAAAGACCAGTGGTCATAAACTCCTCCATGATCATTTTAGGCTGGACATAAGTAAAATCTTCTTTACTGTCTGAGCCCCCAAGGCCTGGAATAGACTGTCTCCAGAAGTGGTGCAGGCACCTACTCTGGACTCAATCAAGAAATGTTTGGATGCTTATCTTGCTGGGATCCTTTGACCCTAGCTGATTTCCCGCCCCTGGGACAGGGAGCTGGACTTGATGATCTTCAAGGTCCCTTCCAGCCCTAATGTGTATGAAATGTATGAAATGTATGAATAGTGTTGCCTCCTCATCTTCTATGCCCAATGCTAGTGCCCTGCTTATCCTTCCCAGTTATGCTACTAATTAACACTCAAGCTCAAAATTTTCTAAACGTCTCCACTTTGTTTAAAATATTCTGTTTCCATAAACCCATTTATTATATTATTTGTATAGATTATGCTAAAAAGCCCTAAGTAAATTTAATTTATTTTTTGGTGATTATCTTGGTTACTTTACTTCATCATCTTACATATTAGCCCTATTCTGGTTATTATTGCAGTTAATATAATCAATTTTGCATTTTCCATTAACTTTACTGAAGTATTCAGTTGAGATCCATTCAGCTTGGTGTGAGGAAGCAAGGAAAAAGGAACCCTTTGGGGACAAGGAGCAGTAAACAGGACAGCTTCTGGGTGAGTTCACTAGGGAAGGTGTGTTTGGAAGAAGAGCAGTAAGAGAGAAGAGGCAGATTAAGAGACCCAGAGAAATGGCTGGAGGATCTCACAATGCCAGAGCCACTGCCACTGTCTCTGCTTACATTGCACTTGAGAGGTTTCTGTTCAGGCAGAACCGCTCACCATTGAGGCTTCCACCCAGGTCCAGCTTTGGTGCTGTGGGGACTGCAGCTTGCAGGTTCCTTCCTGTGACAACCAGGTGGGGGAGTGTCTGGGGCATGATCAGTGCCTCCTGATGGTGTCTCTGAGGAAACAGGCATGAAAACTACAGGAGGAGGTGGTGAGACCAAAAGTAGTGCTAGAGACGGGAGAGAACATGGGCTTCCAGGAAGGTGGAAGCTGGAAGCTTGTGACCTCTGGCAGCAAGCAGAAATCTTCATCTCCACCTGCAGCAGTTCATCTGGAGAATAGATATGGGAACCTACAAACAGAGGGTGAAGAGCACGTTCCCTTGGTGGAGGAGGACAGTCCAAGCCTCCCCAATGTGGCAAGGATCAAGACCACTGCCACCAAGAAGAAGCAATGGGTGGTGATAGTTGGAGACTCCCTTATGTGGGAGATGGAGGGATTCATCTGCTAACCTGTCCTGTTGTCTTTGGAAGTCTGCTGCTTGCCTGGAGCCCATATCCAAGATGTCATGGGGAGATTACTGAGACTCATCTGGCCCTCTGACTACTACTCCATGCTACTCATCCATGTGGGTACTCATAATACTGCCAGGGGAGACACTGAGCAGATTAAAAATGACAAGAGGGCTCTGGGTGCAAGGGTGAAGAGGATGGGGGCTCAGGTGGTGTTCTCTTTGATCCTTCTGGTCAAGGGAAAGGATCTGGGCAGGAGTTGATACATCCTGCAGATCAATGCCTGGCTGTATAGGGATTTGGCTTCTTTGAACACAGGATGATGTTCCAAGAAGAAGGAATGCTGGGAAGAGATTGGATCCACCTGACAGAGTGAAGAACATCTTCATAATTAGGGGGGAGGACTTTAAATTAGGTTCACTGGGGATGGAGTATAAAACCCTGAGGTAAGTGGGTAAGTTGGTAACTTGGAATAGAATAGCAGGCAGGAGGGGACAACAGGTGAGGTGTTCTCTTTCTTCCTGAGAAATCAGGGAAATCAACTAGTTACCTCAGTGCCTGTACATAAATGCATGGAGCCTGGGAAATGAGCAGGAAGAATTGGAAGTCCTCACACAGTCAGGGAACTATGACGTGGTTGGAATAACAGAGATTTGGTGGGAGCTCGCATGGCTGGAGCATTGTCATGGATGGCTACAAACTGTTCAGGAAGGAAAGGCAGGGGAGAAGAGGAGGAGAAGTTGCACTTCATGTAAAAGAGCCATATGATTACTCAGAGCTCCAGTATGAAACTGGAGATAGGCCTGTTGAAAGTCTCTGGATTAGGGTCAGAGGAGAGGGCAACAATGGTGATGTTGTAGTGGTCATCTGCTATAGACCACCAGACCAGGAAGAAGTGGTAGAAGTTTCCCAGTCACAGGCCCTGGTTTTTCTGGGAGACTTCAATCCCCCTGACATCTGCTGGGAGGGCAATACAGCAGTACACAGGCAATCCAGGAACTTTTTGGAGCGTGTGGGGAACAACCTCCTGGTGCAAGTGCTGGAGCAGCCAACTAGAGGCCATGCTGTCCTTGACCTGCTGCTCACAAACAGGGAATAATTGGTGGGTAATGTAGTACTAGATGGTAATTGGGCATGGGCAACTGGTGCCTCCTGATCCTGGGGGGGCATCAGCAGCTAATCACTGACTATGGGGGGGAGTCCCCCAGTGGCCAATCACTGATTGGGGGGGGGGTTCCTACAGTGGCCAATCACAAATTGGGGGTGGTCTCCAGCATCTCATCGCTACCAGTGCTTCTCTCGGCACCCCCACATTCTCCGGGGGGGGGGGGGGCACCGGCTGCTGCCTCCCCACTCCCCAGCCAGCAAGGGCCAATCTTGGGGGGGGGGGGCACATGCCCCCTCCCCCCACGTCGCCTATGCAGTTGGGTAGCAGTGATCCACGAGATGTTTAAGTTCAGCATTCTGAGGAAAGGAAGGATAGAGAGCAGCAGAGTAATAACTGTGGACTTCAGAAAAGCAGGCTTTGACTCGCTTAGGGAACTCATGGACAGGATCTCTTGGGAAGCCAGTCTGAGAGGGAAAGGACAGCTATGTGTACTTTAAAGAAGCCTTACTGAGAGTGCAGGAAAAAAACATCCTGATGTACAGGAAGATTAGCAATTATGGCAGAAGACCAGCTTGACTTATCAGGGAGCTCTTCAATAAAGTAAGTCACAAAATAGAAACTTACAAGAAGTGGAAACTTGAACAAATAAATAGGGAGAAGTATAAAAGCATTGCTTGGGCATGCAGGGATGAAGTCAGGAAGGCCAAAGTGCAATTGGAATTGCAGCTACCAAGGTATGTGAAAGGTAAGAAAAAGGGTTTCTACAAGTATGTCAGTAACAAGAGGAAGATCAAGGAAAGTGTGGGTCCGTTACTGAATGGAGGAAGCAATGTAGTGACAGAGGATGCAGAAGAGGCTGAAGTACTCAATGCTTTTTTCACCTCAGTCTTCACAGGCAAGGTCAGTTCCTAGACTACAGAACAATTTGGGGAGAAGGTGAGCAGCCAACAGGGGTGCAGGAACAAGCTAGGTTCTATTTAGAAAAGCTGGACATATACAGGTCCATGCAGCCAGATGGTATGTACGCAAGGGTGCAGAGGGAGTTGGCTGATGTGATTGCAGAGGCACTGGCCATCGTCTTTGAAAACTCATCGTGATTGGGAGAAGTCCCAGATGACTGGAAAAGAGCAAAAATAGTGCCCATATTTAAGAGAGGGGAAAAAGGAGAATCTGGGGAATTACATACCAGTCAGTCTCACCTCAGTCCCTGGAAAAATCATGGAGCAGAACCTCAAGGAATCCATTTCTAAGAACTTAGAGAAGAAGGTGACAAGGACCAGTCAGCATGGATGTTTAATCAAGGGCAAGTTATGTCTGACCAACCTGATTGCCTTCTATGATATGACTGGCTCTGTGGATGCAGGGAGACCAGTGGATGTGGTATATCTTGATTTTAGCAAGGCTTTTGATACTATCTCCCATAACATTCTTGCAGGCAAGCTAAAGAAGTATGGGCTAGATGAATGGACTGTAAGGTGGATAGAAAACTGGCTGCAGCAGCAGGCTCAGAGGGTGGTAATCAGGGGCTATATGTCTAGTTGGTAGCTGGTGTAATGTGAAGTGTCCCAGGGGTCAGTCTTGGAAGCAGTTTTGTTCAATATCTTCAATGACCTGGAAGATGGCATAGAGTACACTCTCAGCAAGCTTGCAGATGATACCAAGCTGGCAGGTACGCTGGAGGGTAAGGTTAGGATTCAGAGAGACTTTGACAAATTGGAGGATTGGACTAAAATAATCTCATGTGGTTCAATAAGGACAAGTGCAAAGTCCTTCAGTTAGGATGGAACAATCCCATGCACTGGTACATGCTGGAGCTGACTGGCTGGGCAGCAGCTCTGCAGAAAATGACCTGGGGGTTATAGTGGACAATAAGCTGAATATGATCCAAAGCTGTGCCCTTCTTGCCAAGAAGGCTATGACATACTGGGCTGCATTGTTAGGAGCATTGCCAGCAAGTGAAGGGACGTGATTATTCTCCTCTATTTAGCACCGGTGAAGCCACAACTGGAGTACTGTGTCCAGTTTTGGGCCCCCCACTACAGAAAAGATGTGGACAAATTGGAGAGAGTCCAGCAGAGGACAACAAAAATGGTGAGGGGGGCTGGGGCTTATGATTTATGAGGAAAGACTTAGGTAACTGAGTTTATTTAGTCTAGAGAAGAGAAGACTGAGAGGGATTTAATAGCAGCCTTCAACTACCTGAGGCAGGGTTCAAAAGGGTATGGATCTAGACTGTTCTCAGTGATGGCAGATGGCAGAACAAGGAGCAATAGTCTCAAGTTGCAGCAAGGGAAGTTTAGGTTAGATATTAGGAAAAACTCTCTCAGTTGGTGGGTAATAAAACACTGGGCCATGTTACCCAGAAAGTTTGTGGACTCTCCATCTTCAGAGGATTTTAAGACCCAGGTAGACAAAACTTTGGCTGGGATGATCTAATTGGGGATGGTCCTGCTTTGCACAGGGGGTTGGACAAGATGACCTTCTGAGGCTCCTTCTAACCTTATGATTCTAACAGTAGCATAGAAAAGATGAATTTGAACTGAAAGGGTTCTTAATTATTTCACTAAGCCAGTTGGGAAGCTGAAGTTCTCTACCCTTCCCAAAGAGAGCTCTATAGATAGTTTTGCATTTTATTAAGTTATCTTATCATTTTGATTGATTCATTATTATTAGGCATGTCATAGGGTATAATATTTTGATTGAATGTTGTGCTGCTTGCATTTCCCTTTAGTTATTTCTAACTTACCAAACATCAATATGGTAACTAGATGTTGATATACTGTGTCTTGTAAAAACATTCTATTACACTGAACATATATAACCGTGTGTGTGTGTATATAAATATATTACACCTACATGAAAATTGTGTGTGCGCGCATGTGTATATATATGTCTTCAGTGCTCATATTTAAAACACAATTCATAACTTGCTAAGTTTGAAGAATTCTGAAATGCGTATAGGCAAACATCTGTTTTAATTTTTCATACTTACAGTTGTTTAATGTTTCCATGATGGACAATCACTTCAGAGAAAGAATAATCATAGCTTGCTAACGTCTAGCTATGCTAGTCATATCAGTGGACACTGTAACCTCCTACCTGCCAAAGAGATAAGGAACTGGCAACATGTTATGTGTTTGTGTGTGTTACCAACATTTTTAGAGGTAACTGAACCTGAGGAAAGCACAAATTAATTTCTTGTTTACCAGAAAATGGATGGAGTTAGTTTAGTTTTAAAATCTTCTTTTGCCCCTTTATATTGTGGCGTGCTTCCTTAGCAGCTGCCAGTAAGTTTGTTGTTAAGTGGATCCCTGTCCAGTGGATCTCTAGGGCTAAAAGCACACACTTGTGTAACATGAACTAAAGAGCCAAGGTTTTTAGCTTCTGCAAAGCAGGCATGGAAGCCACTTGTAAAGATATTCACTTTTTGATACTTTTTGGCGAGTTACATTAAGTATTACTAGAGTTTGATAGTTTTCTTCCTGTGACCTTATCCTGGAACACTTTCTGTTGAATGGCCTCCTGGCCTCAGAAACTTCCGCTCCCTGAATTTTGCTATTGGATTATGTAAATTTAAGCACACTATTATTTTGAAATAGCATAAACCACTCCAAAATTATTGATTCAGTTTTGAAAACAAACCCTCTGTTGACATTTTAGTCCCTCAGAGCAAAAAAAAGGTAGAAGAGGTAAACCCTAATATTCAATGTAGTTCAACTTCTGAAACATTTTTAAAAACCCTTTCAAAATGTGTGATATTTCTTGAGAAAATAAAATTATGCTGATCTCTTCTAATCAAGTGTCATAAATAATGAAACTAAGAGTAAAACAGACAACATTATAAAGAGTTCCAGAAAATAATAGTCCAACATAAAAGAGGATCAAAACTATTGATCTACGAAGGTGAGGTCTATACTAGCTTTCTACTACTGAGCCAGGACCATCCCCGTTCACATCATCTCTGGTTGCTCAGGGTCCCCCTAAACCATCTACACTGTCTGGTTAATGGATTTAGATGCCTCTGGAATGAAATTGGGTGAACAACACCTCTTTCTCAGTGTCTCAGGAAGGAGGTAGTGTAGACATACAGTATGAGCTTCATTAGGATACAGGGTAAAATAAAGTGCATGAGGTATGTGTGTGTGTGTGTGTGTGTGTATGTAAACACACAATACATACATGCACACTCACATACACATATATATATAATACATACCAAGATACACATATTGCACATTTCTCTTATGGATTAGTATTGCTAGAATTCTGTTGAAGCCATCATAAAGCAATAAGAATGAATGGAGCAGGTTCTGATATCCTTCTGTATTCCTTACAAAGGATATAATCATGAACAGTGCTTAGTACATTTTGACCCCTTTGCCCTGTTAGAAGGAACTACTCCTTAAACTTCAGGTGGTACAGAGCTGATAATGTGGTGCAGAGCTCCTAAGAGATAGTTTGGCAGCTGTAGAAGTGGTCTAAAAGGACATCCAGTCTTCATTCCAAAATGGTAATTTTGTACTGGGCTTCAAAAATGGTGAGTTAAAGCAAGGATGGTCAACCAACAGCATGCATACAAGTGGTGCAGGCACTCTGTGTGTGATACATAGCAGATCAGGGAGGAGATGAGCATCACAGTGACAGACAGAGTAGAAAGCAGAGCAGCAGATGGGGCAGAGGAAGGGGATCAGAATGACACTCCAGAAGGGAGAGTACACAGCTAATTCATTGCATACCTACCAAAAATGCTGGCTCCCACTCAGTTGGACTCTCAGACAGGAGTAAATATTTTCAGTATGTTTACACAGAGGTGATACAAGGTCATGGGACTGGTAAATACAACTCAGGGAGATGGAATGGGTCATTAAGAGAGAATGCCAGAGTAAGTAACTTTAAATGGTTGTGGCCACTGTCCTGAAGAAACATTTAAACTGGTTTGAACAGGGCAATCAAACTAGAACTAGCTGTATGCCACATCCTCAGACTCAGAGGAGGTATGAAGGTGGGAGGGAGAATGTGGGTACATCTGTACGGGATGCTACTGTGCATTCATTTAGTATTTGTATTAGCAAGTACTAAATAAATCCATAGTAGCCAGAGTTACTGCACAGTAGTGCTGGCAAACATCTTTTAGGGAATGTTACTGTGCAGTAGCTTAATAATACTGTGCAGTAGCTTATTAGCACTGTCCGTGCTGTGATGTGCTATTGTGCAGTATTTTTCGGCTACTAAGCAGTCAGCATCTTGTGTAGAGAGGCCCTGCAAGTCTCTTTTTCTTTGTAATGTAGAAGGGAAGCCCGTCTAACTTAGCTTGTACTGAGGTTCAAAACTAGATGAGACTGAAATGCATGTAGGCTGGTTATTGTTACAGACAGCAAATAAAAATATTTTGCTTTAAGGAGAATTAGTCACAATCACTGATCACAACAGGGGAGAGAAACAAAGAAAGTTGCACCAACTGGTAGAAACACAGTGGGACCTGCAGAGTGATACCCCCTCATAATACATAGAATGCTATGCTCAGATCTTTGTGGTGAGTTGAAAAAAACCCAAAGTTAATTTAAGAGGTGGAGTTATGAGACCTGAAAGGGAAAAGAAATTCAGCTTGCTCTGCAGCAGACACAGTTAGGTGATGGGCATCTTGTAACTTATGTTTCATCTGAAACAATGTATCATTCTGGCAGCTCATTACTTGAACATAGATTTAGGATGATTAAGTCCAGATCCCAAATATATTAATGGAAATCAAATTTCTATGACCGATTTCTCTGGCTTGCTCTTGCAGTATCACAAAAAGGACAAGTATAATTCTAATATCCTCAGCAGGGGTAAGGCATCTCCTTTGTCATCATCTTTTCATATTTTGGGGACTTGAGTCATGCTGGCAACTGAAGGGGGATGTTACAGAGTGACCAAGTACATTGAATATATTTCGGCCTTATCTGATGCCAAATATATATTGTAGCAAGAAGAAACCAGAATATTCTCTCCACAACCTTTCAAACAATCCTAATATAAAGTCATGACTGTCAGTTTTAGGTTTCAGTTTATCTGTGCAACTGTCATACCGTGATACTTTTGTGCTTTGACATTAAACCTTCAAGGGATCCTATTGGCTAAGATAGGCATCAGTTGCTGTATTTATGTTGATGCAAATTGTTACAGAAGAAAAGGTGCACAAACTGTGCTCTTTGTCGGTTCTTGTAATACTGTTCTTTGATAATAAAGGGAACTCCTACTGAAATATGTGTTTCTTCATATAAAGACATACTTAACATTTGACTTTGTACATTGTATATGTTAAAGTATACTTTCAGGACATACGAGCAACATTTTTTTTTTAATGAATGTTATTTTAAAGAAAACTTCAAATAAACTTGGACCATCTGTAATCTGTTTACACACATTGAAATGTCCCTATTATTCATTAGTTTATTATTCAGTTTATTTAAAGACATAACAATGCAGTTGATAACAGTATCAAGTATGAACCAGTCATTTATGATAAAGTGCTTAATGCATGATGTCACGGCGGGGTCCTACCGGAGGGCCATGATCTCCTTAAGGCCCCCTTCCTCCATGCCAAGTCGGCCCAAGGGCACCCTCCAATTCTCGCCCACCACGTCTTTGATGTTTAAATAAGTTTGGAAGGCTGCCTTACGCCCTCTTGGTCACTTCTCGGCATTGATTCAGACCCCGTGGTTTCCCGGACTCTTCGTGGGTCTCACTCTATGATGCGTGCTTCCCGGGCACCCTAGCCTTATGGGCTATGCGTGGCTCCAACCACCCCTTATACCATGCCCCAAGCCTCGCAGGTGGAATAGACGTTGGTCTGTCAAATATACACTCGCCCTCTCTGGGGTCCTCTCCGTAGCGCTGCCCTCTCTCAGGGTTCCTCTGCAGCGCCACCCTCTCTCTGGGGCCTCCGCAATAATGCCGCCCTTCTCTCTAGGGCCTTCTCCACAATGCTGCCCCTTTCGATGATGCCGCCCTCTCTCAGGGCCTTCTCAGTAAAGCCGCCCGTCTCTTGGGCCCACCACACTGCTACCCCCTTTCTCTGGGGCTCACCGCACTGCTACCCCCTTCTCCAGGGTTTACCGCAGTGCTACCCCCTTCCTCAGGGGCTCGCCACACCCGCACTGGGGCTTCTCAACAGCGCCCTCTCTCTGGGGCTGGGGTCTATGCACCCCATACACCACGCCCTTACTGGTGCTGGGACCCCCACACTGCTGTGGGTCCCCTATGAGGCCTCCTCCAACCCCTAATAGCCTCTCCCAAACCACCGGTGTAACAACGCCAACGCAAAACACAAGCCCCTAGGCTGTAACATAACTTAAAGCTGCCTGGCTAAAACCATGTTGCTCAGACATCTTAGAGCTGCCATCCTTTGCTCAGCTTAAGCTGTACCTGCGATCAGGCTTCTCGCATCCTGGCTTAGGAGTTCCTGCCTCTTTGGCTGCTGGTAGGAAAATGCCTCTGGCCTCAGCTCCTTGGGTTTATAAAGGGAGTCAGACCCTGCCCCTTCTGGTCAGCTGACCTCTTGGTTGCCCTGGCAACCCACAGCTGGGCTCCTTATACCCTGCTAGGGCTCTTTCCCTGGCATTTTCCCCTCTTTAGGAACAGGTCACCTCAGTACCCTGTGACACATGAAACTATTGTTTTTTCCCCTGAAATATTTATAAATCACTGGATTACTTCTATGCACAAGGATAAGCTATGAACTCATTTCTTTTGCCCTTTTTATATTAAAAATAATCAATATATCTTGTTCCAAATTTTCAGGAAAATTCAGTCTTGGAAAATGACATCTCAGTAGTTTCTGTCTTCTGACAATTACAGTAGACTAAATCCGAGAGGACAGAAAATTATCTTGTCCTATTGGTGACAATAACAAAATTCTCACTGATTTCACTTGGAATAGATCTGTACTGGATGGGGTAACAAAAGAAGTTTTTTTAACAACTTTTATCAGTATGATCACTAGTACCTCTACTGTAATAAATACAAAAGGGAAAATAATTTTGTTTACATCGGCAGCCTAGTTTCATCAATAGTTGTAACATACTGTTTTGTTTTCTTTTGAAGGACATTTGCAACCCTGGGTGAAAATTCATCTTTATGAGAAGCATGATAAATCTAAATAATTTTCAGCTTTTGGCATTTTTCTGTAGGTTTGCATAGTGATATTGTAGGTAACTAAAGCAGTGATGTCTATAATTAAAGTTTGCAGCGTTTTTTTCTTTATAAACAACCTGTTTACATTTGTTTCTAACTGTGACAAGTGCTAACTATTTGAACTGAACCCCCTTCTCCTCCCCCTTCCTCTTCCCTCCCCCCCCCCCGCCCCGAATATCCAGCTTGGGCTGAATGCTTTGGGAATAATGAATAAATCTGATTAAACTGTGTTCTTCAAAGTGGTTAGTGAAATTACCATATTCACTCAAAAATAAGATGAGGAGCTCCCTTGCCTCCCTCCCCAGTCAGCATGGGGAAAGAAGCCCCTTGTCTTATCACATATAAACTGGAGTTGGGATCAGGCAGCTGCTGGGCTTTTACTCTGGCCCTGAGTTCAGGTTCAGGACAGAATCAAACCCACAGCATCCTTCTGCTCCTCCACCGCTGCCTCTCTGCAGCTTCTGCCCCCTTGCTGACCTCCTTTCTTCTGCCTTACTATCAGATGCAGCTCAGCTCTGGCTCAGGCTGGGGTGTTTCCTGCGAATGGAGCAGATGGCAAGTCCTTTCCCTGCCTGGACAATTGACAGCACTCATACTGCTGCATGGCTAGGAAAGGGCTCAGCTTCGATATGCTGTGCTCTGGGGCAGCACACCTTGAGCAGTTTCTGATAGCAAGGGTCAGTGGGGACCATGAGGAACAGATTGGGGAGTTGGCAGGAGGAAGCGGCAGAATTTGGGGGAGTTTGGGGGGAAGAGGCAGAGACTGGGCAGTTGGGGGAAAGGCAGAGGCTATGAGGAGACAAGAGGTGGCAGGCAGGAAGGCTGCAGGGGGAAGAAGCAGCTTTCCCTGCTTTAGCAGGGGGCAGGGGGAGAGGGATTCAAGCTAACCCTACAATAATTAGATTCAATACCTGGAAAATTATAACAAATGTATAAATTATCCATAAATAGAATCTAATTATTGAGGGGTTGTGTTATATTTGGGGACATCTTATATTCAGCTAAATATGGTATTTTTTTGGTCTGTCTTAATAATTTTAATTTTTCCTGGGAGAAGATACAGTAGCTCTATAGTTTGCAGCAGAGATTCTACATTTGGTACAGCAAATGCTTTGTGTTCAGGAATGTAATGTGTCCTTCCACAGTAATATCAGGTTATTTGTGAGAATGCAACAGCTAAACTATATAAAGGATTTACCTGTTATGAATCCTGCTTCATCTCAGGACTGCAAGGGTTCAACAGGACTTTCCCTTCATTTGCCCTTTCTTTTCCTCATGTATAATCTATTGTTTCCATTCTGGCACTGCAGAAAATACTAGATAAATTAAATTGCCTATCTGGAACACAGAAGTGCAAGGAACTCAACCTAATAGAAAGTGTCAGTATGAGTAGTGAATTAGGAGAGGACAGGAGCTTGGGACTGAATAAGAAGGTAAAAGGAGAAAGAGGTAAGGTTGAAAAGTGAAGCCAGGAGGAAAAGGAAATAGCAACTAGGACATGTTGTTGGAGACAGCCAGGTGATTCATCTCCTATCCTGTGTGCTAAATAAAGCAGAGGTGCTGAAGTATAGTGATGAAATTAAAGACTGTATCATAAAACATTGGAACAGTTCCCAACTTTTTAATGTTTGACTTGGTAGCCTGGCATTCGTTTAATAAAGTTTGTGTGTGCATATATGCATGAACACACCTACATGCACACAAACATATATTTCATTAATGATTTTGCTAAGATAAATTATGGATTCTGCTAAAACTTTGCTTCTAGAATCAGTAGTCCTAGGAATCACTTTTCTATGCAAAAATGGAGTACTGCTGATGATATTTTGTTCCATCAAAACTATTAACACACAATAAAATAACTTTGAAGAAAAATTTAAATGAAACGTCACCAAAATGTAATCCACTTCGAATACACTGAACCTTCATGATATTGCAAATGACTGTGACTCTGTTATTAATCTCATTTCTTGGAAATAAGTTATATAGAAACTTATTTAGAGAGATTATGTTAACAATCTGCAACAAATTTAGATTTCTCGAGAATAAAAAACTCTGATAAATATAAGAAAATGCATTTTATTTTATTTCACACCTAGAAAATAAGAGGAAGTGATGCAGTTGATAAATCAGAACTAAAACCAGATCTGTGACAGAAGGTCTGACAGCTTATCGACTGGAATCTGTCTTTTTCACTAAGAAAAGTACAAATAGGCCCAGCATGCTATCTTTACTATACTTAGCAAATGTTAAGCGGATGGCAGTCTCTGCAGCATTTCTGTTTCAAAACTACACATGTATTGTCTGCTTCTTCTACACATGTGTCCTTCTGGTCTCTTTGTTATGACATCAACTAGCTAACCCAAGTCAAATGTAAAAATTGGAGATTTTTCCCTTCTTCTACATGTAGGACTGAAGAAATGTTTGTTAAAACTCAAGACTCAAGCAAGCAATCATAAAAGCTTTGAGCAAGTTGAGATTTAGATAGTATATCCATGTGTGAAGGAAAGTGAGGTAAAGAGAAGAGAGATTTCAGGGAGAGCAAAAAAGATTGTTAATTCTAATTTGGTTAAATAAAGAAGTTGTTTGTTGAAAATTGTACTGCACAACGTGTTCCTGACAGAGCACGGAAAGGCGTTGGAAGGTTAACAAATGTGTGTATTATTACACTTGAGTAAACCAGTTCAGAAGACATCTAAACCAGGCTGAACTTTTGTCCTCCTGTCTACTCAATCCAAATTCTAATCAATTCCCAGAATTAGAGCTGGTTCAGATAAGACATTAAGTAGATTTTAAATAGTGCTTGCTCTCTTCCAGCTATGTGTTACTGTACAAAGGATGCTAACATATTGTTTTTATTTCCCTATATATCCTTCCCCTGATTTCTGACTTAGAAAAAAAAAATACTTGGGAACAATGCCAGTCACTCCAGTGCGAAACCATTTCTGTCACTGTGATGGGCCTCTGTGGCATACTGCCATTTAACCTAATGCCTTCCCGTAACCTGCAGTACATTCTGAGATACCTTTTGTCTAGGGAAAACACCCCAGAACTCTGGGTCAAAGACAAATGTAATGTCTTTGGCAGCAGAAATGACAGTAGACTGGAGTGACTTGCTTCAGCATACAATGGATTATCCTCAAAGGCAGAGTCAGGGAGAGATTGCACATTACAATTATCACGTCCTAAATTAAAGCAATCCCATGCTATGTTGAAATTAGCATGTGCTGTGACCAGTCACACATTAACGGTTAACATCCTTTCTAACATGCACTGCTGAGACCTGATGCTA
Organism: Alligator mississippiensis; assembly: GCF_030867095.1. NCBI lineage: Eukaryota > Metazoa > Chordata > Crocodylia > Alligatoridae > Alligator > Alligator mississippiensis. The sequence continues at coordinate 156,921,018 of NC_081824.1, forward strand.
GATATCTGGTAAGCAAGGGCATATTTAGGAACTACCCAAGTCTGCTCTGTGACTGCCTTGCTCACTGGCTCTCTAGCTATAGTATAGGCCGGGGGGGAGAGGGGAACTTTCCATTTGGATTGTTCCCTTGCCCTCTACCCCCACTCAGACCTTCTGCCTCCAGTCACCCCCGATCACCTCCTCATCCCTCAAATCACCCCCTCTGCCCCTGTCATCCCCTTAATCAGCTCTCCCTACTCTGTGATGACCCCTGATACTCTGATCCCCTTCCACTACCTGGATTGCACCCCCCAATCACCTGCCCCACCTCCCATTGCCCCTTCACTTCAGTTTGCTGCCCTGCTGCTCCCATCAGTCTGAGAGGAGAGGTGGCAGTGAGGGTGTTATCTGAAGCTTGCACTATCCCTGTGCATCTGAGTCCAACCCCTGCTGGCCCCCAGCTGCCCAGAAGCTGCCCTTCAGGGGAAAGAGAGGCAGGGGGAGAGGGTGGGGTGGAGAGAAGCTTCTGGGCAGCTATGAGGTGTGGCAGGAGTGACATGAGCCCAATTCAGGCACATGGAGAGCTGCCAGGCACACCTTCAGCTGCCATGCAGATCTCCACCCCCCTATCCTGCCCCCTTCCCTTGTGGGGAGCTTCTAGGAAACTACATGGCCTAGCAGGAGCAGTGCAAACTCAGTCTGGGGCATGAGGAGGTGTCAAGCCCACCTAAAAGTTCAGAAGCTCCTTAACTACCATCTTTCCCTGGCCCACTTCCCACTTCCCCCCTCCCCCTGGCCCTCCTGCTGCCTTTCACTCCTTTCCTTTTCTTCCTTACTCACCCATTTCCCAGTTATTCCCAGCTGTCAGTACATGACCTTAAAGTCCTCAAGGATTCCTAATTCACCTGACAGCAGGGCCTCCTGAGATACTAGAGGACCATAAATTGGTAGTTTTATCTCAGTTGAACAGCCAGAATTTAATTTAACTCAAGCTGGGTAGCACAGCTCAAAGATAATCCTCACCCAAAGTGGTGTAACCTTACGACATCTAGAGAGCACATAGCACTTGTTAATGATCTTTTATAGGTGATCATTCTCATGTTAAGTGTTTGTAAAATGGTCTAATTCACAGATTCATAGAGAACTAAGGCTGGAAGGGAGCTCAAGATATCATTTATTCTAACTGGAGACTGAATCTGCAACCTTAGTGTTATTAACACCATACCAACTGACATGAACTCTCACCCTCAGAGAGAAATGATGCTATAGGGCTATTAGGGGTGAGAGCAGGAAGAGATTTTTTTTTTCATTTTATAGGATAGGTCTATTTGATCTAAAGGGACATGAGAAAAATAAGTAGGTGAGAGAGACTAATAGAAATGAGAAATATAAGTAGGTGAGAGAGAGCATAGTATTGGGATTTAGGAATAGGCAAATACAGATGGATAGAAATGAGATACTAGTGTGTTTATGTGGGAAGGATGCTACAAAAACATTTACAGTGCACAGAAGATTCACATCTTATACCTTATCTGAAACTTGAAGAACACCAAGGAGCTTGGAGATTCCCCTGTATCTAAATTTTATCCTACCATTTCATGATCCAGTAATATGGATCTCTTTCTATAGAAGAAAACAAAAGTTTTAATTTTCTATTTTGTAAATATTCATTCAGTGTTTTAATTAGGCAAGGGAAAGTATTTTGTATAGCATCAAGAAGAGTGTTATTTTGAGAAAACAGGTTAAATGTAACCTTAGAAAGTATCGCTTATGGACATTATGGTTGAGTGGTCTAACAATTAAACTGGAAAATAACTTTACTGGAATAAAAATCTAACTAAAGCTCTTGACTTCAGAAGGGCCAACTTCAATGAGCTTCGGAGATTAGTGGGGGAGGCACTGAGGGCCCAGAAGGTAAAGGAGATGGGAGTCCATGAGGGATGGTCGTACCTTAAGGGGGTGATCCTCCAGGCCCAAAGGGTAACAGTCCCTGAGTGAAACAAGGGGGGTAAGAGTGCTCAGAAACCCCCATGGCTCAGCAAGGGCATTCAGCAATGCCTGAGGACTAAAAGTGGGGCATGCAACCAGTGGAAGGGAGGGGCAATCACCAAGGAGTCTTCTTCCTCAGCCCGTGAGTGTAGGAGGGCTATTAGGAAGGCCAAGGCAGAGATGGAACTAAGGCTAGCATCCAGGATTAAGGATAACAAAAAGTCCTTTTTCAAGTACATCGGGAGCAAGAAGAGTGCACCAGGCAATATAGGGCCCCTGCAAGACTCAAATGGTAATCTTGTGGCTACACCAGATGAGAAAGCTGATATTTTTAACAGTTTCTTTGCCTCTGTTTTCTTGAACAGGGACCGGGACATCCCTTCTACCAGTGGTAGGGACAATCTCAGGGATAGCTCTGTCAGGCCTTGGGTCAGTGCAGATGTACTTAGGGATCTCCTGGAAGGACTAGACATTTTTAAATCTGCAGGTCCAGATGCCCTCCACCCAAGGGTGTTGAGGGAGCTGGCAGGGGCCATCGCGGAGCCCTTGGCCCAGCTGTATGAGCATTCATGATCATCTGGCCAGGTGCCGGGGGATTGGAAACTGGCTAATGTGGTCCCAATTTTTAAGAAAGGGAGGAAAGAGGACCCAAGTAATTATAGGCCCGTAAGCCTCACCTTGGTCCTTGGGAAGATCTTGGAGAAAATGATCAAGGAGCACATCTGTGGGGGGCCAGCAGGGGAGATCATGCTCAGGGGCAACCAGCATGGGTTCATCAAAGGCAGGTCCTGCCTGACCAACCTGATTGCATTTTATGACCAGGTAACTAATCCTTGGATGATGGTGTCACCATGAACGTAGTCTTTCTAGACTTTAAGAAGGTCTTTAACACTGTCTCTCACCCCATTCTCATCAATAAATTAAGCGACTGTGGCATTGATGCCTGCACAGTTGGATGGGTAAAAAATTGGCTGATGGGGCGCACCCATAGAGTAATGGTGGATGGGTTGTACTCAACCTGGTGAGATGTGAGCAGTGGGGTACCCCAGGGCTCAGTCCTCGGGCCCGCACTGTTTGACATCTTCATCAGTGACTTGGACGAGGGGGTGGAAAGCACGCTGTCCAAGTTTGCTGATGACACTAAGATGTGGGGCGAGGTGGACATAGTTGAAGGGAGACAGAGGCTGCAACTAGATTTGGACAGACTACAAAAGTGGGCAGATGAGAATAGGATGGGGTTCAACATAGATAAATGCAGGGTGCTGCACCTTGGAAGAAGGAATCCACAGCATACATACAGGCTGGGGAGTTCCCCAATTGAAAGCACAGAGGCAGAAAAGGATCTTGGGGCACTATTGACTCCAAGATGAATATGAGCTGCCAGTGCCAGACTACAGCCAGCAAGGCCAGCCATACCTTGTCATGCATCCAAAGGTGCATCTCAAGCTGGTCCAGAGAGGTGATATTCCCCCTCTGTGTGACATTGGTCAGGCCACAATTGGAGTACTGTGTCCAGTACTGGGAGCCACACTTTAAAAAGGATGTGGCCAGCCTGGAGAGGGTTCAGAGGAGGGCCACCCACTTGGTGAGAGGGCAGGCCCTACGAGGAGAGACTGAAGGACCTGAACCTATACAGCCTCAGCAAGAAGAGGCTGAGGGGGGACCTGGTAGCTGCCTACAAACTCATAATGGTAGATCATCAGCAAATAGGAAGAGCCCTATTTTTCCCAGCACCACCTGGGGTGACAAGGAACAATGGTAATAAGCTGATGGAGAATAGGTGTAGGTTCGAGATCAGGAGGCAATATTTTACAGTTAGGGTGGCCAGCATCTGGAACCAACTTCCTAGGGAAGTGGTCCTCGACCCTAACTTGGGTAAATTCAAAAAGAGGTTAGATGATCACCTGTCTGGGGTCTTGTGAACCCAGCATTCATCCCTGCCTGTGGCAGAGGGTCAGGCTAGATAATCTGTTCAGGTCCCTCCTGATCCTAGCTACTATGAAACTATGAATGTAATATACTGAAATAAACTAAACTTAATTGCTTGAATGCAGCACTGTGCTGCAAATCCTTCACTAAAACTTTCTCTTTGGACTAAGCTAAACTGAACACCCCCCCCCCCCCATATATGAATACTATTAGCTAGTGACTACCATATTTACTCAAATACAAGATGAGGTTCCCCAGGGAGGGAGAGGCAGGGTGCACAATGCTTTCCAGGAGCATATCCTCAATGAAAGAGAACAACAAGCTGACTTCAATTTAATATAGACAAGATTGTTTCTCTCTTTCTTGTAGTGTAACCTCAATGGGACGAAATGGTAGAAGTGATAGAAATGAAACTTCAGATTTTTCTTTTATTACTTGTACCTACTGTCACAGATTCACCTTAAAACAAAGTTGCCTTTGGGGTTTACCATGTAGCATGCATGGATATTCTCCTAAATTAGATTTTGTTGTGTGGTGTTTAGTCTCTGTTTGTAGCTTGAGTGAAGCTGGTTTCAGTTTTGTCATTTTCATAGCTGTATATTGAAATAGTTAATAGAAATGTAATTTTGATATATCTTTATATGATAGCCAAGGCTGTTTTGTGAAGTAGTGATTAACTTAAGTGGCCCTCAGGTGTTCACACATAGAAGAGGCAATCTCTGAGAATTAGCATTTTACAGGAAGTTATTCCTTATCACCCTTACCCACATGAATACCAGCCTATAAGCAACCAATTGTGTATTTACATTAAGAAAAAAGTTTAGTATGTGGTAACACCTTGAAACAGAGAAACTGTATTTGTGGATCTCCATGTCTGAAAGGATGCATGTATGCTCCTGGTCATAATTGGGTCGGGAAAGATTTCTGTTCTGGTAAACATTAGGGCTGTGTAAGGTATAAGTCCACCTCAATTCATCTGACCCCATCTCTGCTCAGGAGAATGACACTGTCCTGCCTGCAGTCTCTCTCTGTCTTTGGGAGTTCCCATGCCAGGCTATCAATATTCACTCATACTTCATGGGCAGCTTTTGGTCACCTTTCTGTAGGCTCCAGGATTCTCTAATGGCGCAGAGATTAAAGATAGCACAGTACTTTAGATAATAAATTACTCTTCAACTACAGTAGCTAGGTTTACAGCTGGGGAGAGGGACTCCTTAGCCCCGACACTGGGAACAGAACTGTTTAATCAAGCCTGAGAAGATGGAAATCAAGATATTGGTCTGTCAAAAAATCAGCCTTCTGGAAAGAAAAGTTTTTCTGGGTGAGCTGAAAGAAGCTCTTCAAAGTGTATTAGTGAAAACCTGGATATGTCTACTGTGCATTAATGTACTTTAGTTAATGCACATTAAATCTAGTGTCACCATTGTGAGGTACTAAGAGAATGAGCATTAGTCTGTCTTAATACGTATTAACTAAAGTAATGCTTAATGCACATTAGTCTATTTTAATATGCATTAATTAAATAGCACCTTTTTTAGTGATCCTTTAATGTGCATTAAAATAGGCTAATGTGTATTAAAGCACACATGGAGATTTGCCCACTGGTAAGCTGGAAAATAGATTCACTTGGAAACAGTGCAGAGTGTTCTTTCTCACTTAGAGATGGGAAAAAAAATCAAATCTTCCTGAGCTGTAAATAGAGTGGTTCTCTGGGAAAATGTGTGCGTAGGTGTGACAGGTTCATGTCCCAGGGGCAGCCGTGACACCCCCTGGTGGCCACATAATTCCTGCCCTGGTTCTAATTCTAGGGGCCTTCACTTCCCTTACTCATCTGCCATGCCTTTGTTTTTATTATTTATTAGGAGGGAGGCTGCCTGAGGGTGTAGAGTGACCCTGCAGTTGCTCCAGTGTTGGGCTTTGGCCTTCTCAGCCTCCACCCTTTTTGCTCTTACTGAGCCCTCTAGCTCTAGTCCAGTGACTGAACTGAGCTTTGGGTTTCCAGCTTCTTGTCTGGCCTTCCAAGGCTTTTATCTCTGACCATTCTTGGTCTACTGAGCCCTATTGGGCTCGCTCTCTCTCTCAGTCTGGGCCTGAGGCCCTGTCGCTGCCCTTTCTCAGGCAGCTGAGCCTCCCTGGACTCTCCATCTGTCTGGGCCCAAGGCCTTATGCCTATCTGTTCCAAAGCATTATTTCTGCCCTCTTTGGGGCCACTGAGCCTACCTAGGCTCTCCCTGTGATTGCCTCTCATGGGCTCTATGGAATCACGCCCTTGGGTGTGCTTAGTTTACCCCTTATGGGAGCTGTAGGGTTGTCCCTCTTGGTCACTATGGGATTGCTACACCCACTCTGCAGTCACTATCAGACCTCCAAGCCACCCCTCACAGTTCCCCCAAACCACTAGGTCTTCCTTCCAGTGTCTACTCCCCCCTGAGCACTGGACCCTCCTGGTCTTCCCCAGGCACTGGACCAGACTGAAACCAAATACATGCTCTTCTGAATAAAACAAAACTATGATCCAACCCTGGGTCTTAATAAGCTGCTAGCCCTCAGCTTCCTTACCTGTCTCAGGGTCTAGCATACTCATGGTTTGCTTCTGAGTCACAGGCACCTCTGGAAAGCTCTTTCTTACTCAGCCTCCAAGGGCAGAATGCCTGCCCTGGCTCTGGCCCTGCCTTTTCTCTCTCCCAGGACCCTGTTCCCTTCCAGTCAAGTGACTCCCCTGGATTCCTTGCAGGTACACAGTATTCTACAGCAGTTTTCCAAATGTGGTATGCAGAGGTAAGATCATATTCGTCATCCTTGTTGATCTCTTGTTTGAGTATCCAAGGATTGCATTAACCTTTTTTGACCAGAGTGCGGCACTGGGTCCTTTCAGGCCTCTAAATGCTTTTCAGGGACATTGGATATATTCCCCTATTACATAGGCATGATCATTACTGAAAATATTTCAGCATTTTATTCATAAAGTCTACAGTTCTGTTCTTGGATTCATATCCTTGTGAGTAAATCATTCCCCAGGTGGGGCTTCAGTTGCTTCTCTCTGGTTTTCCCTATGGGCAGAGGTTTGCTCACAAATATGACTATAAAACAAGGCCCTACAACAAGAAGGTCTGTATTAGCTACTTTACTTCACTTGCATGCTGACAAATGTTTCAGAGGCCATATTTCCTCTTGTGTTGTGAAACTCATATGCTGACTGAAAACATTGCTTATTGCCTTAGTTGCCCAGTAAAAATACTCTTGACTGTTTGTATAGCATAGTCTACCTATTTACATTAAAGAGAAATCAAGAATGTTGGATGTTAATGCAAGTCTTATATCAAACAGACAGTCATATGGTAACTAACAGAAACCATAATTCTTTAAGATGTAATATTATCAGTGAGGTAATGTCTGTTCAGTAAGAACTGCCTGATTTCACTTGGTTTTGATTACAAAGCTGATTTGGTTACATCAAAGAGTAATTGCTAGTATAACCTTCTAAGACATATGTCTCATGTGCTGTAATTTTGAATTCCATAGAATATTGATCTAATTTGCAACCAAAGCATTATTTGTGCTATAGTAATATCCAGATATAAGTACATAAGAATAAAACTGGTAGAATAAGCTAAAGCTCCATCTATTCCAAATCACCTGTCTCCAGTAGTAGCACATGCCAAAATCTTCTTGGTCCCCCAGTGCCAGTCCTGTAGATCTAGAAATATTCAGGGGAGACTCCCCATACCTTAGGATATATGCAGTGCCTTCTCCTTCCCCAACCATGTGGGCTAGGGACAGACATTGCACATAAACTGGTTTAAGTGATCAGAAATTGGCTTAAACCTGTAACAGAACAGATGTTCAGTGCACATAAATCAGTTTCAAAATGGCTGAAACTGGTTTGAGATAAACCTGGTTGAATGTAGTGTCAGACTTAACTGATTTGGGTCAAACCGGTTTATGCAATGCCTGTCCCAGACCCCATCCTGGTTTAAGTTAAATCAGAGACACCCCCCCACCCCAGCATCCTGGCATGCTATCTGGGCTGGGCGGAGCTCTCTGATTCACATCAGGGCTGCCCACTCCCCTCTACTCCCTGGCAGAGATTTGCAGGCACATCAGGGTCTGCTGGCTTCCCTGTGATGCCCCCCCCCCCCCCACCACTCACTGCTTAAGTAATGTGCCTGCTTCCCTCTGCCTTCCCCTCCCCCTCCCCTTGCTGCTTAAGCAGGAAATCTCCCCCTCCCTCCGATCTTCCATACCATGGACCCCAGCCCCAGGAACCCTAGGTATGTGGTATGCTAGCTAATGCTGAGAGGTGTCTGTGCGCATCTCTCTCCAATTTCACAGGGACAGTCAGACAGAACAGCTAATCAACAGGTCAGTCAGTAAGCCGTTTAAGAAGTTTGAACTAATGGAGAGAGGTTATTGTTTTGCTAATCAGCTGATAAACACTGTTATCAGCCTCCTGCTAGCTTGCTCTCCTGTCAGTTTGCTGCAGACAGTCTGAGGAAGCAGAGAGGGAAATTGAAAAGCTCTGTGTAATCAACAGGTGGATACATTGCACCCTTCCCCACCTTGCCTCAGAGTGCTAGCCTGGAACTGTGGGCTGGTAACACTCCTGCCCCTTGAATAGCCAGCAAGGAAAAGCCTGGAACCATGCAGGCAGACCTCCCTAATGAGACAGTCCTGCTGGGGCCTGGCCACATCCCCTCCCCCCAGCTCAACTCTGTACAAGGGAAGGAAGGGCTGCTCTAGCGCCCCCCCAGCTTCTAGCCTGAGCCACTGCAGGCATGTGCCTGAATTTCCTCAGTCCAGAGAGAATGTCTGTCTGGTTACAAACCGGTTCAGCCCAGCCAGGTTAGACTAACCTGCAAAGATTGAATCAATTTAGGCCCAGGCTTTTTGAATGTCTGTCCCTAGCCATGGAGGTCTTTAAAAAACTGGAGCCAGCAATGAGATAGAAACTCCATCTCTCAGAGTTACCCGAGAAGCAGGTTAAGCAGGGACCACCAGACATTCATAGAACCTTCTGTTTTCACTGAATTTACTTTTTTTTGTCCTAATTAACTATTTTATCCAGTCCCTCCTTAATCTCTCACCCATTTCACTCTACACAAGGCTATCTAACATTTTTGTCTGTAACTTGTAGCTCTCATATTTCCTCCCTTCAATGTCCCTTGCCTTTTCCTTTTCCTTTGGCCTATCTCCCACTTCTCCCAACCTAAACCCAATCTTCACTAAATTACCATGATATTGGTTGTAGCCATATTGTCCACTGTGTTTGTGTTACACCAGTGTCCACCCTGTCTACCAAGATTGTAAATGCTTTACACTGGGTGCTGTCTACTCCTGTTTTTCACAGCGCCTCATTCCTGTTCCAGGCTAACCCTCAAGCACTGGGATATGGTATTTTAATATAATATTTTATATACCATAATAAAGTTGATTAATAATAATTATACTAATAATATTCACCATCATAATAATGTGCTTAATTGAATGTTATACCAACTTCCTGACCCAGCAGCTTTATTTATATTATAGCTGTCTTTAATATCAGATACTATATCTATAAAATAGTTTAATATCTTGAATTCTTTCACTAATGAAATATAAACATCATATTTAAATCTAACATGTAAACCTAAGTGTAAAATCTAGAAAAGACTAGGTTTATGACAGCCAAACAAGACTATTAATATATCTAGTCTAGCCTCACAAGTAACTTCACTTGTTGTATTAAACCCAGTAAATTGTTTGAAAATGTTATTGCATTATATATAATACAACGATCCTAGTGCCTAATAGTCCCAATCACAGATCCAGAGTCCCTATCCTAGAGCACAAAAGGAAAATGGGACAATATTAGACAGTATTAAAGACAGTGGTTCCATGGCCTGAACTTTTATCAAGATTTTCCGTTGCTGTCATATCAAAAAAGGATTTAGAGAAGGGAAGTGAAGTGCCTTTGAGAATGTTTCTCCTGTGTGACCCTCACACTTCATGGGTGAGAGGGTCAGCAAGGGAGAAAGAACAAAGACCACTGATTCGCAACACTGTCTCTTTCCATTTCTTTGATCATGTGAAAAGACTTAAAACTGCCTTACATGACAGAGAGTTTCCCTGATCTTATAGACATAGATGGTATAGAACTGGTATACCACAGAGCAACCTTTTATTCTCCTAAATAAATCTCTTCTGATAGGCACTGGGCCTATCAGAAACCAGCCACAGAATGGAGGACCCAGTATCTGGCTCTTTAGAAGGTACCTTCCCTACCACTATTTGGTACCCAATGACTCCCAGTCATAGCAGAAGATTAAACCATGACATCTAATGTAACACTGAGAATTCTTTGTTTCACTAATACCTGCAGTAAGAGGTTCCACAGGTATGCTATCCAGGCTTTCGGGATATTTAATTTTATATGCTTTAAAGACCTGTTCTTTGAGAAGAGGATTTTCAGAATACTTGTGGCTCATTTGAATGTCGGTGAAATTCACTTACCTGTTCTAGGCTCTCTTGATAATCCCAGTACAGCCTTGTCTTAGGGGAATAGTCCTTATTCACCATAGTACCGGGCATTCTGTTCATTGTCCGCATTGTCATCCATTATTGCTAAAGGCAAGTAGGAATACCTGGCTACTTCTTTGAAAAGCAAATATTTTTTTATAGAATTCAGTTCTTAAATTACTCTGAGCTTTTTGCAGAAATATAACAGCTTTACACTGTTATGCCAGAAGAATGTAAACTACTGAGTTACTAGAATTAATAAGCCCCAATACTCTTTAAGTATGAATGAGTTTATTAGGTGTGTTACCTCTTATCTCAAGTTTTCCAAAAAGCTTCTCCACAAAACAGAGATTATTTATTCCTCCATTGAGATTATGGTCTCATTAAGACAAAAAAAAAAAAAATGATTCTGCAATAAAATACAATTTCTGAAAGCTATTAATCAGAAATACCAGTTCCACTAAAGCCCTGACACTTCACTTCACTTCACTTCACTTGTTTTTTATTACTGGGCTCTGGCAGCGGCAATTGGGGCCTCTGGGCACTCATGGCAGAGCCCCCCATGCAGCGTGGGGCAGTGGGGATCTCCCTCCCCGCCTGGCACCCGCACAGCAGCTGCCCCATGGTGCAGGTGCAGCGCAGCTTGGCAGGGCGCTGCACGCTGTCTGGGAGCTGAGGCAGCTCCATATGTCAGCTGGAGCCTGGCACCACTCAGCTCCAGTGGCCCCAGGTCTTGGGCAGTATGTGGCACCCTGCCAAGATGCGCTGCACCTGTGCCATGGGGCAGCTGCCACGCAGGTGCCATGAAGGGGTGTGTGATCCCCACTGCCCCCCACTGTCGTGCACTGCATGGGGGGGGGGGAGCTCTGCCATGAGTGCCCAGAGGCCCCAATCACCACTGCTGCAGGCGGTGAGTGCGGGGCTTTTTTTTTTAATTTTTTTTTTATTTTTTTTTAAGTGCTAGGAGGCTGAGACCAGACAGGGCATGGGGCCAGGCAGCTATGGGGGCTTCTCCCATGGCTTCCCCCACCCAGGGAGAGGCAGGCACAGCCTGCTGATCCAAATCACTGAATCTCTCTGAATCGGTGCTGAATCTTATGAAACCGATTCCACCTAATCGATTCAGGATAGTGATCTGAATCTCCAAATTGAATCACTATCCTCCAAATTGGCCAAATCCGAATTCAAATCAAATACTTCCCTATTCACACAGGCCTACTGCACAGTAACAGCCGTTACTCAAGCTGTAGCAGAAAGCCTCCTTTTCCTCTTGCCTGCATTTGCTCTCCCCTCTTTGGATATGTTTCTCTTTTTCTACCTTTTCTTCCTTCTTCTCTCTTTCACTTTAAGATAAGGAATTGTGTTTTAAAATTTGTATGTGTGCATTTTGTATCTCCCCTTGTATTTTGTTTTGTTTTTTTTTTATCTATTTGTGTGCCATGGCATTTGTAGCTTATATTTTATACTCCTCACCTTTCAACTTTCAACTGAATGTATTTAGTTTCATAAGTAAGTTATACATTGTAACAATGTTAACAAGGGCAGGAATCAAACTGCCCTTCCCTGTATCAGGCTGGCCCCTGAAAGAGCGAGTGAATCAGTGATTGAATGTGTAACGTGATTGAATGTGTAACATAGTAGCAGACAGTAATTATCACCTGGAAGCTGCAGATCAACCAATGGAAGAACTCAATAGAAGACAATGTAACAACCGGGAAATCTCTAAACGTCACTGATCAAGGGCTAGAAGCCCTGGCCTGAGTTAATCAACGCTGGGGACCAACTTTTGGGCTGAATATCTCCAGATCGACCACTCCCACAGCCCTATTCTAAATTCATCAATGGACTCCCAAACCTGCACGTACATGCGGATGACCCCTGGAGCTGACAGATGCCGTCCAGTAGCCACTGAGGGGGGGAAGTCCCACGAGGGTCAATGACCCCTGGATTGGGCAAACCTAAAAACTGGGGAATCACCAAAGTCTGCCAAGGACAGATAAAAGGCAGTGAAAAGTGACCCTCAGTGGTGCCCTCTTGATCTCCAACTCGACCAGACCTGTCCAGCCAGAAGGACCAGCCGGTGATCCCCTTCTGGAAGATAACACCACGCTGAAAGAAGCCTCAACGACAGACTCCAGCTCTTGTAGGATAGGTATACCTGACTGTAGCCTGCTACTGTGTGTGTGTATGTGTGTGCATGTGTGTGTGTGTGTGGGGACCAGCCCCAAGGTTTATGATTACAGTGTTTCAGTCCGCCTAGTAAACTAGAATTTTAAGGATCCCGAGTTGGACATTTGTAGCCAACAAAGCAAGTACTAAATGACTGTGCAATAACAACTGTGCAGCTGGGTACACGTGTAGACATGCCCAATGTTTACCAACTGGGACTTGGACCAAGGCCCCCTCTACACATGACACTTAATGAGTGATTAACCAGTTAATCATGCCTTAAGTTGTGACCCAGCCACAAGTTCAGCCAATTGTTGGTATGATAAAACAAGGGAAAAGCTCCAAAGTTCTTCCACAAAAAATGAATAATAACTGTAGCCCATTTTAATCACACCATTAACTGAACGTGCGGCCAGGTGCTCCTCTGTGGCTAGGAGTCCCATCAACTGAAGGGCTCCCAGACATGGGCCACAGCTGACAAGGCTCACAGTGGTCATAGCATTCCCTGCACTACCCCCACTGTGAGTCTTATCAGCTGCAGGGCTTGCAGCAGGAGAGAGAGAATGCTGCCCCCCTGTGAGCCTCGTAGGGTGTGGGGTTCACAGTGGGGGGGGCAGCACAAGGAACACAGCTGCCTCTGTGAGCCTCATTGGTTGCAGGACACACAGTGGCAGCAGTATCTTTGGCTTCAGGGCTCACAATGGGAGCAGTGGGAAGAATGGTGCCATCACTGCAAGCCCCACTATACAACAGTGGTGGCAGCATTCCTGACATTGCCCCTGCTGTGAGTCCCACAGCTCACATCAGCTGCGGGACTCTGAGCTGCAGGAGCCAGTGCAGGGGGAAACCGGCTCCCCTGAACTGGTAATAAAACACAATGGAATCTAATCTGCAATCCCACAATCCCGCCTTCAGCTATGCATGTGCAGAGGGGCCCCAAGCACCAGAAAACTCACAAGACATCTTTCTTAAGGGGTGCCAAGCCTAGCTTTGGAGACTCAGAAGGTACAGATAGTTCAAGTTAACTTTGAATAAGTATCCAGTTAGCTTTTTTTCTTTCTAGTGGTTTAGGGTTCTCTGTTTAGGATGAGATGAGACAGTTGTTTCTTTGTTTGCTTGTTTTTACCTGACTGGTGAGACAAAGTACAGGATATATAGCAAGTGATTACAGCTAGTTGGAATAAACCTAGCATACACCCATTGAAATATAACTGTAATGAGCGGAGACCATATTCATTTCAGATGATTTAACAAATAAAACAATGGTCCTGAAGAAATCCTTTTCATTTGTAGAAATATTGTAATTTTTTTTTCCTAAATATCTTCAGTTATGTTGCAACATTGTTATCATTAAAATGGGACTAATACTTTACAAAAGAATATGACATCTCATAACTACCAGTGAATTTGGTATTATTATCCCTACAAAAGAAGAAACTTGGGTATGAATTTTAACCAGCAGGTCTAAAGTCGTTTAGGGGATCCATGCATAGAAAGTAGGGCACTTGGAATTGAACACAGGTTTTCTAACTCCCAAACTTTTGCTTTAATTACAGTATCATTGTTCATCCCCCCATGTAATTAAATATGGCACAGCTGTCTGGCATAGTTAATACACTCTGAAAGATAAATCACAATTAGTGTTCAATAGTAGTGGCATTGAAGTTTTCAGTAAGTGCATCTACATGTAGTATTAAGGTGAAGCAATAAACTCCAGTGCTTTTACTGCTCCCAGGCACACTGTTTGAACATCCTGGACCACAAAATGTTGAGCCTGGTTGGAGCAGCCCTGGCTGGCAGGGGGCTCCAGGGATTCACCTGCCAGCCCAGAACTGCTCCAACCTGGCTCAGCATGCTCTGGAGGGTCAGGCTGGGGTGCTCCAGTATGGGGCTATTTGGCAGATAGCCCCTGTACTGAAGCACCCTTATGCCCCAGCCAACCATGTCAGCATCTACATGTGCAGTGCTGGAGAGTAAGAAGCAATACAGCAGAATATTACTTATATTTACAAGTACTGTCCTGCTGCCAAGTTAATTACTTTTCTGCAGTCTAATAGGACTGCATGTGTAGATGTGAGATGTTTAATACAGAGCTAATTAGTCTACTCCACAGTAAAGGTCTTGTGTACATGTGTCCAATGATACCTATTTGCCTCGCTACTTACTTAGTATTACCAAGCACTGTTTGTGCCACTTTTCCAACAGGGAACTTATTTATTTTGTTTATGTCTTACATAGTGCTCTCAAATGAGTTCATAACCAGTTGTTGACCTTTGAAATGTTCCCAGTGCTGCATAGTTAATAATATTACTCATTTTATAAGAAGTTAAACACTCGGCTACGTCTAAATTAATTGGTCAAAGAAATATACTCGCTAATGCATTAGAGCATTGTATGGACCAAAATAAGATGTGCATTAATGTATATCATAAACCCTAATTCTTGTATAGAGTATTTAGTGTTCAGAGCTGAAACAGATATTTGGATATAAAAAGACCTGGGTTTTATTGGTAATGTAAGAGTGATGTTGTAGCCATGATAGTCCACAAATTGTGAAGAGGCAGGGATTGCTTAGGGTGATGTCTTACATTTGAAAGCTTTTCTAACTTTATTCCAACTATGTAGTTGGTCCAATAAACAATATCACCTAAGAAATCCTCAGTTCTATATTCAGTGAAGTCTTTAAAGGCTGGGTGGCCATATCAAGGATGATAGTGATGGCTGTGACATTGTGAGAAGCCATGCAGTGATTGCCATAGTTTTTTCTTAAAAAGAAAAGGAGAAGAAACAGTTGTTTTGGATATCAGCTCCTCTTCTAATCAAACAGAGGTAACCAACCTGCAGCACAAGTGATATGGGTGGGCAGTCTCTGTGTCTGGCACACGTAGCACAGCAGGGGACAAGTAGCATAACAGGTAGGACAGGAAGCAGAAGGCAAAACAGGAGATCAGGCAGGGAGCCCAGACCAGGGAGCAGAAAGTAAAACAGGAGATTGGGTAGAGAGTACAGAAGAGGAAGCAGAAAGAGCAGTAGATTGAGCAGAGCAGGAGGATTGGAGTGATACTCAGGAAGGTTGCAGGGCTAATTTGTGACATGCCTGACTCTACTCTAGGTGGGCCCCTACAATAATAAAACATGGGCCCCTACTGTAATAACACATTACAGTACCCAAGGGTGAGTGAAGTTTATAGTTTTGCATGTAATTACTGCTATTTTTGCCTACAGTTATTTTAGTGTTAATTTTTTTTTTCATAGGAGACATAACATGAAGCATTAACAATCCCATTGGACTCTTATGTATAACTTAGTAACCTATCCAAATTGCATTTGGAGTAAGTACATTTTGCTTATACATATTCTCTCTGTAATTTCAATTAAATATTCTATTCTTTTCACCTTGAAGCTGCTCTTTTTATGGTGTTTTGTGCTGCTATAATACCAATATATTATGTTTTAAAATACTTTGCACTTATGCAGCGACTTTCTTCCAAAGATCTAAAGTTCTTTACAAAATTGCGTAAGCAATACTGTCCTAATTTCACAAGTGGCAAAACTGAAGTGCAGAAGAACATGTGAGTGTCAGAGTTAAACATATGAATAATTCTACAAATTTAAAGTTAAACTCATGAAGAAGTATTTGCAGCGTCATAAATGTATTAGTTTAATATGCTATAGTTCTTAACCTTCTTGGATACTTCAGGATGCGACTTTTTATTAATGTAAAATATTCTGGCAATGGTAATTAGCACTATTAGTCATTTTGAGACACGTGGAGACTGGAAAAAAACACATTCTATGCCAGTGTGCATGCAGAACTATATATAGCTTAAAACTATGCAAAAGGTAATATAAGTCCATTTACACCACTCTTTTTTATAGATGAGGCATAATGACCATGATGCCAAGTCTGTGTTTACAGCTCATGGATATTTTGGCAATCTACGCAATTCTGTCCAGTAGTAAGCTTTTCTAAGAATAGATGCCCTATAAGGTAGGAAAGAAGGAAGATGGGGGTGTGGGGGGTTACCCATAAATGAAATCTGTAGCAATGTCAAATAGTCAGCACAAGACTAGAGGTCTGTGGGAGGGTAATTTTTTTGTGTTTTGATCTCAGAACCATGGTGGGACTGAAATGAAAAATATTGCAGAATTATTTTCCATTGCATTAATGATGACAAAATTAAATTGCTTGATATGTTATGGAAAGGTTTTGGAATGAAAAGGGCTGTGTGTTGAAAAGCTGGGGACCTACATCTGCTGGTTCCTGACTTTGGATGTCATTAAAATCTCTTCTGAGGCAAACAGACGAACAAACATATCTTCAATCACAGCAGAGTGGCAGATGCGAGAGAACAAGATTATGGAGAGTCACAAACCCTACTACACAGTGTACATTTACTTTAATTGATTATACCCCGTGACAAATGCATTGTTTTTGTAGTGTTTGTCAGTCTAAAATTCTTTAGGCTACTTCTCAGACATACTAATTATAGTGTTAAAAAGATCTTTCTTTGGTAATATTTAGTACTTGTGGGTTCACATTTGATGTCAAAGGGAGGATTAAATGAACATGAATGAGCACTCTGAGACATTTTGCAATTAGCTAAGAGAACTGGAATGGCCTTGGAATAAATTGTTCTCATTATGTAATAAAACATTTTTTTAAATACAGCAAATTCAATGCAAGGAATCTTGTCCTCTGCTACAGTTGTATTCTTAATATCACATTATCAGTCTGAGAGCTCTTCTTTCTGAAACAAAGGACAGTGAATAAAAATACCTTCACACAGTCCCAGTTTAGATTTAAATATGCTGTATTAATGCAGATGCCATTTTTAGTCTGAGAAACAAAAAATACCTCACTGTCAGACTGCTGATCCATGGTGGCCTATGTTTGATACCTTGATAGAAAGGTTAAAATCCTCTATTATGCACCTATCAGTTGTGCAAGAATATAGGGAGATAGCAGAGATTTCTTCTTGTCATCTGTGGTGATTGACACCTTGGTACATGTGAAAAGATAAATCTTTGTAGGCGTGGAACAAGCTATTGCTTCTAACATTTTGAACAAGTATAAGTCAGATGTTTAGCTGATCAGAACACCCAAAAAGTACACCCGGGGTGCCCTTGAATATCTCCTCCGGCTGCATGCAAAATAGTTTTAAGGCTTTTTTGCTTTTCACGGAAGCAAGACCACAAGTCCACAAAAATAGTCCAGAAAAACAAACACCCCCCCCCCCCCCCCCGGCGCCCCCCATAACATGCTGGTTAAGATTAAAGAAGTTTCTCAAAAGAGACAAGCGGGGGAGAGGGGGGGGCAGCAATGCCAGAGAAGAGCTCTTAAGAACAGTCATGCCTTGATACAAGCTTTGAGCTGAAGTCTTTCTTTGCTGTTTTGTTAATGAAGTCAAATCCCTGGAAGGGATGAGATATAGATTTTATGGTGTGTGTGGACTGTGTTAGTACAACAAGTTTGTAAAGTACATGTAGCTGCTTTACAAACTTTGAGGACGCCCAAGTCCATGCCAGACTGATAGAATTTTAGCATGGGTATTATGTCATTAGATAAATTACAATATTCACCAGATTTCATAAAATTGTCTACCATTCTCTCAACTTCTTTGCCTTGGCAATCACGTTCCTTTTATTTTTCTCTTTTTCAGTACATGTTAACCAATACATATATTTTCCATTTTCACTAATGTAGTATGTAGGTTGCAGCATTAGCTAGAAAGGGAGCCTTCAATATGGGGTGTGTAAGAAACACATTAAAACAGAGAATAAGGAGAGGAATGACAGAAAGCAAAGTGAACTCATTTAGTTGTATTTTTCCCTCTGCTATGCTGATTTCCTACACAGAAAAATGCCTCTGTATATATCCTAAAAGTAACCTCTTACATGATTATCTCCATGCTACTAGTAAATCTAATTCACCCTATTTAAAAAAAAAACCAAAACCAAACATCTAACTGCTGAGCAGACATTTCTTTGTTTCTGAACCCAAATCATCGCTTCTGTCTGCAATCCATGTCAGGTCAAATTCTTTTCCTGTTCCATCATAATGCTTTTGATGAGATTCTGATTCTCATTATTTTCAGAGGACTGACCGTACCTATCCATGCCCCTCCTTTTCCCAAGTTCATATGTTACTTCAATCTCATCTTCTCAAGAGACATTGGCTTCTCTTATAACCAACTGATCGTGTTTTCCTGGCCACAGCTGAAAGTTATATCCCTGACAAGCAGCTGATCTCTTTGCTATAGGTAGAATTTTGTGTGATGACTAACTTGAAAAACAAAGATGATTCATAGGAGGAGGAGGAGAGAAATGACAGTTTGCTTATACTTGTTGCAGTTTAGCTTTTTGTATTAAATGCTTTGAAAATTAACACATAGCTGCTGCTTCTGTGTAATCCTCAAGTGAAGTTATAAATTTCATATTATGACCATGGTGAGGAATTAAGTAGGGTGCAACTGACAGTTAATGACATTATTCTTAAATGTAGGTTATGAGCTCTATCAAATAGAGACAGTGGGTGTTATTCTGTGTGGTTTTAACCTCTTATCCCACTTCTCATTATTTCACTAAAAGACTATTCCAGGTAAAGGCATAAAAAAGTATGACTGTCGTTTCTTTTGCATATTTATGCAGTTTCTTTGCTAATAAGTTTATAACAAAACACATAGTGACATAGAGAAAGTCCTTCTGAGAATGCAGTGTCCAGGAAGTGTGGCACCACAAGAGAGAGTCTGGGTTAGGACCAGCAGGAATTTCCTAGTATGGTAGAACAGCAACAAGGCCCTGGACACTTGCAAGGGTAGTTTGAAGACCATTATCTCTTTACCGTATATAGTTCTTTCTATAAATTCCTGTACATATGAGAGTTGTTTCCACACCAAAAGCCTTATCAAGATACTACGTATCAATTACCAACATGGATGTATAGTGAGGGCTCAGTTTACTCCAGTGATCCTCAGTTGCTGCAGTGTTCACAAGGGACCATAGCCTGTTGCAGAGGCTGATGGAACTATCTGACCTGAATCACTCTCTGGTAGCCCTGAAGATCTGGAAAAGCTGCTTTCACCAATTTTCTCCAACTCAAGCCAATATAGCAAGTGTTCTTGGGCTATTTCCAATTATACAGTCTCCTTTCTTTCTTGCATGTGCTACTTTAATTTATGTACTTATTTTTTACATTATAATTCTGTTTACTGGTAACTAGCAAGACATACAACAGTACATTTATGCTTGAGCTCTCAAGCACTTTACAATTTTCATTTCAGGTATTTTTCAGTTTTACAATACCACACATACTATGTATATTTCTCTCCCCTTGCCTCTGGGGCTTCTGTTATTCCAATGTTTTACTAATTGCTCTGTCTCTAACCTTTATGTCCCCATATCCACTGCATACATAGTGTTTATTTGCCTCATAAATTTGCTACATTTTGTCCACCTTCAATATGTTGCTATATTTGCTTTTTAAGACTTTACTTATTCTACGCAACTAGGGTTTATGGAGATGCCATCGTTCCCAAGACATTTTAAAGAACTACTGACAAGATGTCAGGGAGTCCTAAACAGTTTTCTAAATCATTTACTAATTAACTTTTTTTTAATTTATTCCATTTTGGCAGTGCATGTTTTATGATGTGAAAGAATATTTCTGCACCTTGTTTCTGTTTTATTTTTTAATTTCCATGAGAATTTTTTTTTTAATCATCATTATTGTTCAGTTCCCAGTGTCTTTTATGTTGTCAGTGTCATGGACTTAATCTTTTAAGTCAAATTTTTTATTCCCTACAACCTTCAGTTGCTTGATTAATCTTAGTTCTCAAATAAAGGTTCTAGGGCTTATTTTTTTCTTCTGCAAGAAATAATTTGAATAGCTTCCACTGAACAATTCTAATGAAGGAAAAGAAACTGAACTTTCCATATCTTTCTCTTTGGCAAAATACGATGGAATTTTACACCCAGACAGTCGATTGCTTGCTTAATCTTATTTAATGTATTCCCTTTGTAAGTTTCACAGTCTAGACACAGGGAAGCAGGTGCAGTTGCTAAAGACTATGTCTCATGTATGTAGTTAATCAAGCATAGCATCCTTTTATAAAGTACCATGAAATGCAAACATCTAAATGATTCAGAGTAAGAAAGAGTTCCTCTGATATATAAGGACTTCATGCATCTACAAACTTAAGTGTCAGCTTCTGCTCTTACTTGCACCAGAATATGGACTGTTTCTTGAAGTTTATAATTACCCAAGTTTATAAAGAGTACATGGGTGTGTCTACACATGTGCTTTACTGAATGGTGGATTAATTTACCGCATAGTAAAGTGTCACTGTCCACACATGCATGGCAATTGGGCTATTGTAGACTAATTTACAGCACCATTAGATAGTCCCATCAGACACAGGTATTATCCAATGGTGGAGTAAATTACTGCACTTAAATGTACATGTAGATGGTGATGTCAGGATTAGTATACTCTGGCTCAAATTGTGCCAGAGTTTATTCAGTTACATTAATTGCACATATAGATGAGTCCTTGCACATATAGATCATACTTAAATAATAGTATCTTAGCATTCATCTAAATCTACATGTATCCTACACAAGGCACATGTTCATCAAATACATTGGTCACAAATGGACCAGTACAAATGCCAATGTACCCAACTGAATTTAAAAGAAACAAAATGTCTTTAACATTGAATTTCAGTTATCTAGTGCCCTTCCAGAATGTCAAGTTCATTAAAGCTCAAATTTTGAAAAAGCAGTAAATGCAAAATTAAAATGTATGCCTTTTCATAGATTTAATAGTTTTTATAGACATTAGGGCTGGAAGGGACCTTGGGAGGTCATCAAGTCCAGCCCCCTACCCCAAAAGCAGGAAGTCAGGTGGGGTTAAAGGATCCCAGCAAGATAAGTTTCCAAACACTTTTTAAAGGAGTCCAGAGTAGGTGCTTGTGCCACCTTTGGAGGGAGCCTATTCCAGGCCTTGGTGGCTTAGACAGTAAAGAAGTTTTTCCTTATGTCCAGCCTAAAACGGTCTTGGAGGAGTTTGTGACCATTGGTCCTTGTTATCCCTTGGGGTGCTCTGGGGAATAGACATTCCCCCAGATCCTGATGCACCCCCCTGATATACTTATAGGCTGCCACAAGGTCTCCCCTGAGCCTGTGATTTTCTAAGGCTGAAGAGCCCCATGGCTTTCAGCCTCTCTTCATAAGGCCTATTCCCCTGCCATCTGATCATGTGCGTGGCTCTCCTCTGGATTCTCTCAAGATCTCCATATCCTTCCTGAATTATGGAGCCCAGAATTGGATGCAGTACTCCAGCTACAGTCTCACCAAAGCCAAGTACAGAGGGAGGATGACATCCTAAGATTTACTTGAGAAACATCTATGGATGCAAGTGAGAGTTTGGTTTCCTTTACCAGCTGCAACATCACATTGGTGGCTCATGTTCATCTTGTGGTCAGTCATGACTCCCAAGTCCCTGCTGGCTTTGGTGCTAGTGAGTGTAGCACTGCTGAGCCTATAAGCATCCTTAGCTCTGATCTATGGAGCTGAAAGTACTCAAGGGATGCATCTACATGTGCAGTTTACAGCAGAGTAGATTAATTAGCTCCACAGTAAAACTTCACCATCTACATGTGTGCCGGTATTTGAGCACAGTAAATTAATTAACTCCACCATAAAATTATACTGTTGGGGACAGTACTGTCTTATGAGGGAGTATTTATGTGTACTAAAACGCACATGTAGATGATGACAGGGATTGGCTGGGGCACGAGGATGCTAAAATGTGGGGGCTGCCTACTGCCTAGTCCTGCACTTTAGCATCCTTATGCCCCAGCCAGTCTTTTCACTGCCCAACACTGCTGTTGGCACTGGATTTATGACCCAGATACCTTATTCTGGGCAGACCCAAACCCTCAGACTTACCATGTCTTCTCCATTTGATAATAGGCAAATTTTATTCCTACACAGTGACAGCAGATAAGAATAATGCAGGCAACGCAAACAAAATAACCCCTCCAATTGTATATCTACCATTCCTATGTCTGTCACAGGGGGCAGGTACATCTGTCCAGTCCACATGCTTCACCCTGTGCTTCTTTCTTGAATGTCATATGTCAGCACCCTGGAGGTTCAAGGGCTGAGGCCCACCCCTCCCCCCAGTGGAGTGGGTGAGATGGGCTGGTGGTATGCCCCCTGTCCTGACTCTTTGATGCTCTGAAATCCCTCCTTTGTATTCCTTCTTTCCTCTGATGACTTCATCTCTGGGTACCATTGACTGGTTTCCCTGTGGTTGTCATAGTGTCCAAATTCTGTCCTGTCAGCATATTTTTTGGTTCCAACAAACCCATCACATGCACACATCTTAATTTGGCCATTTCTTGGAGTCTTAATTTGGTCTGTCCGCCAAAACTGGAAATCCCAAGGGCTCTGTACTTGGTCACTGTGACCTGGCTCCAATGCTACAGTGTCCCTTAGCTCTGTTATGAGTACGCTGTTCATGTTTCCCAGCCTGTATACCTGCTCTAGACACAGTGCATCCTGAAGGAAGCTTTGTCACAAACAGGATTTTAGAAACAAATTAACCTTTGCTGTTGTCCTGGAACCATTGTTCTAATGCATATTTACTTTACCTACAAGTCAACTCCTAAAAGCAAACCTCTAAATATAATTTTCTAGCCACCCCTGCCACCCAGAACCCACCCCCCCGGGCCTCCTGCCAGCCTAGGGCTACTCTGCCCTGGCTCAAATAGCTGTGATCCTGGGTGCACGTGTAGATGCTATGCCCAGGAGCAGTTGGCTCCAGTGCAAACTGCACCAGAATTTATTGCTCTGCCTTAATTGCATGTGTAGATGCACCCAAGAAGAACTATCTGCAACCACTCCAACTGTGGTAGGTATTCAATGGTGGTAAGACTAGTTGAAGTGCCTTGCCACCTTGATTGTGATATTGTAAATCTAAAATATCATGCTGTTATGCATGTAATCTTGTCTGCCTGGCTTCTCTGTAAGTGATCAAGAAAAAGAGGTGCATGGTACATGTATGACTCCACATACCTTGTTTCAACTCTGTATCTGGTTGATGGTGTAAGTAGTGGCAGCCAGAGATTTTCTTCCCAGCAGCTTGCCAGTAAGTAGCCTGTGAGTTTAATGATGGCTAGAAGTCAGTATAATGTTAGATCCTATAAGGTACATAAGTGTGGAGGGGATTGTAAAATTTAACAGATGTGATATTCTCACTATGGACTAGGCCAACTGGTTGACAATCTAGCAGATAGTTCTTGCTTATTACATTTCTGCAGAAGAGGGAGTGGTCAGTGGGTGTATTGGAGTATAACTCAAAGGGCAGAGTTGGAGATGCAAGGATACGTGCCTTAGCCCTTTCTTTGTTTTTAGACATTTAAGTTATGTTTAAAGGGCATAAGATACCACCAGGCATTCTTCTCTCTGTCTGTTAAAGAAGATTCTTGTCACTGTATTTCTAAATGTTTTGTTTGTTTGTTTGTTTGTTTCTGCATTTCTTTGGTAGAGAAAGGTTATTTGTAGGAGTTAATGTGCATTTAAGAAACTGCAGTTATCACATGGGTTTGCAGTTAAGATGTACTGTAACTAGATAAAGGGTGATGACAGGAGCATTGAGCAGAGTATTCCAAGCAGTCTTCACAGCAGTAATAACATTAAAAAAACAGTGCCTTGCTTACTGTCCTATCTCTGGGGCTGCAGCTGTTTGCCCCAGCTCATCAGAATAATTTGGAATTAAATGTTTTATACTCAGTATGAAATAAATTAATGCTGGCTTTGGTTGCATTGTAGCCATGGAAAGAATGTGATCATGGCTGTAGTCAGGATTCTGCTGTTAGCTATGCGTAGAGCTCCAAGTGAGTCCCCTTCTCCTTGGTTAACGTTCCACTTGTTTTGATTGGGATGTCAGTGGTTGTTGTCTCTGTGTGCATGAATTTGGTAACTATCCCAAGTGTTAAAAACACTTAAAACTCATGATAAAATTGTGTTGTTATATCCTGCATGCACACTGGAAAGTATACAGGCAGTCCTCATACTTATGACACAATTGGTTCCTGAAAACCATGACTTAAGTCAAAATGTCGTAACTCAGAATTTTTCCATAGGAACGATGTTATAAATGGATGACTGATTCCTTTACGACTCTCAATACAGCTGCATCCAGCTGTTAAGTCTGTTGTGGTGGAAGGGGAGTGGGGAGAGAAAGGGTGTGGTGGGGTCAGATCAACATCCCTACAATGAAAGAGGGATGGGGCAGAGGCTGCGACAGGGGATGGGGCAAGTGCTGTGCAGGCACAGCAGGTCACAGGGGTGCGGGACAAAGGTGCAGCTCATATGGGGGGCACCGGGGTGGGGGGTGGACAGCTCCTGCTGCTGTGCACCACTGGTCTGGGAGCTGCTTGTCTGGCAGCTCCTGCTGCTACTCCCACCACTCGTCCAGCAGGGCATGGGGTGGGGGGGACATGTGCCCCCAAATCTGCACAGGGCGGGCAAGGCTGGGACTGCACTGCACTGTGCCCCTGATGGGTGGCAGAGGCTTTGGGGGTCTAAAGCAAATTGGCAGGTAGCTGCAGCCCCCCCATAGGCCCCGCTCTACTCCATACCAATCTGGGGGCACATGCCCAACCCCATGCCTCCTGCTGCTCACCCAGATGGGGCATGGTGGGAGTGAGACAGAGCCATGGCTTGGCCAGGGGTGGGGGTGGCTTTCACTGCTGTGTGCTGCTCATCCAGAGGCAGGGCAGTGGTTCCATCCCATGCCCGCCTTGCCCCAGCTCGGCGAGCTGTAGCAAAGCATAGCCCCTGCTGCCAGTGCTGCCATGCCCACCCAAAGCACAGTGCCATGCAGCCCTGGCCCTGCTTGTCCCGTGCAGATCCAGGGGTACATCCCCCCTCTCCAGCCCTCCTCAGATGAGTGGCAGGAGCAGCAGCAAGAGCCATCGGATGAGCTACCAGATGAGCAGCTCTCGGACCAGCAGTGTACAGTGGCGGAAGCCACCCCCTACCACTCCCCATACCCCCCAGATGAGCACCTTTGTCTCATGTCCCCCCACCCCAGCTGGGCAGCAGTTGCCCCAGCCCCTGTCCTAGCCCCTGCCCCAATCCATCCTTCACTGCGGGGGGATTGATCGGCCCCCTCCATGCCCCTTTCCTCCCCACTCCTCTTCCACCACAACAGGTTACCAGCTGGACGCAGCTGTATCAAGCACCATAAATTTGAAACCCACACGGGAACCTCAAAACATGTTGTCAATTTATAAAGTTTGTAAGTGCCATTTGTCGTGAATCGAAAAGTTGTAAATTGAGGACTGCCTCATCTCATTATAATAATGCTACCTGCACATAGTACTTACCTAACATTTTGTATTTGCAATTACTTCCAAATTATGTGGGGTTTTTGTTGTGGTTATTGCTAATGAAAGGAAACAACCTAACAAGTGGAAACAAACAAAGAAGAGGTTATGAATTTTTCAGTGAAATTCTTAGAAAAAAATCATTTTTTTTAAACTTCAAACTTTTTTGTGCAAAACCTGCAAATTTTCTTGGGAAGGTTTATCCTTTCCTTGATAGAATTTGAGAGCAGACCCCAGAAAAGTCAACAACCTTAGCTGACACACTGTTTTAAATCCTTATGGCAGTTCAAGGCAAGGACTTGGATCTGGATTTGTCACATGACAGCCCAGCATCTTATCTACTGGGCTAAGAATTATTATGGAGTGTGTGTTTCTTTTACTCGTTTCTAAGGGAAAAGAAGTCAAAAGAGCTTGTTTCTGTTTCAATGAAGAGTGCAACCAAAATTTGAAACCTTTATTTTTTTTAATGGACATTTAGGTTGTGAAGGTTCAGTTAAGCCTTTCATAAAAGGCAACATTTCCATCCTTTTTTGATGTTTCCTTTCTCTTTGCTTATATATTCTTGGTGCACATAGTCCTCCAATACCATTTAGAATATTCCATCTTCTTAACTATACTTGTTCCAGTGGTCAGAAGAGTAATCCTGAATCTTCAGCTCAATATATCTAACTAGCAAAGAGTTCCTCTTTCCTCAGTTCCCTCTCTTGTATCCTCTACTACCCGTGTTGGTACAGTGTGTTAGATTGTAAATCATTTGGAGGAGCAACAGCATCTTTCTGTGTCTGTACTGTACATAAGGACTCATTTTCTGTGTTTGCATTTTAGTTGCTATTGCAATGTAAAATCTATTCTGTATAACTACGTCTAATGCTAGCATCACTATAGCTTTTTCTTAGCAAACTTAGTAACTTCGACTAATATCTGTTTTGTGTATTTTGTTATTTCTCTCATTCACCCTCCCAGGGAGAAGGAGGTAATGAGTTATCGACTGGCTGCCTGCATCACTTGAGTTTCGCACACGCTTACTAAATGCTGGTTGGCTGTATCTCTACATTTTATATGCAACAGGGTTTTGTTATCTTCAAAGTGCTCCAGGGTGTACAGCATCTTTGCAGACCAAAGGGAACTGCCCCAAATTCTCAAGAGCTGGAGCCTGTATCTTCAGATCTATGAAGCTTAGAGCTATTAAGTAAGTGGCTCTGGTGTTTGCTGTTGAAGCAAAATGTAAGTGGTATACTCAGAGGTAGAATGAAAGCATTTGGGATAGCCTTATCTTTTGTCTTCAAGCCAGATAGTGTCACTAAGAGCCCAATTTACCTTTCTTTTCTTTTTTTTTCCTGGGGGCAACAAATGGTCAGACTACCATTAGCAGTACCCAGAAAAAAAATCCAATTCTATCTGGCTTATGGGCCAATACATGGAACAATACAGGCCTGTTTAGGCCTAGCTTGGTTTTTTTTTAGAAACTGCGGTGTTTCTAATTACCATCTAATCTGTAAATGGCTGGCATCAGATAGCACATACCATAAATTTAGATAAGTATAATGACCATGGCCAGGTACAGATATTACACCTGTTGTGCCACAAGTGCACAGAAAGCGCTCTGTAGCTATAATCAAAGAGGCAGTCATGACACATAGAGCACTGTAAAAATGACAGATTCTACTGTAAAATAATCCTAAATGAGCAGATCAGGGGAGACCCTGAGCAGATCAAAAGTTACTACAGGGCTCTGGATGCCAGGGTGAAGGGAACGGGGCTTAAAGTGGTGTTCTCTTTGATCCTTCTGGTCAAGGGAAGGGGCCTGAGCAGAAGCAGGGCCTTGGCTTCTTTCACCATGGGATGTTGTTCCAAGAAGAAGGACTGCTGGAAAAAGATGGGATCCACCCGATGGAGAGAGAGAAGAGAATATCTTCACATATCTTCACAGACAGGCATGGTAACCTAGTGAGAAGAGCTTTAAACTAGGTTCACCAGGGGATGGACACCAAATCCTAAGTTAAGTGGGGAAGTGGGTGACCTGGAGGAAGAGCAAGCAGGAGGGGGCAATAGAAGAGGTGGTCTCATTCTTCCTGAGAAATCAGGACAATCAACTACTTACCTTAGGTGCCTGTACATGAATGCACAGAGCCTGGGGAAAAAGCAGGAAAAATTGGAAGCCCTTATACAATCACAAAACTAAGATGTGACTGGAATAACATGTGAGCTTGGTGGAAGCTCCCATGACTGGAGCACTGTCATGGATGGGTACAAACTGTTCAGGAAGAAGAGGCAGGGGAGAAGAGGAGGAGAAGTTGCACTTTACGTAAAAGAGCCATATGATTGCTCAGAGCTCCAGTATGAAAATGGAGATAGGCCTGTTGAAAGACTCAGGGTAAAGGTTAGAGGGGACAGCAACAAGGGTGATGTCATGGTAGAAGTCTGCAGTAGACAACCAGACCAGGAAGAAGTGGTGGGTGAGGCTTTTTTCAAATGGCTAGCGGAATTATCCTGATCACAGACCCTAAATCTCATGGAAGACTTCAACCACCTTGACATCTGCTGGGAGGGCAATACAGCAGTGTGCAGGGAATCCAAAAAGGTTTAGAGAGTGTTGGAGGCAACTTCCTGGTGCAAGTGCTGGAGCAGCCAAATAGGGGTTGTGCTCTTCTTGACCTGCTACTCACAACCAAGGCAGAATTGCTGGGGATTTTAGTAGTGGATGGCAACTTGGGCAGCAATGACCATGAGATGGTTGAGTTCAAGATCCTGAGGAAAGGAAGGATGGAGAGCAGCAAGGTATGGACTCTGGACTTCAGAAAAACAGACTGCAACTCACTCAGGAGCTCGTGGACAGGATCCCATGAGAAGCCAGTCTGAGGGGGAGAGGAGTCCAGGAGAGCTAGCTGTACTTTAAATAAGCCTTACTGAGAGCGTAGGAACAAGCCATCCCAATGCACAGGAAGACTAACAAGTATGGCAGAAGACCAGCTTGGCTTAGCTGGGAACTCTTCAGTAAACTAAATCACAAAAACTAAATCACTTATAAGAAGTGGATACTTGGGCAAACAACTAAGGGGAAGTATAAAAGCATTTCCCAGGCATGCAGGGGTGAATTAGAATCATAGAAAGTAAGGGCTAGAAGGACCCTCAGGAGGTCATCTAGTCCAACCCCTGCTCAAAGCAGGATAATCCCCAACTAAATCATCCCTGCCAAAGCTTTGTCTAGCTGGGTTTTGAAAACCTCCAAGGATGGAGGTTCCACCACCTCTCTGGGTAACCTGTTTTAGTGTTTTACTACCCTCATAGTGAGAAAATTCTTCCTAATATTTATTGTGAACTTCCCTTGCTGTAACTTGAGATTGTTGCTCCCTGTTCTGTGATCTGCCACCACTAAAAACAGTCTTGCACCATCCTCTTTCAGATCTCCCTTCAGGTATTTGAAGGTTCCACTATCCTTTCTATAGTGGAGAGCCCAAAACTGGACACAGTACTTCAGATGTGGCCTCACCAGTGCTGAATAGAGGGGAAAAATCATTTCCCTTGACCTACTGGCAACAAACCTACCTGGAGCCCAGGATGCCATTAGCCTTCTTGGCAACAAGGGCACACTGCTGGCTCATATTCAGCTTATTGTCCGCTGTAACCCCCACATCCTTTTCTGCAGAGCTGCTGCCCAGCCCTACCATCTAGTGTATCTACTACTCCCTCCAGCTTGGTGTTATCTGAAAACTTGCTGAGGGTGCACTCTATGCCATCTTCCAGGTTGTTGATGAAGACATTGAATAAAACCAGCCCCAGGACTGACCCCTGGGGCACTCCTCTTGATACTGGCTGCCAACTAGACATTGAGCCATGGATTACTACTTTCTGAGCCCGATGCTCCAGCCAGTTTTCTATCTAGCTTACAATCCATTCATGCAGTCAGTCCTTCCTTAGTTTTCCTGGGAGAATTTTGTGGGAGACCATATCAAAAGCCTTGCAAAAATCAAGGCACACCACACTGCATCCACAGAGCCATTCACATCATAGAAGGCATAGAAGGTTAATCAGGCATGATTTGCCCCTGGTGAATCCATGATGACTATTCCTAAGCTCCTTCTTCTCCTCCAAGTGCTTAGAAATGTATTCCTTGAGGATCTGCTCCATGACTTTTTCAGGGATTGAGGTGAGGTTATCTGGTCTGTAGTCAGATCACCTTCTTTTTCCCTTTTTCCCTTTATTAAATATGGGCACTATGTTTGCCCTTTTCCAGTCATTTGGGACCTTTCCTGATCACCAGGAGTTTGCAGAGCCACTGGCCATCATCTCTGAAATCACATCAGCCAACTCCCTCAGCAACCTCGGGTGCATCCCATCTGACCCCATGGACTGGTACATGTCCCACTTTTCTAGATATGACCTAACCTGTTCTTTCACCACAGAGGGCTGCTCACCTTCTTCCCAAACTGTGTGCCTGGTGTAATAGTTTGGGAGCTGACCTTGCCTATAAAAACTGAGGTGAAGAAGGCATTGAGCACTTCAGCCTTTTCTGCATCCTTTGTCACAAAGTTGCCTCCCCCATTCAGTAAGGGCCGAGATGCTGTATCCAGGATAGTCACCTGGACACCTACAGAGTGCACATGAGGTGTTCATAGATGATGCCAATGGAATAAGGAGCTAATGCAGCTCTCAGTGTTGTGGGTGGGAACACACAGGCTGGTGACTGCTTATGCCCGCACTGCCGCTTTACTTGAATGAGCTGCCCAAGCCCAGGAACTACAAAGGTCCAAAAATGAGGTCTCCAAAATGGCCACCAGCTGTCTGAGGGAGGCCACCAACTCCACTATGGGACTGAGAGAGTTTCAGTGCCATGGTAAGGAGTTTATGTACAGAATCAAAGGCCACTTGTGATCCATCTACAACACCCCTGGGTGGCATCAGCACTGCTTCCCACAGAGAGACCATAGCCCAGGGTCCCCAGTTTTGTCATCTGTGACATCATTAACCCCCACCCGAGTCCTCATCGAGGTGCCAAGGCTACCCCGTCCTGCTCTGGTTCATGAAGCCCTATGGGGGAGCAGCTGAATTGCTGGAAGGAGCATTTCAGCTATGGACTGGGCTTGGCTTCTTGAATGCTTGTACTTAGCCCATGATAGTAGGCAGTTCCCACAACGAAGAGAAAGGAGTGGTTTTGGAATATGGGCCCTTGAAACGACACCAACCCATAACTACTGAACATTTACAGTTTTGCTAGAAATTCCCACTGCCCTGATTTGGAGTATGTTTAGGATTCCAACTGAACCTTTCCTTTTACCATAGTGCCTTTGTTTTGCAGGTTAGGTATGATTGATATAAATAATAACTATGAATAGTTAACAGTTGTGAAATGTCACTGTTTAGGTTTATCCTCATGATACCCTTAAAAACAGGAATTTACCAACACTATAAGCTTTATAAACTTTTTACAATTCCCTTTAAAAACTCTTAAAAATTAGGACCTAAGAAAGGGCTGCAGAATAAAAGCTAAATGGCAAAATAGTAAAGCTGATAAAAAATGGACTCTTATAGGAACTAACTTTTGGATAAAGAAGATAAAGAATTAGTGTACAAGTAATTTCTTCATGATCAGAATAGGAATTCAAAACATAGATGCCTTCTGATTTACAGATTAAAATGCGATATAGCCGACTGGTTTCCCATGCCCCTTATATTCTACATATAAATTTATTGTGCAAGTGGTCAATAAAGTGATGGACCTATTTCCCAATCAGTTTAAACAATCCCTAGATGTTAGCTCAATTAAAAGAGTTTGATTGTTTACCAAATGGTCTGGCATACTTTAAAAAACGTTCTAGTAAAACCTGTAACTTCTTTCTAGCTTGTACCTTTTTCCAAGACATATTTCTGAAATTGAACAGTGAAGAGAAGAATTGATTTCACTTTAAGAATGAATTCCTTCATCTACTTATGCTTTGTATTAAGAGCTCAAGATTAATTTCAGCTTTAATTTGCAGATCCTACCCATACGTTTAGCTGCTTTCCTAGCAATGAAGGAACAAGCAAATCTCCAATATGTTTGATGTTATGTTTTGAGAAGACCCAAAAAGAGCACTTATAATTAGCCACCTAAAAATGGCCAAAAATGATGTACATACACTCAAGGGCAAGATTTTCAGAAGCACATAAAGTAAACACATCCTATTGATTCTTAAATGCCATTTTTGTCCCTAGGTCACTTGAATGCTTTCCACAAAAGCACAGTTAAAAGCCCATTGTAGGCTGTCTAATAACATATATGCAGTGGATTGTCCATATAAAGTCATGGTATTCAGTATGGAGTTTTCAAACCTGCTCAAATATCCTGTGACTAGGACTAGTTAAAAACTTCCTATTGAGTCTGATTCTCCACTGGGCATAAAATCTGTTAAAACTGTAGGTAAAATCTGGGTTCGTATCGTCCATGCAAACACTCCACAAGTATACACCTCTACCCCAAAGTGCCATCTTGTTTAGTCAGTGAGTTCTGTGAGAAGAAAGGTTGGCACTGGTAAACTTTCATGTAGGACTGACCCTAAGGATAGGTCCACAGATTATACCAAACAAGGACACAATGCCCCCATAGATGATTTTGGCCCCCATAGTAGATTCTGAGAACATAAGGTAAAATCAGACATTATGGGTAAAAACAGATACTGGATTTCTCCTGGAACAAAGCCCATTGTCCCACTTTAACTACCTATGAAATATCCAAGGTAACACTTTTCCCCTGGGAAAATCACAGTTAATTTGAGTTAAATGCCATTTGTTCCAGGGACGTGATATGTGTGAAAAGGGCTATGACACTTCCAGGTTTTAACTTGGATCAATCAGAACCTCCTCAAATGCCACATCCATTTTTACTAATAAAGGACAGTTTATATAGCTTTCTTTCTCTTTCAACAGAAATCAGCCATAGGGAAGCAAGAGCAGAAGGGAACATATGATCATCCAGAGTTTTCCTTTCTGAGTAGTGCTGTGGTCCCACCTCTTTACTTCCCCACCCCAGATCCCTATATATCAGTGGCTCCCAACCTTTTGGTACCAAGATCATTTGTAAACATCAATGGCCAGTCCCAACCCAGTGTCCCTCACTCCTGACCCACATCTCCCCTGCCCACAAGCTCTAGCCCCACAGTGTGCAGGGCAGGGGGGTGGGTGTGGGGGGTTGGGGGATGTGTGGGGCATGGGGGGGGCCAGGCAGCTCCTCACAGGTTGTAACTCTGCCAGCGTGCAAGGGAAAACCTACGGTTCCCCACTTTTTTCTCCTTTAAAGGACAATCCATTTTTAAAGTTTGTTGATCCATTCTTAAAGTTTGTGACCATTTCATATATTCTTGTGACCCACTTTTGGGTCATGACCCATGGGTTGAAAAATGCTGCTATAGACCACTGACATCAAAGAGTTCTAAAAGGAAATTCAGGCTACAACTTTTTAAATCTTGGCACAAACCACATCCCCACCAAGTTCTCTTAGAACTATGCAGTGTTATTCTCATGTGCAGATGTTTTGTGTGGTTAAGATTACATTTTGTCCTAATACACTGTGCACCTATAAGATTTATTCTTCCTTTTTTAATTCCCCGTCTTATTTAGAAATTCCAAAAAAGGATGGTTCTAATCTGGAATTGAAGCTCTACTTTATTATTATCTGGCCATTAAATTAGTATTCAAAGAGTTTTCTGTGGGCATATCTATCCCCAAAGACTCCACAGAAGATAATGCAGAAGGACCTAGCGGAGACTTAAAACTTTCCCAAGGAAAGTTTTAAAAGATAAAATTCCCCATGAGAAGTTCCCTCTCATGCTTTTATTAGGGAAAACAAAACAAAACCTCTGTTGATTTACTGTGCTCCTTTTTCTGTTTTAGGCCATACTGATAAATATAAGAAAATAAAATTAATTGATCATCTGCACATAAGAAGAGAGAATGAACTTGATATCTGTTCAGCCTCCAACATGATGCAATGGTTTTCAATAAAGCATCATTATAATTCCCTTGAAAAAGTAACTCTCTTAGTTTAATTAATATGTTTGAGCAAACATCTCCCAAACAAGAATCAAAAACAAGTAATAACTTCTCATTAACATTATGCAGGAAGAACTGTTAAAAATTCAAATGGCACACTGCAGTTAATCAATGCAATAAAATGAGTAATACAAAAAAAAAATCAAATCTGTCATAAAATCCTCCTTTAGGACATTCATCACATTGCAGACACAGAACCCAATCCAAATCTTATTGAAATCAATGTAAACCTTTTCAGTCATTTCAGCGGGCTTTGGACTGGGGCCATGGGTCACAAAGAGATTGGAACAGGAATGTATACATATTAGGAAGTCTCAGTTATATGATGGCAAGCTGGAAACATTCAGATGGTTCAGGACAAAAGCCTTGGCTATGTTGACTTTGACACTTACTAATCACTGGCAAAGGAGTAGTGAGCCCAAATAAATTTGTTTTCCCTGCAGTCAGTTTCTATAGTAAGCCTTTCCTTCCTCTTCCTGCATTGTGTATTCAGTGAGTATCACTTAGTGCCTCAGGTCCACAAGGAACATTCTTGCACTATTTGCTATATGGGAAAAGGGTGGGGGGTGTGGGAAAGGTTTGCTTCTTTTGTGCATTACTCTGCACAGAAATGTGAACATCACTCACAGAAATATAATACTAAAAACCCAATCTTATGTTGAATGTTTCTTATACTGTTATATTTAAGTAGTCCTCATACAAAGACCGCCTTTAACAAGCAAAAATTTGAGAAGTGATTTTGATTTATCTATTTTAATGTGTAAAATGACATAATCTAATCTCAGAATTCTTGGAATACATAGCTTTGTCAAGGTTGATCACACTAATATGTAGTTCCTCTCTAGGAACTACAACTTAGAATGATACCAGAATAGACCTTCATATCAGTGATTATAAATTTAAAAATGAGATTGGAATGTGGTCCATAATATATATTCAATGCATTAAAAATGTTAAAGTTTGAACTAATAGCAATGGTAATTGTATCTTCCTTATATGTAGAAGCTGATCCCACATGCTTTTCGTGTGGGAGTTGTTCTATAGATAATTAACTACATGCCCAAATAAGGATTATTTGCACAAGTAGAGTTTGCAAAATAAAGTTTTTTGATTGTATCATTTGAGTTGCTTAGAGAAAACAGTAAAGTAAAAGCTCTGTCTTGGATTTGCTATGAACTTGAAGCCAGGGCCAGCGTGTTTCAGTGCTGCTTTAGAAGTAGAAGAAGATGTAGACTGATTCTGAGAGCCACAGGAAGAAGATAATTCCAGCAGTACCAAGAGGCTTTTTACAAATGAGGTGGCCAGCGCAAGGTAACTAGCAGTGCTGACCTGTCTTCTTTTGCATAGCCAATAGCCATACATGTCAGTCTGCAGTCTGCCATTAGTATTGTCGAAATCATGCTCAAAGTATTCAGCAGTATGTATGTATGTATCAATTTCCCCAGCTGTTTTCAAAAGAGTATTAACTGAAAGTAGATAACAATGTGAATAATATTGTGTTCTGCTTTGGGCTTAAAGCATATAAAGTCCTGGCAGTCTACAGAGAAATATTAGTGATAAAACTAGCGCTCCCAGAAAACTGAAAAGAAGCTTAGTGAACATGTTATTGACTCACTGAAAAATAAATAAGATTGGCTAAATTTTGGACTGCCTCACACCTTATACAATCCCTGTGAAGACAATGAAATTGCACAGAGTGCAAATCTGAACAGAAGATTCTTTAGTGAGTATAATAGTCACTTATAAGCTAGGTTAAAGGTGATGAAAGTGGAGGCTGCTAGCAGTACTTTGAAAAGATCCACCATCCTATATAGTGTTGGTCTAATTTATTTTTTGTTTGAGGGGTTTTTTGGGGGGTGAAGGGTGGCAGAGGAAGTTATATATGTTTGTCATGTGCTAATTCCAAAACTATTTGATAATTTCTAACATACATGCAATTAAGATTGCTTACTGATTCAGTGCCAAGAATGTCAATCATTTTCATTTGAGCTGTTTTAAATGTCTGCATTTGCCTAGTAAAGTTTGGAACCTCAGCTATGTAAAAATGTAAAGGTTCAGAAAGAGCTCTGATTTTTTTAACCCTTAATTAGACTAGCATTCTTTCAACAGCAAGCTGTTTACTTGTTGTTACCCAAACAGTTACCCAAAATTTGAGCCTGATGGATTGTTTATCACTGTATATCAATTTATGGGATGGTACCCAACCACTAGCATAATATATATACACACACACACACACATAAATTAGATTGTGTTTGAAGCAAGAAAATGGTGAGTTACATATCAATATAACCCAAATTGCTCATATGTCTAGAAAAGATTGGATTTGGTTGCATAGGATTTGTTTTGTTTTTTATCTTTTGAAAACATATGATTTCTTTTATGTTTAAGACTTACAGGTCTTCATGTTCCATATGCAGACAATAATACATACTTAGAGCCTTCCCTGCCATCTGAAATTCTTTCAGGCTGTTGATCAGTTGAGCTTCACATCACTGCTATAAGATAGGGAGGGTAGGGAGGATAAAACAAATTTTATCTTAAGCAGTTTATCTGAAGATGCAGTGGGCTCAATCTATAGCTCACTGAAATTATCAAGAGTCTTTATTATTGTTTTCAGTGGGGTTGGTTATTCTTTTTTCTATCAGACCTTATAATCAGCTGTGTTTTAATGCTTATTTATCATAACCAGCTCTGTGTTCATACCCCTCAAAGACATGTTTATGAAATATTTAGATATATTTTATAATACTTTCCAATGCTATATGTTGGGTGAGTTATTGAGCACTGCATGAACATATTGCCTTAGGGCTATTGGTGAAAAATATACAGAAAAGGGAAGAATATTCAAGAGAAGCTATTTCTTTGCAACACTATAGAGGTGGTATGACTCAATGCTGGGAAAGGAAAAGGCCCAGGAAAACAGGAAATCACAAGAATACTGTTTTAGAGAAGACAATCATTATTTGAGGGAAGCAGATTTGAGATGCATGGTTCTCTACTACTGGTGTTTGAAGAAGCTAGATCTTCCTCAGTTACCATAAAGTGATGGTAAGAAAAGTAGTTCATTGGCTGCTTGTTTTAAAATCATTTACTCCAAAAAGGAAGAGAGACACTTTTCTGAATCCAGTTGGACTTGCTGGATACACGTGACTAATGTACAAGGAATTATAGCCCACGGTAAGCTTAAAACAGAAAAAAACTGTAGAGTTCCCTCCTGGGTTAAATCAAGAGCTGATACCTGAAAGGGTTCACTGAAAGGAGAGATGCAGGAAGCCTTACAACAATGATACCACCTGGCAATTGTTAAAGTACTCTCATAGTAGAAAAGCTTTCTTTTTATCCTTGGGCTGAAGTATTCACCTATGAAACCAAGCCTGCTCCTATAGAAGTGAATAAAATGTTTAGCGATTCATTACTGTTGGAGTGAGATTAAGATTATCAAATTTTAACACTAAAAGTCACAGGAAATTGGCTGCTTCCTGGAAAAGTAGCAGTATAATATTAATGTACATTAACTGTCATACATCTTTGCCAAATAAAGTACTTACATTTTCTTGCTTTAAAAGACTAGTGTAAGTTTTTCAATTAATCTTTAAAAATTTCATTAAATTTGAGTAGAGTTTAACTACTACATAGTTCAAGAACTGATTATTTATCCCATTGAAAAAGAAGAAAATAGAAAATAAAATTGAGAGCAGCTTACTGAATGGCTCCACAAATCAGAAAAGCATTGGCATTTGGTAAAAACAAAACAGGATCATTTCTTGTCAGCAGTGTCTTTTATTTTATTTTAAAGACTTACCCATAATTGTATGTAATATTCTTCTATAAAGAGGTGGCCAGACTTCAGTAAAGGCATGCATTAGGAAGCTTCTACCTTTTTTTTTTTAACTGATCTTCATGCTCCACTAGAAGAAAAGGTATAGTTCGAATCACGTCTTAAGAACCTTTCAGTCTTGGCTCAGATTTTCTCTAAAGAAGGTAGTCACTGACTTGTCATCTTTTAATGTGCTACCTTGTCAATTTGACCTACTTGCTGATTTGTAGTAGAGTATTAATTTAAAACAGCCAAAAAAAAAATCACCTGGAAGACCAGAAGAGAAAGATTCATTACCCTAGTCAGAGACTACTATAAAAATGATAGCAAATGTTCATGTATTACAAAAAAGCCTAACAATTTTGCAATTTAGCTGAATAGCAATTCCAATTTAGTTTATGGAATGACACTTGATCTCTTCTCATCTTTATAAGCATTACATTTTTTGTGGGTTTGATTATTTGTTAAATATACTTCACTGATTTTTAAGTAGAAATCATCCAGTGTTATGATAATCTGAAGGATAATCTAATACAAAAAGCAGTAGTAAAAAATGGGGGTCAGCTCTTTCTGTGAGAGGTACAATTTGTTTCTGTAGATGAAGTTGTGACAGGATTCTCTGTGATGCGTGAGAGGCACATATTGATTTTTTTCCTTCTTCCTTTTTACTACTTCTTGTGTGTGTTTGTTTCCTTTGAGTACTAGTAATGGCATTACAGCAGAAGTAATTCTCCTGCCAATATGGTTGCATATATACACTGAACAGGAAGGCTTTCTGAATAGATTTGAACAGAAGACTGTGCAAAATTTTCAGGGAGATGAGCAGTTAAAGACAACCAGTCAAGTAAAATTTAATCTACTCCAAGCAGAGACAGCGGTGGATTACCCATCCTTATCTGCTGGGCAGTGATTACCTTCGGTCATGATAATTTGATGAGTATGCATAATGGATGTTCTGGTTTAAAACAGATGCATCTATGTAAATGTTCCTTGATTAACAGAATTATAGGAATTAATAAAACTTCTGTTAGCTGAATTTTCATTTACATAATCTTTGCTTCCTGAAGAGCAAGAAATTACCAAACAGCAAAAGCTACAACAATCTTTAGTAGCCTATTACCATGGAAGTCCCTTAGTATAGGGCAATCTGTTATTTGTGCTCTTGTCCATATTGCAGCAATTGTGATCCGATTTGTCTGTTCGGTTTTCTAGGATGATTAAGGATAAGAATGGACTAAAAATTACATGTCCATGAAGCCATTGCAGAGATCTTGTATTCCGGAAGGGACATGAACTGTCCAAAATGAAATGAGTTTGTTTTCAGCAGCTGGATGTCTGACAGGGTCAGAAGGGAGAAAAGGAATCATAAACTACAAGTACGAGTTAGGGTCTCTGTAGTTAAAAGCTTCTGTAGGGTTGGATCCAGGTCTTAAAACTCACAGGTTCCGGTGAGCTTAAAGTCTATAGACTTGATCTGTCAAATTATAAGAATTGTGGCCCCAATTCAGCAAAGCATGTATGTACATTTATTTAATTAAATATTTAGTTTAACTGGCTTTTACTTGCTGAATGCTCCTTTGCACCTTGCAGGTTCTATTTCAGTTAGTTTTCAATTCCCAGAAAAACTGTTATTATTTTGAACCTTCAATAGGACTTTCTCCATAGAAAGTAGGACTTTTAATCAGATGCATCTTTTTCTTTCTTTTTTAATTAAAATCCAAACAATGAGTGTCACGTGTAAGATACAAAAACAAAGCAGCTGATCTTGTCTAATGCTGAACATCTTTTACTCACAGCAGCTTCAGTGAAAGTATTTAGATAAAGGTAGTGAAGGCAAAGCTACATGCTGTACATTAGAAGACTCTTTGATGTCCAAGGTTGTAAGATAGCTACCTAATGAGAAGAGTGATGGAAAGCAGCATAATATTAGTTCTAACTTGGAGCTTGTTAGTTTTATGGACAGGATTCTATGCTCTGTTTCCTTTTAATATTAAAGACTAAACTTGATAACCTAAGAAGCCACTTTGATTCCACTTTTTCAAGGGGAAATGCCAGAAAAAATACTGTACACAATAATAGTAACCATAGATTAATAGACTGAAATGGATTTCTGATTGACAAATAAAATTATCTTACTTACATACCCTTCTTTTCAAGCTCATGCTGTTCTATCCTGCAGGGAAACCACTGGAATTTAAAAATGAAGGTCACATTCAAGAACATAAGCAATTCTTAATCTCACTGATTTACAGAAATCCCAACTACCAAATCAAAAAAACTAATTAAGGACATACAGTCTCAATTACAGTGAGGTTCCGTAACACTGAAAATGACTGTAAAAAATAGTACAATAAGATTCCATTGTCTTTAAGTGACTCAAGAATGAAGTTAAAATTTACAAGTAAAATATAGATTCCTTCCTCTGCACACACTATCCCTGAAAAACAAGCATAGGATATACAATTCAAGTTCTAATTTTAAGGTTATTCTTTTTACTTGTACCAGCACCAGCAATAAGATTCTGTAAAGCAAATAAGGTCACTGGCTACATCAATGCACATTCATAACCTGCAAATGATGCCCTGAATGATAGATGTGCAATCCCACTGCATTCAGTTACAGGTGTAACTCATTCAGACAGAGGAAATATAGTTGCAACTATAGTTAAAAGTTCAGACTTCTCTAATGAATGTGGAAGTCTAGAATGAACAGAATCTAGTATATTCTTCCTACAGGATTCCAGTTTTACAAAGCTTATTATGGTAAAAAAGTAACTTTAAAAAAGGTGGCTACTTTTAGTCACAAAGATATGCAGATAGGACTCTGAAAACAAATGGAGAACAGACCTGCAGGGTAAGAAACTGCCATGCAGTTACATTTTTATTTATTTGTTGTGAATCATCACCTAGAAATCTCAATTGCAGATCAGGGAAGGATTGTGTGCTTGAACACTGTACAAACAGTTGCTCTCTGGAAAGTCATCCCATATTGGACTATGTACAGTTTAAGTCTATAAAGGAAAGCTCATTACATTTTAGATCTGTCTGGCAATCAGAAGTTTATAGGTGGCTTGAAGTAAAAAATATGAAAAAACTATATATTTGATGAGGAAGTAGATTGTTCAGACATGGAAATTTAGCTGGGGTCCTTCACTAATAGTAATTGGCACATAGTACCCACAAGTGATATTCACATCTACTAAACTAAATCCATTTTTGTTTCAAAACACATTTTTCAATACACATTATGGTCCATCAGAATATAAATCCCTGCACCAATAAGTCTGAACGATAATTTGGGCTGCAGTACAATATTTTATACAGAAATATAAATCTTTTGATTTAAATTTTAATTACGTTTAAAGGTTATGCACAGTTTATTTTCCTATATATATACCAGTAATAAGTAGTGTATGGCATGTATTGTACCTGTTATTATGCATTTGATTTTGAAGTAGCTCAATTTTTAAGAAAATACCTCGTACACTTATCATGTTTACAGTAGGTTAAATCTGTTTATGGTCTAACCCTAAAGGTGTTGATTAGTAGAAACAGCCTCTGTTTTCAAAGACTTACTATCTTCAGCAGCTCTAAGGGCAAAAAAAGCTGCCTTAGATCTTTAAATGCCCTAAAATAAGAGATTTTTAATTAGTAAGCATAAAAATATTCATCATTATAAATGGTTGTGTTAGTCATAAATTACCTGAGGCAGTGTTTGGTTTTTAAGAGGATCCATACTGGTACTCCCAGCTTACATACAGTTTTTTGAAAATCCCACCATCCATTTTCTTGAGACTACTTATTTTTCTCCCTGATCATGGTTTAATGTATTATTTCTGTGCCTCCCCTTCTCTCTCACATGCCTTTTCTTTTCTTTTCTTTTTTCTTTTCTTTTCTTTTCTTATTTAAAGTTTTTTCTTTCAATTACTTATATCCAAATCATTACCATTAGACATGTTGCAGTTCATCTTTGAATTTTCTTGAAAATAAAAGCTTTGCTTTATGCTTTGAGCACCAATTTCAGCACAAGCATGGGGTTTTCAGTAGAGCAGAGCAGAGAATGGAAATTCCATCTCACAAAGGTTGTTGAGATTTGGAATTTGGCTTAATATTGTATTAGCATAAAACACTAAAAAATCAAAATATGAAATGTGTTTGGAACAATCAGAGCTTTTTGACAGAATCAATGAAAATAGTTTCCTTTTAATTTTGACTTAATGGTTTTATTTCCAATAACATTAAAAATATTTTGGAAGAGTCTTTTAAACCCAAAGAATCAAAATGTTTCATTCAGAGAAAGCTCAAACTGGAGAATTCAACATTTGTGCAACATAGCTGTAGTTAATGCTTTTCTCCTAAATTAAAGTAGTAACAAATTTATAAAGCATTTTTATTTGGAGGGAGCTGCACATTTTGAAGGAAAATGGTTTCTTCACAATTTTCTGACTATCTCCTGTGTGTGCTGACTGCTCAGCACACAAATGAAAATCTCTACCATCTCTTGTTGTATTTTTTATTCATAGGATAATAATATATACTTGTCATAGAATTGGATCCTCTACTAGTTAAACAATAATAACTTTAGGATAATTTAGCTCACTGTGCAGCAAAATTCTCAGTTTGGATTATGTAGAAATATTGTAAGCTTTCATTTAGCATCAATGCATAGAACCCACCCAAGACTTTACTATATAGAAGGAACTATTTTTGATAGTCTGAAAATTCAGTAGAAGTGATTCTGCTTAAAGTTGTTTACAGAAGAAAATGGATTCAAGTTTTTCAAGATATTCAGCCTTATTAAGGAGCTTTCCAGTCCCTCAAACTGCCAATACAATGCAAGTTTATATTTTATAAATCCCATCATGAAAACTATATTCTATACTAGAGGCAGACAAGGTTCTTTGGGTAAATCCAATATTTTTTATTAGACCAACTAAAATAATTGGAAAAAATCTTCTTTGCAAGCTTTTGGGTACAAACTACATATTCCATATTACTTGTTCCATGCTACTTATTCAGTTAGGGTACATGCAGATATTACATTGAGGTCAACCTAACTAGGGTTAAGTTAAATTAAATGTCACTCTGTGAAGATGTTTCAGATGTTTATATCAGGCCAAAAATGGTGGACCCAGTTTAAATTAGTTCACCTGCATAGGTGGAATAACAGACTGGGAATGGGTTAACCCCATCCAGTGTATGTCCTCACATGTTCGGAGTGCAGCCCTGAGTCTGGGAAAGCCCAGCTGCTCACCCCAACCCCAGGCCTGCACTCTTCCTACCTCCCAACTCTCACTGCGCTATTTTTAGCCCCCTAACCTTTTCGCTCTTGGACGGACACCCTTCCCACAGACCCTCCAGATCTGCCAAATGTCCTGTGAATCTGCTCTCCCCGTTATCCCAACTTACTTAAACTGGGTTCTCAGTGTGGCTCCTGGCACTGGTGAACGTCTGCTCTAACTGCTCTCAATCTAAGATCATGTGGTTTAAAATAAGTTGCATCAACATAGATGGGGCATGGCACATGTTTGTACACACCCTTAAGGAGCAATATAGAGGAATTTCACTAACTAAA
Source organism: Alligator mississippiensis (assembly GCF_030867095.1). Taxonomy (NCBI): domain Eukaryota; kingdom Metazoa; phylum Chordata; order Crocodylia; family Alligatoridae; genus Alligator; species Alligator mississippiensis. The sequence continues at coordinate 156,964,401 of NC_081824.1, forward strand.
ATAGTGCAAAAAGTATAGTTTATCTTTTATGAAAAAAACAGTGGTTTAATATCATTGCCTGTTTAAAAAATCATTAAAAGGGCACTGGCTGCAAAGAAGGGAAAGTTAGATGCATAGAAAAGAGAGATGTTTGTACAATGAGATATAAGATATGAGAGCTGGTGAAGCTGATTAGTATCAGAGAATAGAATCTGCTTTTAAGCAGTAAGCAGTAAGATTGTGTGAAATGACTGACAGGAGGTAGAAGTATGATTCTGAGTATTTCCCAAAGCCTATTCTTATAAGACTTGAATCTATGCATTATCAGATAAAAGTCAGCAGTTTCTTATATGTGGCTTGGGATTCATACCGACTTAGAACTCAGTAAAAATTGAACTGTTCTGTCTCTTTTGTTGAAAATTTTGTGGAAAAAAGTTGACTTATCCAGTACTTCCCCTCGGATTTATGAGCATAAGTTATGATTCAAAATGAGCTTTGACACCATGTTCTTTAATCAGTATAAAATTTCACAATTCCAGCTTTAGATCAACAGTTAAAGGAGATGTGTATGTCTATCAACTTTAGTCTTTTTCCCCCAATTATCTTTCAACAGATTGCAAAGTCAGAACCATATAGGGTTTTAGACATACAAACAGGTCACAAAGGGTTTCTCGTCACAAGTTACATATGGTGGCATTGTGGAAAATTCATTTACAATCAGATATTGGATTTGTCCCTGCATTAACAGATACCAAGAAAGATATAAGAAGACTGTTGTGTTTCTATTTCTGAAATTTAATATCCATCAATTGTACCATATTCAGTGAGTGATGGAGATAAATTTTCCTTTCTTCAAGACATTAGTGGTCCAAAATTGCCCATTTGAACTTTTAAAATCATCTTGGCATTTCCATTATAATCTTCCAATGTTGTTGTTAGTTTATTTGCTGAGTTGGACAAACTCTGTTATGTTTGTCCAGCTACATGGAAGATCACTAACATGTGAACAAGCATCTGTAGGAGTGGGCCCAGGTTTAGGTGGCTTAGTCTAAGTTGCTTAAACCTGAGCCCGGATGCATAGGTGAAAGTGTTTGCCACTTGCCAGGAGGAGGCATAGGCAGCCAGAGGAGGGACTCATGGTCTGAGGGAGGAAGGTTGGTAGGTCTCCAGAGGGAGTGTGCGCCCAGTCTGGGAGAGATGCTACTCGGGAGTGGGGGAGCGGGTAAAAATAGCCAATCAGGATTGAGGGAGCATAAAACAGCATAGCCTTCGGGTTGTGGATAAAGTCTAGGCTTTCCCAACCCCAGGGCTGTTTTGTGAATGTATGCAAGCATTTGCTAAGGCATTTGTTAACCCTTGCTAGGTTGGATTAACCCCATGCTGATTTAAAGTTAGTTTCATGTCTGACAAAAACTAACTTTAGGTTTGGTGTGCCATTTTTAGGGCAACCTAAGCCCTGTAATGCTTCCAAACTTGGATGTTTAGATCACGCTAATGCTTGTACATACCCTAAGACTTCCTGATCATATCACACATTATTCTTGGCTGTGCTTCAGGGACAAAATAGAGTAGGGGAAAATATGGACTACTTCTCTAGCTTCTGTGCTCTATATATTTTCCTGGTAATATCATACCATTAAGATAAGGTGTCCCCTCACCCATGAGTGCATATTAATATATGAGCAGTTAAAGTATGGTGTATCTAAATTTAGAGGAATTGGGGTTTTTTTTCATAGTGGTTACAACTTAAAGAAGTAGCAATAATGACATTAAATATACATAACTGTTTGACGTTGCTTTAACTGAATAAAAAATAGTGCGCTGAGTTAGTTTTGGAGTTGCTTTTCCGGATGTTTTTGGATTTTGAAAATACGTCATTACATTAATTAAACTCCTGGCACACACACTTCCCTTGAAGCACATTAAAACATTACATTAGTTGTCTTGTGGGAATCTTTGTCTGATAACTTTGTTTCGGCAACCAAAGATTGAAAAATAATTCTAGTAAAGATTGAAATTCTACACAGATGTAACACAAACAATTGATGTAGGCGTTTAATTAAACTATTGCCATAGAATTCTGATTTGGGGACAAAAGAAGCTCACCTCTTTTTCACATAAGGATGATTTTTTATAAACCATTAACAGATTTGGACATTTTTCATATGTGCAAAGAGCCCACCCTTGTGAAGTACACCCTGAATTGTGCTGAGTAGCCTCAATGCCCAATTAAGTAAGAAGGGGTGTTTTTCACCAAATCTGGGAGTCTGATTGCATGATACATATAAATTCACTTAGAAATATCTATCATACAGGAACCACTTATCATTTTCTCTCCTCTGTCATTGTCCACAACAAACATAAAATAACCATTCTTAACTAAAAACTCACAAAGCCTTTTCCCATAATAATTCTATTGGTTAGATGTTAGGCCTAATTTTCCAAATGGCACATTTTACATTGTTTTTCATAGCACCTGCCTATTGGTACAGTCATTAAAGTCAATAGAAATATTGCCTTTGTCTGAGAAGGTTTATAGTTAAAGAGGGAGATGAAATCTTTAGCTGGTTGACATGTGATGTCTGTTTAGGAACAAAGGTTAATTATACGAACGAAAAATTAAATATGAGCTTGAGTTAAATTATTAATACCACATTGTATAATGATATTCTCTTTAGCAAATATCCCTTAAAAATCTCTTCTGATCCTTTATTACATCAAAATCAGTAACCACATTTTAAGTCTCCTGTGTTCCTTGCAAACCCCCCCCCCATAAAACCCATGCAAGCATATAAAAAAATCATACTAAAAGCATTGGTATTTACCACTTACTTTTCAAGAGAAATCTTAAAACTATTCCAGATATTTTCTGACAAAGACTTACTGTCTGGGAGTTCAGCTTTCTCATCCCACAACTATTTCTGGTTTTTGTTTGTTTTTTACTACTGATCGTTTCATGTAAATGAATAAACAGCCCTGGGAGTAGGGGTAGGTACCCAGGCCTCTGTACCTGGGTTCTTTGCTGCTCAGTGGCCCAGCTTCAACAGAAGAGGTAGAGAGTTCTCATACTGAGTCTAGCCAGTATTCTTGTCAATAGGGCACTCACCTGTCAGGTGTGGATTTGGATTTCTTCAGGGTAAGGGTGCCAGGAACCTAGGTCTCCCACTTCAAGGTGCATGGTCTAACTTATTGGTTAGTTATAAAAAAATAGTGTCCCATCAATAGTTGTTGAGTTTTTGGTATTAAAATAGCCATGACTGTTTTATTTTGTGCTGAACTCAATGCCATCAATGTACAGTCAGTCTGTCTAGGGCATCTCTACAAGACTGGACCACTCAAGGCATTATTTCACTTAGTTTCTGAATTTCATTAGAGCTGCTCTAATTAAAGTGCCCAGAGCATGTCATGTATCAGTGTCCCACACTGAAAAATGGCAGCAGGGGCAGCAGGGGCTCATCAAACAAACTTTAGTTAAAGCACCCCCTGCCACCATTTTTCAGCACAGGGATGCTGATACATGAGACGCTAGAGTCTGCTGGAGTGCGGTAATTACCACAGTCCAGCAGACTCAATTAATTGGGTCATCTCCAATGCACTGTAATTACAGATTGTCAGAGCAGCCTTGCTGTTCATGTATAGGCACCCAATAGTTCTTGCCATGTGTTTCAGGTTAGAAAAGGAACACTCAGTGAATGTAGGTTCCTCCCTCAATAAAGAGCCATAAATCAGGATTTGGGGGGGGAATGTGGGTTGTTGTTATTCTGTCTTGTTATTGCAGTTTTGGGCTTTAGGCACCTAAACTCCTCTGAAGACATTTTTTGGGGTTTGGGAAGTAATGAAGCCAAACAGATATATATTTACAGTATACTTGTTGCTTTAGCAATGATATGGTGGCAAAAAGCCCAATGTACTTTTATTTTGTATACTCAGAGCTTTTGTATAACCAATCATTCTGATGTAACAACACCTAAAATATTTCATTTGGTGCTGGACAGTTAGGTACCAGAAATGTTGACGTAATGGAAGCTAAAGAGATGTAGTTAGCTAAAGAGATGTAGTTAAGTAGAAGGCAGGGTATATTTGCACCTTATAAACTAACCAAAGAGTATGTGCATGTGTATGTATATGTATCACAAGTTTCATGGGCTGGAGCTTGCTTTATCAGATGCTGTGAAAGGACGTTCAGAAAACTGTGTATAAGAAGGAGAGAGAAATTTGAATACAAAAACAAAAGGCGGGGAAAGGAGAGGGGGGAAGTGGGAGGAGGGCAGTGCTGGATATTCAGGTAATAAATCTAGAAGAACAAAGAAGTCACAAAAGCTAATCCAGGGAATGAGATAAGAATCTGTATTCTGCATTTAAACCACACTTAACACAATCCAATCTGTGGATGATTTATTGTTCCTTAATTTTTCATAAAGGTTAGAAGAACTACAAATATGTAGCTTGACTAAAAGAAAAATAACTGTCTACAGGTATTTGAAGGATGTAAATAGAAGTGTTTACAGTAGTCCAGGAAGGTGTAACTAGATGTAATACCACGAAATGAAGCAAAAGTAAGATAGATTTGGCTGAGACAGGAAATTTTGATGTTCTTAATTACATCTTTGCTATGCTATGTCTACCTAGATAACTGGTAAGACCTCCATCATGAAGTTATTTAAAATTGTCTTGAACTACATGAAAGGATATATAAAAGTTTGCAAACAAGCATTCACCACACCTGGTCTAGGTGTAGGTGGCTTGCTTCTGAGTGCCTCACAGGGAAACCAATGTAGGTAACTGGTGGTGGTAGAGGGGCTGGTGGGTCTGAGGAGGGGTTGATTGGATTAGGGGGGCCGGTGGTTCTGCAGGGGGTGAGGGTCCACAGGAGGGGGTTGCCTAGTCGGTAAGGTTCAGGGGCATAAAAATAGGCCAGTCAAGGTTGGGAGGACGTGGGATTAGCACAGTCCCAGAGCCGAGGTGAGCAGCTGGTTTTCCTACCCCTGGGACTATGCTGCTAATGTGCTGGCATTTGCATAATCCGGTTAACCCTTTAGGAAGTAATTTAGCTTGGACAAGTCACTTTTTTACCCAATTTAACCTCTCTGAACACTTTCAGGTTTGGGAATTTAGATTCACCTAAGTCTAGGTAGGTCAATCTAAATGTAATGGCTGTACATACCCAGAGAAAAGAATTCTACATTGGCACAGGTTGGAGCAGATGATTTATTAAGACTTTTTCCATCCTGAATATCTGTAATTCTAAGAATTATTCATTAAGAGTCTCATTGTAGTGCTCCATCCCTAAATCCTGATGCTTTGAAGCAGACCCCACAAACTATGAGGAGGTTTGTCAGTGGGTCTCGACATGGGAGCAGGGGTTCAAACCAGAGAATCTCAGTGCGGGATTGGCATTAAAACTTGTTTCTTACATTGGGTATTAATAATATGGCCATATACAAAGCTTTTGTTCTATATTTTTCATATGTAGTCATATACTGAAGAGTTCTCACTTATCCCTCTGTGAGCAGCATGCTCTCATTCATTTTGTGTTGATTTGTTTCACATAAAAGGACCCTAAAATTGTACAAAGTCCTTTATTATATTTCTTTCATTAGTTGCTTCAGTTTTATAGCATTTTAATTCCACTGGCTTTAATAAATTTACTTTTCATTGTGTAAGCAAGAAAATGAAGATTCATTTTCTCAGCAAAAGAATAAGATATTAATGCTGAAAGCTACCTATTTATCTTGCTGCATAGAACTGGGTCCTTAGTAATAGTGTATTTAACAAAGTTCCAGAGAGAACACTTGTATTGCTTTTCATTTTTTTTTCTGATTTTACATAATTGTCCTATCAACATGACATTAGGTTTGTGTGACATCTTCATCAACATAATAATTCCCTTCAGTTGTTTAAGTCTTTTGACTTTTTTATTTTCAAAATAGCTCTGGTATTGTGTTCGGTCAATTGGTTTAATTAATTCTTTTGAAATTGTTTTATACTTCCTCATGCAAACTTGTTTTGCCTCTGTTTAAAATTAGTATTCTCAATTACTCCTTGCAAGTTTGTAAGATCCCTTGTTGCAGTATAGCTGTGCAACAAAAGAACATAGCAAGAGAATTCAGGCAAGACAGAGTCTGGTACATGTCTGCTATTTTCCTCCTTGACAATTGCACCTGTAGATCAACATTGTAATTCCAAACCAAACTGTGCTGACATTCTCTGTGATCTGCTACCATATACAGGTTGAATCCCTGAAGTGATGAATGAAAATGGGAATGGGAAATATATAAATAATCATTTGCGTAGTGAGCCAAGAATTGGTGTGCAGAAACTGGGACTCATGGAAGAGAAAAGCACTGCAAATATTACCAGAGACCTATTAGGCCCTTTCTGATAAATGTATTCCAGGATTATTTATTTGTCTTGATGTGTTAGAAATGATCATGGAGACAGTATAAAAATGAACAAAATTCTTACCTATAAATAATTTCTCTAATATTATCAAATTTAAATTAGTAGAGAAACTGAGGTGGAGGAGTGCCACTAGGGCAGCAACACTAATACTGCCTTTGAGTGGGGGGGGCATGAAAATAGCCACTGCTGCCCTATTATACCTCTGACTTAAATCAGTCTGCTCTGTACCATAAGAACTAACAGTGAAAGTGTAATCAATGCAGAGGTGGAATATCTGCCATAGTATTCAGGCTTTTCTCAGAAGTTTTTCTCCCATCTGTTAACAGTTCATTTTTTATATGCAAAATGTCATACCTGTTAAGGCCAGAGGATCAGAAATTAGGAAGTGCTATGCAAATGAGGTATTGTTTGCATAATTCATGCCTTACCTCATTTGAATTGTTTGGCCTTTATTCAACATTATGTCTAAGCATGGTAGAGATATAATGCAGAGTGGTAGCTGCAGTGAGTCAGTTGTGGCTGATACTCAGATGCTTGCCTCTAACATCTACTATATACCATTAGAACAGGAGCAGGCAAAGGATCTTACCAGCAGTGGACTACATTTACCAGCCACCCCTGCGTGGATGGCTAGTACCATGGAGATGGCAGCTGTGCTATGATAGTGCAAAGCTGGGGTTGGCATGGAGACCAGCCCCAGCTGCACTGGCAGGGCAGGGGGCTGCTCCGGAGCTGCTGGGATCTTGCAGCAGGGGAAATCTGGTCCAGGGCCAAGGCAGAGCTGTGATCTGCAGCCTGCATACTCTGAGCAGGGGTGCACAGGTAGCAGATTGTGGCTCTGCCCTTGCTTGGGACCAAGCTGTTTCTGCCCTGGCTCCTTGCAGCAGTGATGTGATCTGCAACCTGCATGTTCCAGGCAGGGATGTGCAGGCTGCAAATCACTGTTCTGCCCCAGCTCCTTGCAGCAGTAACAGCCTGGTCCAGAGCAGGGGCACAGCCATGATCCACTGCCTGTGCACCCCCTGCCAGGAGCATGCAGGCTGCAGGTCATGGCTTTGCCCTTGCCCTGGACCAAGCTGTCTCTCCTACAAGATCCCTCCCAGCAGTTCCAGGCCAGCCCCCTGCCCTGCCCTGATGTGTGCCCTGACATTGCGGCTGGGGCCGGTCTCCATGGCAACCCCAGCCCTGCGCTATCACAACGCAGCTGTGGTTTGGGTCTGTATGGAGACTAGCCCCAGCCATATGGGCAGAGGCTGCTGGGAAATGGAGTCTGGCTGCCGGCCAGATCCGGCATTTTGCCCACCCCTGCATTAGAGTATATTAGTTCTGCTCCCCTAAGCACTTTTTTTTTGGTCAGGCTCTACAGTTGAAATGCCCCTGATCCATACAAACCTGTTGTCTCTTACCTAAAAAACAACAAAAAAAAAGAGGCTGAAAGATAATCACCCTACACTGGGCAAATTCTTCACCAGTTAAGTAATAAGGTGCCCTTAGCAAGCCTGAGACTTAAGACTGTTATTTTTACCCAGAACGTTGTGTCTTTTGTTTGTTTCTTTGTTTGTTTCCACTCGATTACCACAGTATCAGTTTTATCTCCTAGAGTGATTAATGAACTATAAAAATCTGCTGTATTGGGCATGTAGATGTGTATAGGGCCAGGTAAAAAAGATAAATGCAATGTTTGAGGTTAATGATATAATTCAGTGATGGCTTAATGAAATATCACATCAAAACTTCAGCACCCTATGACACATGCCAGGAAGTATGGAATAAAGGTGCCTTAGTTGTTTAGTCAAAAGCTGAGACCACATTTCACTCTTAATAAATGATCATTTTCAATTTCTCCAAATTGTAGAATGACATCTACTCCAGAGAGATGTTAATAGAATAATTTAATAGAATCATAAAATCATGGAAAGTTAGGGTTAGAAGGGATGTCAGGAGGTCATCTAGTCAAACCCACTGATTAAAGCTGGATCATCCCCAACCAGATCATCCCAGCCAAAGCTTTGTCTAGTCAGGTTTTAAAAACCTCCAAGGAGGGAGCTTCTCTCCCCTCCCCCCCCCCCCCCCAATGTCTCTGGGTAACCGGTTCCAGTGTTTTACTACCCTCCTAGTGAGAAAATTCTTCCAAATACCTAACATAAACTTCTCTTGCTGCAACTTGAGATGGTTGCTCTATTCTGTCATCTGCCACCACTGAGGATAGTCTAGCTTCATCCTATTTCAAACCCCACTTCAGATAGTCAAAAGCTGCTATTAATTAAGTCCACTCTCACTTTCCCTTTTCTCTAGACTAAATAAGCCCAGTTGCCCCACAATTTTTGTCAACCTGCAACAGACTCTCTCCAATTTGTCCACATCCTTTCTGTAGTGGGGGCCCAAAACTGAACACAGTACTCCAGATGTGGCCTCACCAGTGCTGAATAGCTGAAAATCACTTCCCCTGACCTACTGGCAACACTCCTACTAGTGCAGCCCAGGATGTGGTTAGCTTTCTTGGCAACAAGGGCACACTGCTGGCTCATATTCAGCTTACTGTCCACTGTAACCCCCAGGTCCTTTCCTGCAGAGCCACTGCCCAGCCAGTCAGCCCCCAGCCTGTGCTGGTGCATGGTATTGTTCTGTCCTAAGTGCAGGATTTTGCACTTTTCCTTGTTGAATCTTATGAGATTCCTTTGGGGCAATCCTCCAATTTGTCTAGGTCACTCTGAGTTGTAGCCCTAACCTTCATTGTATCTACTACTCCCCCGAGCTGGGTGTCAGCTACAGACTTGCTGAGGGTGCGCTCTATGCCATCTTCCAAGTCATTGATGAAGATATTGAACACAACAGGCCCCAGGACCAACCCCTGTAGCACTCCACTTGATACTGGCTGCCAACTAGACATTGAGCCATTGAATACTACTCTGAGCCTGATGTTCCAGCCAGTTTGCTATCTACCGTACAGTCCATTCATGCAGCCCATATTTCCTTAGCTTGCCTGTGAGAATGTTGTGGGAGATTGTATCAAAAGCTGTGCTAAAATCAAGGTACACCACATCCACCCATCTCCCCACATTCACAGAGCCATTCCCCTTGTCGCAGAAGGCAGTCAGGTTGGTCAGACATGACTTGCACTTGGTGAATCCATGCTGACTGTTCCTAATCACCTCATTCTCCTCAAAGTGCGTAGAAACATATTATTGAGGATCTGCTCCATGATTTTTCTGTGGACTGAGGTAAGGCTGACTGGTCTATAATTCCCTGGATCCTCCTTTTTCCCTTTCTTAAACATGGGCACTATGTTTATCCTTTTCCAATCATCTGCTACCTCTCCTGATCACTATGAGTTTTCAAAGATGATGGCCATTTTCTCTGCAATCACATCAGCCAAAGTCCCTCAGCACCCTTGGATGCACCCCATCAAGTCCCATAGATTTGTACAAGTCCACCTTTTCTAGCCATTCCCTAACCTGTTCCTTCACAACTGAGGGCTGCTCACCTCCTCCACTGTGCTGCCTGGTGCAGTAGTCTGGGAGCTGACCTTGTCTGTGAAGATTTAGGCAAAAAAGGCAATGAGCAGTTCAGCTTTTTCTGCATCCTCTGTCACAAAGTTGCCTCCCCCATTCAGTAAGGGACCTGCATTTTTCTTGAACCTCCTCTTGCTACTGACATGCTTGTAAAAACCCTTTTTGTTACCCTTTACATCCCTTGCTAACTGCAACTCCAATTGCGCATTGGCCTTCCTGACCATCCCTGCAACCCCAAGCAATGCTCATATACTCCTACCTAGTTGTTTGTCTAAGTTTCCACTTCTTATAAGCTTCCTTTTTGTGATTTTAGTTTACTGAAGGGTACCCTGCTAAGTCAAGCTGGTCTTCTGCCATACTTGCTAGTCTTCATGAACTTTGGGATGGTTTGTTCCTGTGCTCTCAGTAAGGCTTTAAAGTACAGCCAGCTCTCCTGGACTCTGCTCCAACTTAGACTGGCTTCCCATGGGATCATGCCCATGACTCCCCTGAGCAAGTCACATTCTGCTTTTCTGAAGTCCAGGGCCCTTACTCTGCTGACCTCCATCCTTCCTTTCCTCAGGATTCTGTAATCAATCATCTCATGGTCACTGCTGCCCAAGTTGCCATCCACTACTACATTCCCCACCAATTCTTCCCTGTTTGTGCGCCGCAGGTCAAGAAGAGCAGAACCCCTAGTTGGCCACTCCAGCACTTGCACTGGGAAGTTGTCTGCAGCACTCCCCAAAATGTTCCTGGATTTCCTGAGCACTGCTGCATTGCCCTCCCAGCAGATGTCAGGGTGATTGATATACTGCATCAGAAGCATGGCCTGTGATCCGGAAACTTCCACTAGCTGTTTGAAGAAACCTCATCCACCACTTCTTCCTTGTTTGGTGGTCTATAGTAGACTTCCACCAGGACATCACCCTTCTTGCTTTCCAATTTGACCCTAACCCAGAGACATTCAATAGGCCTACCTTCAGTTTCATACTGGAGCTCTGAGCAAGCATAGGGCTCTTTTACATAAAATATCAGTATCATTGGTGCCCACATGAATGAGCAGCATGGGGTTGTAGTCAGAGGGCCACATGAGTCTTGGTGGCCCCTCCATGACAACTCAGATCCAGGTTCTGGGCAAGCAGCAGACCTCCTGAGACAACAGATGAGGTTGGCAGATGGCTCCCTCCATCCCCCTCAGAAAGGAGTTTCCAACAACCAGCACCTGTCACTTCTTCTTGATGGCAGTCATCTTGATCCTTCCCACCTTGGTAAGGTCTGGCCTATCTTCCTCCATCAATTGAATATGCTTCTCCCTCTTTGCTGCTAGGGCTGCATATCTGTTATCAAGATGAATGACTGCAGGTGGTGGTAAAGATCTCTACTTGCTGCCAGAAGTTACAAGCCTCCAGCTTTCACCCTCTTGAGTGTCCTTGTCCTCTCTCTTCTCTAGCACTTCATCTGCCATTTCTTCCTCCACAGTCCTGGATATCTCCTCCAGCATCGAATCAATGAACTCCTCATGGCAAAGGATGCTTTGGAGCCTCACATCTTGTAGTTCTCTTGCCTGTTCCCTGAGAGACACCACCAGGGAGCAAAACAAACATTTGTTTTTGTAAACCTTTATGTCTGCATATGACCATACTTTCCCACATAAAACCTGTACCTTTTTCCCCCAAACCAGCTGTGGAAAATTGGGGAGAAATTATATGTGAGGAAAAGGGCACCCCATGAGTCTAGAAATTTATGGGAGGGGAGAGGGGGGAAGGAAGTGGATGGGCAGAGTGTTAGTAGCATTAAATGTCATGGCTGTGGGAGTCATGGCAATTAACACTATCCCTGTTTTCCCCTAATCCCCTGTCATAAAATATCTGAACCTATGGGGAGGCCTCCTCCCCAACTACACACTGGATCAGGACAGGTACACAGATGAACTAGGGTACATGGCCAGTATGCAGGGTTGGACCTGGCACCCAGCTCTGGAGCTGGTGTGCCAGATCCGTCCCCACCTTGATGCACAGTCCCAGCATGGGCATGCCAGATCAGGCCCTGCTACAGACCTCCCCAGCCTGGAAGCCCAGACCTTTGATACTTACATGTATTCCAAAGTAAGTTTTTTTTCTGCTTTTTGATGCATCCCAAAAATAGGGTGCGTATTATATATCAGCAAATATGGAATTTATTTTCATCAGGTATTTAAAAGTTTGGCTTTGTACCTTCTTTTTTGTCCTAGACTGTGTAATATGGCTAGATGCTGACTTAAAGGTAGGTAGTCGACCTGAGAGTGAAGATGAAGGCCTCTTTGATTGTCTTGACTTTTCCCCTGCTTCACTTTTAATTTCTGTTTACAGGAAGTCTTTGTCAGCACTGATTAGGAAGTAGTACCATAATTCTGATGGTGAAATAGTGATAAAAGGATCCACAATATTGAATTAAAATGTAACCTCTCCCCTGCGGGCTGTGAACTCAGTTTCAATGTATGAAGGTTTCAGAACATTTTTCAAATATAGAGCAATAAAAGTTTGAGACATCAGAAGACCTTTCTCATTTCTTCTACTAGCAGCACTTTCCAAATTACAACATTCATCTTGGTTTGCTTGCAGAGGGTTAAGATATTCTCTCCTGGATTTCTAGGCAAGGGAAGGAAAGGGAGACTTATACTTTTATTTGTATTGATTATTTTTAGTTATATGAAACTAGCATTTAAAAAAAAAATCATAATGCTGGAGGATAACTCTTGGGGCTGTATCAAGAAAGGGAAAGGAAGACCTTAATTTTCAAAAGGTTTTCACTTTATATATTTATAGGAGAAAATACATCCATCTGAGCAATTTTTTTGTGTGAATACACAGTTCATTTATGTAATTATGGTATCTTGTAAGTATTTTAATAATGAAAAATACAGGATTTGGTGGTTATATTTTGAATTGTTTTGAATGAAGCCATTTAGAGAGGGAAATAGGAGGCAACGTTTTCTAGCTTTTCTGAATTGATTTTTAGACATTCTGATATTGTACATTGAATGTAAAGGAATGCATATAGCTTACTGCTCTCTTCACTCACAGATATCATTAAGAAAGCTGATTTTATTAAAGATATTGTGTAGCATTGTTTTTGTGCCATTAAACAGCTGCTATGCTACACTCCAGCATCTTCACTTCAGTGAATGAGTCTGGTGATCTTTCATGGTACAAGATGCTATTTAAATGTAAGATAGTATCATTAGGCTGGCATCTCTACTGTGTTCTGGGAACGCTTAACCATATGCTGTGGATGTATCTGTGTATACAACTGTCTTGGGACAAAGTATTTTACCATATTTCCAGTATTTTTCACATTGTCATTGTGGGAATTCTTAACCTAAAAAGAACTATTTATATTGCTTATGATTTTGTAGACAGAAAAAGAATGTTAATGAACTGCATGAATGATTGTTTCCCCTCCTAAACTCGAGTAGTTTTGACCCTTGTTAAATCTTAGGAGAATAAAACAGTGGACAGATTCAAAGTAGCTAGCTGATACATCAACCTGAAAAACTTCAGGGCTTTTTAAGGAAAGAATATAAATCTAGTAAAGTGTATATGAGGAAACTGAAATGCATTAAATCATGAGTAAATGATGTGCTGCCAGTGTATTGTATCAATGATTACTCTTTTCTACCAGTGCAAATCCATCATGGAGTTGCACCTGTGTAGTGGAGTGCAGAATGTAACCAGTGATTTTACCCCTTTTATTCTTAATTCCACTGACTGCCATTGAGTTGCATTTGATTTAAACCATTTTAAGGAGAGGTTAATATTGACTAAAAAGAACAAGAGGAAAGAGATCCGTATAGGGCCAAATTAACATAGGAAACTATATCATGATGTCCTAGTGCAAGAGGAGAGTTGTACTTTGTTCTGAACCCTCTTACTTTAGCCCATGACTGTAAGTTATTATAAGGAGAATAAGGAGGACCAACAGGAATTTAAACTGTTCCTTGCACTCCAAAGTGTTCTTTTACAAAAAATTTCTCCTGTGTAGTCTGTCCTATTCCTCTAACAGTAAAAACACAGGTGGAACAGCCAGGCAGCTTTATTCTGGACAACTTTTATGCCACTCTTCTTGCTGTACTGTGTGAGCACCAGTATTGTATTAAGAGAAGTTGCTAACTTCTGTCACATGTAGCTTGTTCCTCTCTCCAAGGTAAAAGGTATGTACATAGTATATTATGATATGCATTTGGAGGGGTTCCATATATATACTATGCACACACTGCTAAATGCTTACAATGGAGAATGCAAAGTCAAAAAGTGTTCCTTGCACTTGCAAAGAGAGGTCCTGGAGGAGTTTATTCTACAAGATGGTGCCAGCCCTAAGAAAACTCTTATCTCTTGGAAAAACAAACTTTAGTCTTGTGGTAAAATGTTCAATTTTGCCTGAAAACCCATTTAGATAATGCTGGCCAAAGTTATTGCATGTCTTAAAGATAAAGTTCCAGTCCCTGTACATGACTTGATCATGGGGATGTATGCTGCTGGCTTCATGCTATAGTATATTACATTACTATAGTTCAGCCAGGTATGTAGAATCAAGTCATCTCCCTCCAGGTGTCTACTTGACAATGGGAGGCTGTAGAAAGCATTCTCATCTTTGCAAATGACCAATTCTAAGATTTTCAGTGAACCATTTTTCCTCTTTGTGTCTTTTCCTTCACCTGCAAGAAATAGAGATTCTTATATCAAAGTGATGTTGTAAAACTTAATAATAAGGTAAAATTCATTCCATACAAAGGGCCAACCCATGTACCAGAATTGTTCTTCAGCTTAAACAGATCTTCTTCTTGCCTGGTGTTTACCACTGTCTTGAAGTGTTTATAAAAGAGCAATCATATTCCCTCTCAGTCTTCATTTTGCTAGACTAAACATGGTAAGCCTTCTTTGTACCTGCCTCATACAGTATTTCAGAGGAGATCTCACACTTGCTATGAACAGTGGAATTATTACTTCTCTACTTCTAAATTTAATAACGCATTTATCTTTCAGATCCTGGCATCACCTTATTTTCTATCAGTTCCCCCTGCCATGCTTCACTCAGAAGTTACATCTTGTTATTCGACATTTCATTCAGATTCTCAGAAGCAGTGTTCCCCTTTCAGCCTCCAGATGTCATGCAGCTGGAGTACACCTTCATTTATACCTTACTTCACAGGCATATTAATTTTCTATTGTCTTCAGGCAAAATGCCACTTTGCATAACATCAGATCCTCTCTTGAAGGAACTGATGTAACTGCCACCAACATTCATAGCATACTATAGCAAAAATAAGAGGATGAATTATCAACAACAAAATTTAGGGAAAGTATGTTATAACAATTTAGCATATCATTTTGTAAAACATTGGGTATGTCCTCAATATTTGTTGCTGGTACCGATAATCTTATGTGTTACATTAAATAGAAGAATCACAGTGACTATAACTAGGGGTGTCTAGCATTTTCAAAAGGATCAGGAGTCAAATTCACCTACAAATAATGCCAACAAATGCCCCAATAACAGAAGGTCCACCAAATAAAAAGGTAATTCACAACATCCATAACCTAGAGTAGCCAGTCCTGTGGTACTTATTGGGATGGAAGTTGGGTATCCTGTTTTAGTGTTTCCCTACTCCAGCTCTTATGGAGTTCTCCCTGCTCCCACTTGAACATAATAATGAGATGGGTGACAGCATTATTGTCCATTCCATTCTGGTGAACCTTTCTTGTTGTTAGATAGCCTAAGACTCTGAAGATCTAGGTT
Source organism: Alligator mississippiensis (assembly GCF_030867095.1). NCBI lineage: Eukaryota > Metazoa > Chordata > Crocodylia > Alligatoridae > Alligator > Alligator mississippiensis. Next base: position 156,980,051 of record NC_081824.1, read on the forward strand.
TCTTTCCTTGATCTGCTACAGAATACTTGTTATAATTTTGAGCAGATCACTTATTCTTTTGTGCTTCAGTCTTCACTGGAAAATGGAGGGGAGTAGCACTTTCATACTTCACACAGATATTGTAAGGATAAAGGCATTAGAAGACACTTGGATACTATGGTAATAGGTTCATGTAAAGAATAATTATGTTTATTACAAACAGTAGTACACAAGAGAAAGCAGCCTCCAGAAAACTATTGCTCACCATCCTATGCAAATGGCCAGGCATTAAGCAGGCAGGAGCAAAGAATGAATTGGAGCCCCCTTTCCCATACTGGAGGATAATCTGTGTTAGGCATACAGCTTTTTCCTTCCACCTCAAACCAAAAGGTGAATTGGGAACATATCATGACTCTGAATCACAATCTGCCCTTTAGTCTGTACATTGGAAAGAATTATATACTTCCCATTGCTTGAGATGTAGAACAAAGCCATAATTTATCCCCCCAAATGACCAATTGATAACTAAGGGCATGCATGTACTCATGCACGCACAGAGTGAAAAATTATCTAAAACAATGTGTTTAAATTTGATATTCCTTGTTTCTTTTAAGGGTCTGTTTAAGATTTCCTGCAGTCCAGGAAAACCTTTTTTCTTGCTTTCTCTCTACATGTTTGGTGCTAGCCGCAGTGCACTTCACATGTACATTTATTTACGTTTAATGTCAGTGTGGAGAGATTTGCAGTAACTGAGGAATGCCGTAAGAGTGGCTTGAAATAACCTTTGATGGAAAAATCATGCAGCTTCTTTCCATTTTTTTAAGGGACACTAAAAGGAAGTGATGGATTCCTCTTGATATATGTAATCACAGGCAGGTTGTGTATACTACTTTCAACAACTACTCTATTATAATAGTATGATAGGAAATTCCACAGACAGACTTATATTTACGTATTCAATAGACATTTTTCTTCTCAAAAGAATCCCCAAACTTCCTATTTCATGCTTTCAAAAAAGCTTTTCCAACCACTGTAAACAACATTCTCATCCAGGTCTATTGCACATACCACACAGCAGAATCACAGTGTGAACTTGCTAGCATACATTTGAATTTGAACAGGAACACAAAATACCAACACTCAAGAACTGGTTGAAAAGTTTAAAAATATGGGGTTTTTCACAGAAAAGATTTATTTTTTTCTAAATATTTCAAATTTGGGGTGAAAATTCCTTAATTTTACATTAAAATATTAACAGCTCCTCCACAATTTCTTAATGTTTCCCATGTGTAAAATGTCAAGAAAAAGTAAGAAAGTGAAAAACAGTATTAAGTGTTGATGTTACCTTAAAGAAAAAGTAAAAGTACTTTCTATCCTTTGACACTAAGAATTTTCTAAATAGCAAATTTTGAAAGGCAATCAGAAAATGTAGGAAAATCTTCAGTAAGGCTTGTAATGGTACTGACACTGTAGTATCCTCTTCATACTACTCATCCTCACATGTTGTTGTATCATCATTATTCTAGCATGATACAAGAGAAACCCAAAAACCTTATCTTGAGTGTTAATAAGTAGAAATCTCTTCATTTCAGCTAAAGGAAAGAATCCCATTGGCATCAGTGGACTCTGTTGTTTTCATTTTTATTTTCATTGAATAGGCTTCCTTCAGTCAATCCATAACAGAATCATGACAAGATTGTGTCTTTAAGATGTGACATTAACTCAAGGATCTGCAAATAAAACATACTGCAGTATCATCCACAGCAAAATGTCAGGATGGTTTTGGATGGAATTTATTCCAGTGGTTTGGATGAATGCAAACTGGAAAAGGAAATATATTGTAGCTTCATCTGCTCACTCATGTTCTCTCATTTCACCTGCTCCAACCTTAACTCATCCAGGCCTCCATCCACTACTCCCTGCCCATATGTGAGTGATCAATTTTCTCTAGATTATGAAGAGATCAGAGTTACAACTTTGAGGATAGCTTCCCCTGTAGAGTTGACCCTTGGCAATTAAGGTAAATTATGTTGCTAATCTGCCTGTGCACTAGGGAAAAGACTGTGGTTAACTAACATTTTAGCTAACCATGACCTAACCACCACCTTGTTTTTCTAATCCAGATGTAGAATCATAGAAAATTAGGGTTGGAAGAGACCTCAGGAGGTCATTTAGTCCAAGCCCCTGCTCAAAGCAAGACTATCCCCAACTACATTATCCAAGCCAAAGTTTTGTTTAGCCAGGTCTTGGAAAAGTCCAAGGATGGAGCCTCCACCAGCTCTCTGGGTAACCTGCTCCAGTGTTTCACTACCCTCGTAATGCTAAAATTATTCCTAATATCTAACCTAAACTTCTCTTGCTGTGATATACATTCACATTTCAAAGACTGTTGAAATTAACTGATTCATGGATAAGGCCACAAGTCAGAAAGTTCCATGTCCCCTTTCTAGCTGCACAATTTATACAAGGGTAGCCATAATCTGTCTGTTTGTTTACGAATTTACTGGATGCCTATAGATGTTTAGGCATCCTATTGAGGAGGCACTCTAACTCATGGCAATTTACACAAAGTGCCATGAGTTAGACTACCACCAAACCTAACAGACATTCACCTGTTGGGTTGGGGGGTTCACACCTGCCTGCACCAGTTCTGGACAACAGACAGGGGTACTCCAGCAGCCTCCCAGGAGGCTGCTAGACCACCCCTCTCCCAGGTCTGGCCCACAAGACAGGGGGGGCTCCATTCCCCATATCTCCTGCCCCAAACCCCCTCCTCTACTTTGCTGCAGCCAGAGCTGGAGCAGAAGGGAACAGAACCCCCTCATCTTATGGGCTGAGGCTGGCTCCTCCCAAGACCCCAGGTGGGGTACCTTCTCCCATCCTCCCCTTCCCCTGCTGCACAGGGAGAAGACTCTCTCTTCTCTGTGACTGTCCTGGGAGTGAGGCTGGGCAGCACAGCCCCACAAAAGGACATGTGTTGTGCATGGAAATGCCCACATTTAACCCATAAGTTCCCTAAGGTGATCTGCTCTGGAGTGCCTTCAACTAATAGCTGATTTCAGGGTTAATTTTTTGCATGATCAGCCATTTAAGAAGTGCTCTGCAGCTGTGAGTGTCACAACTGTAGAGAGCTTTCAGGGCCCTTACCACGCAAAAAATGTAACTTTTGTAAGCACCCACCATTCTGGAGTGAAATCAGAAGTCTCTCTTTTGTTGAAGAGTGAAATCCTACTTACAGTAATCTAGTATGATGATATGATACTTTCCAGAATGTTTAATTTGGCACCTTTCATGATGACTAAAGTCTGTTTAGAATATAACTTATAATAAGTGTGGTGGTCTCCAACTAGTGACCCAGACCCTTATTGTCATTTATCCATATCACAAAACCACTATGCAGTTATAATAATAAATACGTTGTCAGAAAGGCTTACAATTAATTTAGCAGGGAAGTTATGGAATAAGAGGGAAGGTGTAGGGCTAGACTTATTTGGAGAAATGTGTATAGTGCCTGCTAAAGCTTTAATCCTTCTCTTTTGATTTATTGTATGTAGGTTCTTATACAACCCTCATTGCTACAGTATCTCAGCATCTTTCAGCACATTAACACCAGAGTCGCACAAATTTCCAGATAAAAAAAATGTGGAAAAATCAACATTACAAAACAGTTTTTTCCTAAAAAGGACTACTTTGAATTTTCCTGCTTATCTGTAAAACTTCTCATGCACATAACTGTTCCTTTATCAACATCTATATATGGGACATAATGTAGAACAATATTCACAATAAGTGGCACAGAAAAAAATAATAATTAAGTATAACTTTTAATTATATAGGATTTTTTTTCTTCAACATTATGTCAAAGTTCCTGAGAACTACCAATTCATGATGGACTATTTGGGATTTGAATACTTTACATTAAAAGGTAAAATAATCCCAGCTTTGTGTACAGCACTGGCCTAAAATTTGGTGTACGCTGGTGTATTAATAACTTATTTTTCTGTTTACATTCTTTTTTTTAATGATAATTTTATGTTGACCAGGATTAGAAAGTATTCATTTATTTTTCAAACTGAAAAAAAAAAATAGAAACAAATATTGGCAGTCATGGACAGTCAAACAAAACATGCTGTTCAACTTTAAAATTAAATGTTTGGTATAGGAGTTTTTAAATTATTTTAATTCATTTAAGTACTTTTTAAAAAAACTTTACCTTTTTATTAGAAAAAGGAAAGCATTTGAGAGGATCAAAATGTGTTGATTTTGTTCAGGGTTTTTCTCATGGCTTTTTCTTTCCTAAAATAATTTGATAAAATGAACTGGACCTCAGACAATGTTTTAATAAAATCAAATCATTTTTCAGTGGAAAAAAAGGATTTCCTGATTTTTTTCCTGGTTCTATAATTAATTTAATCCTTCAGTGAAGTTACTTGATAGCACTGTCAGAAATGAGAAAAATCTATTATTTTTTTGTGTTCTGGTTTTGAATATAAGGAATATTTTTATTTTTCCTACACTAAAGTCTCAACAGCACATTTTCTTTTAACTGTCTGTCCTGATGAGAACAGGGATACCATGTCGGTTAAACTGTGCATGATGAAAACTCTTGTTAAAATTCACATCTGTCATATGGTCAAATCTTCTGAGGTCCTGAATAGTTTCTCTGAAGTAGGTTAAGACCTATGTTTAGAATCAATGATAAAAGGATATATGTGCACTCAGGAAAGGTCAGAGGGAGGGGAGCAGGAAATGTACTTTGGGGCAGAGGAAGGAGAACCTGTCCAAATATGTAAAATGCCATTAAGAATTCCATCACATGAGGAATGGCACTTTTATAGCCTTTAGGAAACCACAGAATTGATTTTTTACAAAATCAATAAGTCCTAGAAGATGGTTTCACATCTATACCATGGCACATATCAGAGTAATCAAAAAGTTGAAGTGGAAGATTATTTAAGAGACGGGTGTGAGGGAACATGTTGTTTAAAATCAAATAGTAGCAAATGGGTTTTTTTCTGTCTGGTCTTTTTTATGAATCTGTCCTGGTAGGTCTTTATCTGATAGAAGACTGACAATTTTTTAAGGGAAATGTAAGTCTAAAATAAAGATTCCTGTAAAACTTCTTCAGCAGTTTTTCTTTTAATCAAGGTAGCTGAGATGAAAAAAGTGAAATGCCTGTACTGATTATTTTAATATTAGAATATTTAGAGGAAGATCTAGATAGGTAGATGGACAGATGATACAAGTATCTCAGTTCCATGAGTACAAAGCAAAAAGATTTTATACTTTTTTGTTTTGTTTTAGGTTTGCTTTTGTGTATTTTCTATGCTAGTAGAGCAGACTCTACTTTTAGAAACGTTATTACATTAACAAAGAAGATTCAGGTGTAGATGGCAGTTTTTATAAATTACAGTTTTGTCATAATGACAGCACAATTCTTTAGGCATTAAAAAAAAAATTCCTAAAGAAAATTAAGGACAGCAGGTCAATAGAAAAAAAAAGGAAGGTACTTGTCCTTATCCATGAAAGCGATAAGTGGAAGTACCATTCCAAAGAGCTAGGCAGTTCACCAGCCCTGTACCAACCTGATAACTAGAAGCAGTAAAAAAATGTTCAACACAACTACTTTTTCTGTTAAAGGCAATGCTTTGTTAAAAGAAATGTTTTACAGAAATGAATTTGTTTTGACCAAAAATAGGTCACAAATTTCATTTAGAATAGACATTCTGTTCATTGTCAGACAAAGAGGTCTACAGCTTCTCCAAACCAGTCATCAGGGACCTGAACCTGCCTTCAGGATCTGACACAAGCATTTTAACCACCATACCTTTGGCATAGGCTCCTTGTCTTACTTTCTCCCTCTAGCTGTTTCTGATGAAGCCTCCATTTTTTTTTCACAAAACAGAGTTCTTTTCTGGCCAGCCTTATTCTTAAGTCCTGAATCAGACTGCCCATGCATAATGTAATATACCGTTACCCTGGACTGGATTTTAGTGGAAGGAAGGAAGAAAGGAATCTGGTGGACTCTGGTCCTAGGTATCTGAAATTGGAACCTGAAATTAGGCAAAATGTTTTCATAATTCTATTATCCTCTCAAACCCTCTACCAATCCTAAAATATTTGCTTTGTGAGATTTTCCAAGACACTTTAAGCATGACTAATGAAAGAATTGCAGAAGTTCAGATTATTAGTACCATTAGTATGTGCTCTGCAGAGTGTGTAAATTGTAGATCATTTTTCTTACATTATTTTACAAGTATATTGCTGTTATCTAAAACAATACATTTTTGAAAACTGGAACTTTTAGTCACTTTGCCAAACCTTTGAATTTCTTAGACCAGAAAATCCTAAAGAAGTCTCACAGAATAATTATTTCAATGATATGCACTAATGAGCTGTAACTTATTGAAATTTCAGGTGCCAGGTAGTTTGCGTCTATAGGTGTATCATTTCTGGGTTTGATGCACTTGGCGCTATGTTAAGATACTGAGTGTAGAAAAATGCGCTGTAATATATCCAACATCTTTAACCTTTGGACACCAAGACAAATTGCTATTGTTTTATGGAATGTCTTTAATTTTATTATTCAATGTGAAAACAATGGATGATTCAGGTTCCTCAGCATCACATTATAAGTAATTACATTTCTGAACATTGATTATCTGATATCTCTTGAGGGCTATTTGCTTTAAGCAAACACAGTACACTTGGTACTTTAGGTAGATCACAAACATTCCATTGGAAGCTCTGAGCTGCCACTGCTGAAATGATGCTTTCCTCTGATCCATTGTACAGCATGCCCTCAAGCATACACCTGTTCATTTACTAGTCCCTGATTGTGGATGGTACTCCTGCATGCTGCTACCTTCCAGGATGGTTCTGCTTGTTGCTAAATTTAATGTTTGGAGATCAGCTTCCACAGTGAAATAAAAAAGTTTGTTCTCAAAGAGTGTGACAGACAGTTTCAGTAGTAGAACTAGATTCTGCTATTTCCCCAGCTCAGTTTGTACTGCTTGCATTTATGTGTTACAAAATGGATATAAACTAGCTGGAGTTTACCCCTAGAGAATTCCCTCTACACTGTAAGGCTAGGGACAGACATTGAAAAAGCCAGAGCCTGAATTCATTGAATCTTTGAAGGTAAATTTAACCTGCCTAGTTTGCACCGATTTGCAAGTGAATAGACATTGACTTTTGACTCAGGAAATTCAGGCACATGCAGGGACAGAGGAAAGAATTAACCTTGCCCCCACCCCCGCTGCCAGAGCAATAAGGGGAGGGTGGGAGGACCTTGACAAAGGCTGCTCCGCCTCACCAGGCAGACCCTGGCTGTGGTCCCTGCTGGTAAGACAGGAAAGAGAGGGGGAAATAAACCTCCTCTGCTTGTGCTCCCTGGGGAACCCTGACAGAGGCTGCTGCCTTGTCAGGATCACCCCACCCCTCACTGCTCCATCGTTAAGGCAAAGGGGGCAGGGAAGGGGTTAATTCTTCCCTTTGTTTCTCCCTCCCCCCCAGGACTGCAGCCCTGGTTTGCCTGGCTTTGGGTGAGCAGCGAAGCATGCTGTCTGGAAGCTGGGGCCACTGGGGCTGAGTGGTGCCAGGCTCTGGGTGACTGCTGGAGCCACCCCAGCTCCCAGACAGTGTTCAGTGCCCTGCCAAGCTACGCTGCACCTCTGCCATGAGGCAGCTGCCTTGTGGGTGCCAGGTGGCAGGGGCAGTCTCCACTGCCCCATGCTGCACAGGGGTGCCCTGCCATGAGCCCTCAGAGGCCCTGATTCCCACTGCTGCAGCTCGTGAGTGCAGGGCTTTTTTTTTTTTTTAAATGCCAGGAGGCTCGGGCTGGGCAGGAGATGGTGCCGGGTAGGGCAGCCATGGGGGCTTCTCCCATGGCTCCCCCCCCCATCCAGGGAGAGGCAAGCACAGCTGGAGGAGCCATGGGAGAACCTGCAGCCACCTGGCTGTGCCTACCGCTCCCCAACCAAATCAAATGGGGACAGCAATTCGAATCACTGAATCGAAGCACTGTCCTCTGAATCAGCCAAATCCAAATCAAATACTTCCCTATTCGCACAGGCCTGTTCTGTTATATATTTAACCAGATTCTGATTACTTAAACTGGTTTATGTGTAACTTCTGTCCCTAGCCTAAGAATCTCCACCAGTGTAAAGCTAGCCAAAAAGGAGATGTGCTGGGGGCAGAGATATGAAGATGTATTCAGACAGAAGAAAGGGAGGAGGGACAGCACTTACACTGACCAGCTGATGACTAAGGATTTGTGGCCCCATTCCTGGCAACCTTCTGTCTTCAGTCAGTCTGAAAACAAGGCAATCCTGGAGCCTTGAAATGTTATTTTTTCTGAGAGGAATATCAGTAATTTCCTATATTCTTTCTCTGTTAGACATGTGACATATTAAGGCACAGTAAGGCTCTATGGCCATGTTATAAATCAATCCCCCGTCCCCCCACAATGCAGTTGTGTTTTAGAATTAGAGCATTCCAGAATGTTCAAATTCATGTTCAAATGGAGAGTCTGCAACTTTATCCTCTGGTGGCAGGTCCAAACAAGAGGTTCATGAGTCTACTCTTCTTTCAACTCAGAGACGTAGGGCCATATTTACAAAGGTGTTTTGTCTCCCAAGCATACAGATAGGTGCTGAGTAGGATTTGGCTGGCTTTTGCTGGTTTGCTTTAGCTCAGGCTATGAAGATGTGTTTTTAAGTATCTAATGTCCCTTGTTCAGTCCTTGTTTCAGGTATAGGCAGGCACAGTTATACATGCTCTTTTCATGCTGTTATAATAATGAGGTACAACTGCATGAGCTGCCTTAACTCTTGAATTTCTTGCCTTTGTGGGCTTAAGTGAGACTGAATGTTAATTCAGTGTTCTCACTTTAGATGTACTCAGTTCTTAAGAGTTCAGTGTTTAACGGAAGCTATTAGAATCTCAATTTAAACTCTAAGACAAAAAACTAAGTTAAGTTATGGTTAAGGTTGGGAACCTATGGCAGTAATTTAGAGTAAAAAATATTATGTGGATGTCACAATTATTGTAAAACAAAAAGTTAAAAATTCAAGAAATATTTAATATATGAAAAAGTCCCAATACATTAAGGGCAGGTACAGCACTCAAACAACCTTTCCCCTATAGTGACACCAAGATAGGAAGTAATAAGGAAAGAAAATTCAGTGTGCCTGAAAAGAATTGTGTAATCTGGAACCACAAACACTCAAATGCCTTAATCACTGTCATCATATGCTATTGCATGATGTCATGACAAGATAGTTTAAATTGCTTTGGTGTCAGTCGTGTGTTTTCATTCTTTAATGTATTTGTATTTAAAACATTTATTCTTAACTTCTGAAGTCCTGGATTTATAATGGTTAAAAGGAAAAATGGCCATTGTTTCACAGTGTAATGTTAAAGGGAGATTCAAGTGTAAGTAACGTTCAGATAAGATCCAAAGGTTATTGCAATGCAGACTGGATAGGGATGTCTAAGAGAAGGGCATCTTGGTTCCATTCTCTTCTTTTTTCTTTTTTTTCTTTGCACATCTATACCACAACTATCAAATATATTAATTCACTCTGGATTTACCTCCTGCCCTCAGTCTTTCATCTCTCATTTTCTTTACATTGCCTTTCAGATAGCTTCCTGTCATCTTATTGTGATACTTGACCTTGTCTTCCCCCTCCTTTGTCCCCCTCTACAGTGTGAGCTTCACTTGTCACATTAAATCAAGACTGTCCACCCATCTGAGCATGGACAGTGTCTTTATTTGTTTGTGAGGTATCCTTTTACTGAGACCTAACTCAGGCAAAACTACCATTGAGGTCAGTGGGAGTACTGTCTGATTAAGAAGAGATTAATTTCAAGATAAGGCCCTTTGTTGGGCAACTCAATAAAACTTCAAAGAAAGGGCTAAACACAAAGCCATTCATTCTTTCACTCTCCCTCTCTTTGCACATGAAGAGATTCTAATAAAATATATATAAAATTGAATTGTGAAGGCCTACGGATTTTTTTAATGTTTTCTTTTTACAAATGCTCTTTCAGAGAAATATTCCTTCTGCAGGTGAAATATGTTTGCTCTGTAGTCTCCTAGTTATATTCTCATAGATTATTTCCCTTTTGGCCTAAGTTTCAGTGTTCTGATGTAAAATGAAAAATGATTGTTGCATTTAGACAATATAACAAGCATAGCTGAAAGCCAAAATAAAGCAATTGATAGATGGAGAGCATTAGGCATCCTTAACAACCTGCAGATGCCTCATGGAAGATTGTCTCAAAGCAATTCTGCTTCTGTATACTGAGGATTCTCTGCTGATCTTCTGTTTTTTATTGCTTAGGAGAATTGTGTGAAAATAGAATTTCCTTTTTTTTGTTTTAGAAATAAAGTAAATTATATTTCTGGTATGTAAATAGATGTATTGTATACTTTTCCTTAATCTTTGGGTGGTATTTTGCACCTTAGTTGAGTGGGGATGTTTTGTTCTTGGTTTTGAATATGAAACTAGTAGTTCTTTAATACTCTGTAATAAGTTGTACAAAATTATCACAAGGAAGTGAGATCTGATGGTTCCTGTTAGTGTTAAGTAAGGAGGGTCTAACTGTCCTGATGCAGAAGGAACAAGGTGCTGGGACAGATATCTCTGCAGGGAAAATAACAAGACTATGGTGAAATCAGGTTGACATTCATGCTGAGGTGTATATTTCTTTTATTTGGCTAAGATAACACCAGAAGAAAATGACACAAGGGCCATGTCCATGCAAGTGTGGGTGTTTGTTTCCCTGGAGACAAGAAGCAGCAGCAGTTGTCCCCAGGGAATGCCCATGCCACAGGGCCTCTGGTGCATGGAAAGTTACCCTGGGTGGGGGAGGGTGGGGCAGCAATGGTGCTGGCCCCAGTAGCCTTACCTGGGGTCCTGGGGCCTTGGTGAGCTGCAGCCATGGTGCTCCTGCAGCTGGGAGCCTGGCCGGCAGCTGAAGCATGGTTGTGACAGTCAAGGTTCCCATTTTGGGTGGCGCACACTGCTGCCATGTGTGCTACCCTGCTTTTTTATGGCATGGGTTTTTTTGAACCCGGGATCTCCAAGAACCCCCCAAAAAACTGCTTGCGCTGCAAGGTAACAGTGCAGGGTGTTGAATGCCTGCATGTACAGTATGTAGTGCCGCAGACAGGTATGCAATGCTGCATACTGCATGTTTGCACTCGTCCAGACATAGCCATAGGGGGTAAATATAAACTATATTTTGAATGTGTCAGGATCAAGGTGTACTTTTTATTCATTTACAGAGACTTATCTGAAGTTCTTTCTATAAATTATACTGACATTTTAGTTTGTTTATTCAAAGATGTAAGAGCTTGAGCAGTGATATGAAGAGCTAGTAATTGTGTTTGCTAATAAACTGACTGTTTTTAATTAGATATTAGATAAAAATGGGTATTCACTTGTTGAGAACCAATTAATTTTATTCTAAAAATTACTGAAGTATATAAACCAGAGAAGGGAGCTAAATCTTAATGGTTTCTCTTGTCGCCCATTCACAGATATTACCCCATTGTTTTAATCAGCTGAAATTGTGTCACGTAAAGAACAGCACATTGAAAAAAAGCAAAAATTATTGCAATTTCAGGCATATTTTATTATTAAAGAAAAGGAAACCCCACCACCAGCACACACACAAGCAATCTTTCTGTAGATCAATCAAAACCAAAATATACGATTTTCAAAATTTCAAGTCAGTCTTGCTTTAGTTTATCAGATATAACCAAAAAAGTTTACATATGGGCAAAAAAGAATGAGTCCTAATGGGAAAATGAGTCCTGATGGGTCCATGATGGATAATCTAACCAGTTTTATAAATGAGTAAATGAGAGCAATCTTAAGCCAGTCTTATGGGAAAAAAGAAAATATTTAAATTTGGTTAACTAAAAGAAGCCATTCAAGGAGCTGTACTGTCTCCACACAATTCAGTTAATATATATTAAGAATCAATTCAGTTTTTAAAAATTACAAAAAAAAACAATACTTTGACAGTATTTTGACAAAATTTCAGGCTTGATGCTGGTATTTTGATGATGTCCTTATGTTGCAGAAACTATAATGAATTGGTACAAACACCACCTTCCCCAAAAGATTAACTGGCTCCAGCATCTTTCTGATGTTGTATTGTGGCATTGTTTTATTTTTCTTCTTGCTGCTGTCTGCCTGCTTGAAAAAGATGGGATGAGCAGGCTGTGATGAGCTGAAAGTGCTGAAACAGGGATTGCTATTCAAGTTGCATGATGAAAATACAGTGCTACAAGTTTAATTCAGAGAGATTTTATGCATTTTCCACTTTTTTTTAACTGAAGACGCAAGGCACACCTCTTTTAGGACATTTCTGGATCTAAATATATGCTACTGTCAACTTTCTATTGGCCCTGGAATGCAGGCCTGACCCCTGTAACCCCTGCCAGCCCAGGGCTGGCATTGAGGGAATCTGGAGCTCCCCTGGCTGCTGCAATGGGGTAGAGCAGGGCGGGGGGGTATGAGCAGCTCAGTTCTCCACTGCTCCCAGTGGGAGCAAATTTGCTCCCAGTGTATGGTAATATGTAAATGTATTCCTGGACACAGTTTACTGCACCTTATTTTAATGTTCAGTAACTTTAAGGCATATGCATTGCAAATGTAGACATGCCCTAACTGTCCCCCACTTCCACAGCTGTGGCTTGCCATTACAGTAATGGCAAGCAGGGACCTAACTAGGAGCTTCTGCTGTGAGTTGTCACTACAGTGGTGGTGAACTAGAATAGGCTCCTATCCTTATTTGGGGGGCTGGTATGAGAGATGAGTCATAGGGCTGGAGGGGGCATACGAAGCTAGGAGTTGGAGAGTTAATGGGATGGAATGGGTAATGAAATGGGAGGTGGAAAGGAAATGTGGGGGGGGGGGGAGAGTGGTAAAGAGCCACTGAAGGATAAAGTAAAAAAAAAAAAAAAATTTTTAAGAAATTATGTAAATTAAACAAGGTCTCATGCTTTAATAAATTGGGATTTGGGATTGGAGTGTAGGGGTATTGGTTGTTCTTCCTGGGGTGGCTGGGAGGTAGGAAGCAGTGGAGGAAGGGGCTTTTGGAGGAGCTACTGCTCCTGCCCTGGGAAGGAAGCCCCAGCTCATGGCAACCTGATCTAGATCCCTACCTTGTTCCCTTCCACACACCCTCGCCCCCCCTTCCCCCCCCCCCGGAGATCCTACTCCTAGACCTACCTATACCTGCAACATGGCTAGTTGTCATATGCTCTACAGGCTGTTCACACAGGGTTCCACTCCGGGGTGGGAAGGTCAAACCCCTGGAGATGGAAGGGGGAGTTGACCTAGTGCAAGAACTGCTTCCTGAGCAGTAGAGTTCAGGGGGTCGAAAGTCTGTCCACACAGAAGAGGAGACTGGTGGAGGGGACAATGCATCCTGGGATACTGCAGGACTGCGACTTGGAAGTACTCAGACGTTAATGGAACACAAGCTAGGTAACATAGTTCAGAGATAAAACTCCTCTGGAGTATTGTAACTTTAAGCCATCTACAGTGTGCTTAAAACTAGTTTCAGGTTTTAATGTGTGGACAATCTATGGGTTAAGACCTCCAGGAGCCATCTAAAACTAATGTGTAACAAGGCCCTTAGTGGCAACCCAAGCAATCATATTCAGAGAGGCTTTAAAGTAAGAGAGGACTTAGAGGAAGACCTGAAAAAAACGTTTTTGTTATGGATTTTCCCCTAATATATTACACCATATGAAATATTGAGATAGATAGTGGGTGTCTACTTGAGACACTGACTATGGAATAGCCTTGATACTACTACAGAGTAGCATTATGTGGCAAAAACCGTGGTGAGACGCTACTGTGTAGTAGTAGTATTAGGCCACTGCGCAGTAGCATCATTTAAAAGGCATTCACTGGTGCTACTGCACTGTAATTCCAGTTACTGCATATTTATTTAAACTTGCTTATACAAGCACTAAATAAATGCACACTAACCACTGTCCATTATTTAGTATAAGCAAGTACTAAATAAATGTGCAGTAACCACTGCACAGTATCATCTTGTATAGATGCACCCACAGTTGCAGTATTTAGTCCAGCCAGCAGAAGCTCTATTTACTTCCTTTTATGAAGTTCCCAGCCCTTATCTGAGTCATTCAAGTTAGGTATGAAACAGAAGATTTAGCCATTATTTATAAATGTATAGATGCCTAGCCATGTCACAGAATGGATGAGAAATTGTAAAGTCTGTAACAGAAGGAAGGTCCAATGCAGAAAAAAATGTTGAAAGCAAGTGTCCTTCAGGATTAGGGACAGAAATTACACATACACTGCTATAAAAGTGATCAGAAACCAGTTCAAATATGTAACACAACAGAAATTCAGGGCACATAAACTGCTTTCAAAATGGCTGCAAATAGTTTAATATAAACCTGGATGGGTGTGGTATCAGACTTAACTAATTTATGTTAAATCAGTTTATTGAAGCTCTACTCCAGATCCCCTCAAATCAAGTTAACTCACTGTTCTCCAACACAATAGGATGTTTTTCACCTGCCCCTCAAACCTTGCCTCTCAGGATAGAAGGGCTAGCTTTGACCCAACCTGTCTACTCCAGACGAGCGGGGAGGTGTGCTCTTGCACCCCCCAGCTTCTGGCCTGGGCTGAAATGGGTTGCATTTCTGGAATCAAAAGTGAATGTCTGTTCATTTGCTTATGGGTTCAATCTACTCATCTTAGACTAACCTGAAAAGTTTGAATCAATTCAGCCTTGGGCTTTTTGACTGTGTGTACCTAGCCCAGAAGTATATTCCTGAGATCTTGGAACACTTACATCTATAACACTTTCACCATGTGTTAGTACCTTTCCAGCTGTGGAACCATGCCACTTCTTAACATTTTGCTTTACAGACAATTCCAAAAATGCAGCACAAGGACATTAGCTGTTCAGCACAGCAAGTAGTATAGTAGCTGCTGTGACTAATGGCTCCTTTTTGAAATATGTCCTTTTGTTTGAGGCAGGTAGAAGTGATGCCAGGTATGAGATAATTAGTGCTTCAGGGGAATCTGTGCTGCAGTAGAATCGTACACTGTTAAGCAAAGACTGAGAGGCTAAAAGCAGGTGCCTTTGTCTCACTGGTGCTACACTGTAGAAATACTGAGGATTTCCAGGGGACACATTTTAAATATAGTGAATCTATGTTCTCTTTTGTTTTTCTGCCATATAAAGTACTTCAATAATTACCATTCTACTTCTGCTTAAGCAGGAGGTAAAGCCAGGATACTAAAAGGCTGTTCAGGCAATAGGACCCTATCTAGCAGAAACCCCATTCATATCTCTGGTCTGCTGTGGAAAAGCTGTACTATCCATCCCTCTCCCAAAAGTATCAGAATTTTGAAACAGTTCTGGCATCATTAATATTTCATAGAACATATCTGTTCACTTTTATTGAAGTGCCTAAATTTAATCATAAGGGGTTAAAAAATGTTGAGCCAGTGCTTAAAATTAGTAGCTAAAGCCATATGATAGATATGGTAGTGTTAGCACCACTATGACTTAAATATTTTTAAATATTTTTCTGTTAAAAGTCTGCTGTTAATTTGCATGATTTTTTTTTTAATTTAAACAATAACAATAATTGCATGAAGGAGAAAATCAAGCCAATGTATTAAAAAGGGAAATCATCAATTAGTATTTGTTAAGAAAATTACTTAAATTAATTTTGAAGAATGACATCCTTGAAGAGTTGTAATTACTGTGTAAAATAGTGTGCATACTGAAGGAGCCTGTTACATTTTTTTTTATCAAAATACTTAGTATGCTGTCATTTTTAATAACATTTTCTTCAACTTGTATGATCAATGAACACCTACAGTACTGCAGTAAGTTTATTTTCTCGGCAAAGACACTTTTACATTCAGAATAGTCATTATAATTCATCCTCTAAATCGACCAAAGACCGATGATAAATTGAGAAGTATTTAAAATTTGTGCTAAAAACATTTAACCTGATGTTAATTTTTTATAAAGGGTACAAACCCTTACCAAAGGATCTGTACTCCTTTACATATTAGCAGTCTTTGTCTGTCTGATGTTCTGAAGGGCACTTCCATTCAGTCTTTACAGAACTTTAGCCAAATCAAAATGGAAGATACGTTAATGTTGTTACTAATCAGAAATCAGTATTCTCAGCATCTTTTCCTTAAAGCTTTTTCGATTAAGGCAGGAGTTTTATTAAGGCTTTGTTTTTTTCTTTGTGGGGGAGGGGGAGGTTGTCCTCTCTGTCCCTCCATTCTCTAGCAGTTTGGTGGTTCATTGTATTTATTTATTTTTTTTCTTATGCTAATACATGGTTAAGCAATTTGCATGTATAAGAAAGAAAGATAGATTAATGTATTTAATACAAAAGCCACAAAAATATATTGTCTAAATCTAAAACACACAAATTAGTAGACCAAATGACATTTTTAATTCAAAAGGCTTCCTAGAAACAATTTATACTTGATATCTTGAGATATTAGATATAACAATTTTACAAAACCCATGCAGACACAAAATGGCAATATATTTGCAAGGGTTTTAGGTTGTAGCCGTGTTGGTCTAAGGACATAGGCAGACAAGGTTCCTTGGGTGAATTTGATATCTTTTATTAGACCAACCCAAATAGTTGGAGAATATTTATTAAGCAAGCTTTCGGGTTCAAAAACCCTTCATCAGGCTAAGGAAGTTTCAGCAGTTGGTGTGTGCTCTTCCTGGATGGAATATATTTGCAAAGCACTCAGAACTTGGGAGATGCCATTTAGTAGGATGTGGACTAGGTTGGCCGTGGTACCTACTGGTAGCTGCCTTAGTCCTGCCGGGCTCTCACTCCAGCCTCGTAGGGAACCACCCTGGTGCCTTATCTGCCACACCTTAATACTATTAATAAAGAGGGGAGGCTGTCCATAGAGGCTGGTGTGCTCTGGGTGCTCTTCCTAGTCTTCTGTAGACTTGGCTTGGGCCTCTGACCCTGAAACACAGTCTCTGTCTCTCAGCCTGGGGCTCCTACCTCACTGCGCACAGCCATTGTTTTTGTTTTTGTTTTTTTGTGGCTCAGACTCCTCTGTCCCTAACTGCCTTAAGGGCTGAATTTGTAGCCTCCTTCCACCCTACAGTCATGTCCATGCCTCGCAGGTTTCACTTGCTGTTTACCTTCTTGCATGGGCTTAGACTTAGCCTACAGGTTACTCTGGGTATAGACTGGTAGCCTAGACTTACTGGGTATGACCTGGACTTTCAGTCTCAGCCTCTTATTTACTTCTGGATATTTCTGTCACCCTCTCTGAGAGGCAGAGAGCCTCATACTGTTCCTGTTGCCCACTTTGGGCTCAGGCTCTCACCTTCTCAGCCTCAGACTGCCTCTGTCAACCCCTCTGGGCTCAGGTTCTGACCCTCTCAGTCTCAGGCCTCCCCTGTTGCTCCCTCTGGGATCAGGCTCCCATCCTTTTGGCCTCAGGCTTCCTCTGCCTAAGGCTAAGAGGGTCTCCTCTCAGAGTCACACCCTGGCCCCCGTCAGCCTCAGCCTGCTTCTGTCTCCTGCTTCTGCTCCTTGCAGAGTTCAGAATCTGGCATGACCCTCAGGCGCCCCTCTGGCTCCTTTCCACCCTAACAGCTATACCCAGTCCTCTAGTGTTACTCTGTGCCCACTATAGATAAACCCCTTCTGGGTCTCCGTGGGTCCCCAGCCACCTCCTACATTTGGCTGGTGGCTCTGTAGCAGTCTCTCATAGACCTAGTTGGTTGGATTTCCTTCTGTCATCTCTGCTGCCAACAGGAGTTCTGCTTGCAGTGAGAACCAGGGCCAGACTGACCCCTCTGGCTCAGGAGCCAGTCTTTTACTGGGCTGGGGCTTCACCTTCTCCAGTCACCTGGCTCATCCTTCAGTCTGTCATGACCCAAAGGTCTGATTTTTTTTTGTGTGTGCTTCGGCACTAAGAATTATCCCCGTGGGTTTACCGCTTCGTTGCACGGAGGAGTTCTGCTGCGCAGAGAACCCGCGTGCAAAGGAGTGTTCCCGCCACTTTGCAGCGATCTTTGCAGGGTGCATTTCCTTTACAATACAGAAATGCACAGTGCAAAGATTTCCCGCTCGTCGTATGCAAATTTGTGCCCCGCAATTGGCTAGTTCTAAATTATTCACACGTGGTGGCTAGCGATTGGCCTGCTAGCCGTATAAGAGGCTTGAGCAGTTTCCGCCCAAGCCGAAGAGGACTCCGCATCCATCTTGTGGGGACTCTGGGTGTGCGCGGCAGGGTAATAGAAACCCTGTGTGTTGCTCAGAGGGGTTTGGCGGCCTGATCCACAGCCCACCTCTTCCCGTCTTCGAACGGAGCCTACTATAAGATGTAACGACGAGTTTTATGCGCGCTTGTCCTGGACATCCGGAGTTTGTCCGCTTGGAGCCTAGTAACCTCCACGTGATTGTTCGTGTTCTGTCTGCATGAAGCCTTGCAACCTCCATGTGTGTTCATGTTTTCTGTTGTAACCGCAACTCAAGCAAGTTCTCAGCCTACACCACGACCATCTCGGTGTAAGTAAAATAATCTTAAAATCAACCGTTACATGTCTGTGCCTAATTCTAGCTCGGCGCCTGCCCTCTCCGACCCGGCCTGCCCGGGCTGCTGGCCACAGCCCGCATGCAGAGCGATGAAAGCAACCCAGGGTCAGACCCGGCGTGCACACAGTCCACTCTCATGTGTTGCAGTTTAACCCCTGAGCCATAGATGGTGCTTTCCTCCCTGCTGTTCTTTAACCCCTGCCTAGTTGCCTACTTAACTGCAGATCTTTGGTGATGACTCCCTACTTTTCATGTAGCAGGAGTTAGGTGCCCCTGCTACATGCCAGAATAGCATTGCTTAAACTGTGCTTCGTGCAGTTTTTAATATAAATAGGATAATAGGATCAAAGAAAAGTAAAGCTAGATCAGACTTCATGAGGCCATCTAGTCCAGCCCCCTGCTCAAGGTAGGGACATCCCTGATTAAACCATCCTAAACAAGGTTCTGTCTAACCTGCTTTTGAAAACTTTAAAGGATGGGGATTCCACAGTTTTTCTCTAGATAATCTGTTCCAAGGCTTGATCACCTTCATAGTCAGTAAATTCTTCCTAATCACCAACCTAAGTTTTCCATGCTGCAGCTTGAAGCCACTCTTCCTAATCTTGTCCCCAAGAACCACATTGACATCCTCTCTATAATGACCCTCCAGGTTTTTGAAAACTGTTATCAAATCCCCCCTTCATTCTTCTTTTCTCTAGGCTAAATAACCCTAGTTCTTTCAGCCTTTCCTCATAAGTTTTGCTTCCCAGACCCCTGATCACTTTTTTTTTTTGCTCTACACTACCTTTCCAAACTGTCCACATCCTTCTTGAAGTATAGGGCTCAAAACAGGACACAGTACTAAAGGTGAGGCCTCACTAGTGCTGAATAGAGTGGAAGAATCATGTCCTTTGATTTGCAAGTGACACTCCTGTTCATATGACCTTTACTGTAATATTCCAGCTTAGATGGTCATTCCCTGTTCTGTGGGTGCAACTATGTGAGACACTATGTTCCTGTAACAATGAGATATCGTGACGTAGCTCATTGCTACAGCCATAGGTGATGTATAGGAGGGACATGGGGGTGGGGAGACATGTGCCCCCCTGTGATTGGCTGCCGCTGAAGCCACTGCTGGCTTCTGCGGGTGGTCGCAGCTAGCTACCCACCCCTCTTTGTTACTGATGTGGTCGGCAGCATCTTCAGCATCTCACTCACCGCTTGCCACTCCCCCCCACCACTACCATGACCACTGCCGGCTGCGAGCAGTCCCCGCTCGCCATCATGGTGCCCCCACTCATCACTACAGCGATGTAGCAGGTAAAAACCATCATGCACCTCTGGGACTGCACAATACTAAAGCAAGTACTAAATGACTGCACAATACAGGGGCACAAGCAGACATGCTTCCTATATGTGCATGCAGTTATTCTGCCCCAAGGGCAGAACTTTGCATTAGTCTTTGCTGAATCTTACCTGATTGATTGCAGAACATTTCTGTGGTCTATCCAGGTTATCCTGGATCCTAGTCCTATCCACTTGCAGGTGAGAGCAATGAGTCAGGGTACAGCAAAATATGTGAACCTCAGGAATCGTCTGCAGGAGATTCCCAAAGCACATGTCTGCAAGCAGGGAAAACCCTATGCAGGTTCTCCTATTGCAGATATATGTCTCAAGTCATGACACGGAAGCCTGATTCATGCACTGTAGGAATTCCCTTCAAGGGGGCTTGAAGCAAGTGAATCACAAGGGGCTAAAATGTCTTTGTAACTTGTGCTGCCATAAAAAAAACAAACAAAAAAAAACAACTGGATACACAAAGACAATGTCTGTTTTGAATCCTAAGTAATCCCTAACCTGCTCTGCCATTACCCTAGGCTGTTTATCTCCTTCCCTATCTTTGCTGCTAACTACACTTGTCATCTGATAGGTGCCCCTATTTGTGAAGATGAAGTAAATAAAAACATTACATACTTTAGCCTTCTCAGGAGCATCCATAACTGGATTGC
The DNA here is from genome assembly GCF_030867095.1 of Alligator mississippiensis. Lineage (NCBI taxonomy): Eukaryota > Metazoa > Chordata > Crocodylia > Alligatoridae > Alligator > Alligator mississippiensis. The sequence goes on from NC_081824.1 coordinate 157,000,637, forward strand.
CTCTGTATTCCATGGGGGAATCTATGGCTTCTTTGGTCTTCCTCTTTTTTTTTTGACATACTCGTAGGATCCCTTTTCATTTCCTTGTATGCCCCTTCCCTTGCACATGCATCTTAAATCGTGTGTTGACCTTCCTAAATTTATATTTGAATGCTTGTGTAATATTCATACTCTTCCAAAGTAAATGATAAAGTTCCATTTTTTGTAGGATTTCTTTTTGAGTTTCAGCTCACTGAAGTAAATTGCTGTGTATCCAGGCTGGCTGGAAATCCAAATTCCCAAAATAACCACATCCTGTTATTTTCGATAGGACTCTTACCTTATTCAGTGCAAATAATTCTTAGTGAGAAGTTATTAAGAAGAAGGGTTTGTTATCCACATGTTTGTTGTGTGGTTCCATTCACGTTGTTCAAAACCTTCAAAATGTTGGAATATATCATATTGGAGGTTTTCAAATACATTCCTGAAATTTGGGATGTTTGTGCTGAGTGGTTTTCAGGATTTAATGTGCTCTTCAGTGATTATTCTTTGAATGAAAACTTGGGTAATATGATCTTCCAGGCTGATATTTACCCTACACCTTTCTTAGCTTTGCCTCAACTTCTTCTTTTAGTCTGCTTTGGATGGTATTACAAAAGACTTTTACATTCTTTTCAGACACATCTTGCCAATTGTTACAATTGCTTAGGTTAACCTTCTTTGGTACTTGACTATAATCAGGTGTTCTCCAGAGCTGTGGGGACATGGTCTGGTCACACACTTTGTCAAAGAGTATGACAGTTTTATCAGTGGTCTCATCACAAGCTTTTAGTGCCTACTCAGGAACTTAGATATCAGCTGCTTCTTTTTCAGGTTTTACATTTATACTGCCTCTTTCACATTTTTTTCTCTTTTTTCCTGCCGTGAGATGTTACAGCATCGGAATCTAGATGCTTAATTTCTTTGTCAAAATCAATATACTGTATTTACTCAAATACAAGACAAGGGATACATTCAGCATGGGGGGGAGACCCTTGTCTTATATTATTCACATATAAAATCTTATTAAATATACTTTCTTCCATTAAACTGCTGCTGAAAGCAGCACATGCTCAGTAATGGAAACCAACTGATGAAATGCAGCCAACACTAAGCATAACTATAAAACATATGGTCTATACTGGGCAGACATACTGATGATAATCATTTTTGTTTTGGCTCTTAAAAACTGGGAAGGTGTTCCCTCTACAGGGAACTGGCATCAGGTCTCAAAGTACTGCAATACCAAAAAGTACTGCTGGCACCAGGAGAGCCAGAGCCAGCCTTGGCACCCTCCCTTTGGTGCCAGAAATGCTACATTTAATCTTAGTCAACAGGTTGAGATGCTGATAAGAACCTTTTTATTTATTTATTTATTTTTGTGGCAAAAATGGGCAGTTGGTCCCCCAGGAGAGAATAAGCACCGGGCTTGCAGGTACTGCAGTACCAGGCTGGCACTCAGCAAGGCTGAAGCAAGCTCTGAAGCCCTCCTGTGGTATCCAAATGCTGATGGGAACCTATCACAAGAATAGGTTCATGCAGCCTATCTGAATAAGACGTATGGTAATGCCTATTGCGTGCAGCCCCCCTCAGCACCAACTCTTTTTCAAGTCATAGTGAGCCACTACACAGAATACATTTTGATTTCCTCCTCACTCCCAAACCTGAGTTCTACCTTTCTTTCCCTTTTCCAATTATTCCAGTTTCTTCACCAACCTTAAATGTCTGGCAAACATCACCAAATGGGGCTCTAAACAGTTCATTCAGACTCCCTCTGTTGCCCCCCTCTCTCACTATGTCCCATATGATTAGTGTGGCCTCACCCTGCATGAGGTGAAGCCAGACCAGGTTGATCTTCCCCTCATATTATAGAAATGTTTTGAGGATCCTAGGTCTTATGACAAGGACACTCAGTTCCAGTCACTGGGGGAGGGGACTATTTGAATCCTTTGTTGTGGGTTATCTGGAATACACAAATACTGAACAGTGATCAGTTGTGGGGTCATCATGGGCTTGAAATCCTGTTGACTCTGCTGGGATCCAGCCTAATGAAATATATGGGAAATTATGAGCCTTTTGGCTTTGAGCTAATACCATGCATAGTTTGTATTATATATAAGTAGGTACAAAAGTGCTGATTAAGAGTGTGTTTATGGAGTACCTATATTAAAACTTGCAGAAGGTTCAAATGAGGTAAAATTTATCAATTCTGGATGAACTAAGTCTATGGGTACCTGTAGTGATTTGCCTATATGCAAATTATTACAGGCATGCTTGTTTCAAGGTCAGTGTTTTCAGACTTGTGCCTCATTTCCATGTGCTGAGGGGGAACAGAGTCTGGCAATCAGAGGAGCAGGGAGGGCAGGGGCTGCAGGGAGAAGATGTTTTGGGGGATAGAAGATAAGAGGACTGGTGCCCCCTTCCCAATTTATTTTCCTTGCTATAGCAGCAGGAGGGGGGAAATTCAAGGCAAACCTCTAATTATTGTGTTCTATAACTTATAAATTGTCCACATATAGAATCTAACTGTTGGGGGTGGGGAGGCATTATCTAATATTCTAGGTCATCTTATATTCAAGCAAATATGGTGGTTTCTTGTAGTGCTGGTCATCTTAGCTAGGTTACCATACATCCAGGTTTTCCTGGACGTGTCCTCTTTTTGGATACTCTGATCTGCGTCCTGGTGGTTTTTTAAAAATATCAGCAAATGTCTGGGATTTTATCCTGCCTCTTTTTTCCTAGTACTTCCCAGCTTTCCCTAGCAAGGAGCTGCTTGGGGCTCAAGGAGTGGTGGCAGGGTGATTGGAGGCATGTCCATCACGTGGTCTGCATGTGGGCCTGAGCACCTGCAGTCAGAAAAGTCTGTATGCGTTTTGTGTGTGCATGCCAGTTGGCACTGAAACTGCAGCAGGGTGGGGAGGCAGGGGAGGGGGATTCTTTGGGAGCAGCAGGAAGCTGTGGGCAGCAGAGCTAGGGGGGCAGGAGGCTAGGGGATGAGAGTGAGGGACGTTAGCAGGGCTGGGGGTGGGGCAGAAGGCTGTGGGTCAGGAGTGAAGGACACCAGCAGGGCTGGGAGGTGGGGTAAGGGGCTGCAGATCAGGAGTAAAAGGTATCAGCAGGGACAGGGGGGCTTTGCATTGGGAGTGAAGGGCACCATCATGGTCTGGGGGCAGGCTACTGTGGGTCAGGAATGAGGGGAAGCAGCAGGGCTGGGGGAGCTGTGACTTAAGAGTGAGGGTAAGGGGTAAGGCACAGGCATATCACTGCCCCTGTTCCCCCACAATTATATACCCCTGCTCCCCCCACAGGCGTCCGGGTTTTTTTGAAACTGGAAATAAGATAACTGTACCTTAGCACCCTCTGAAGGTGTAAAGCCTCTCTTTTCTTTCCCTGCTGTTAAGGACATGTTGTTTATCCTTGACAGACCCTATATCAGTATTAATTTGTCAGTTAACACTGTTGAGCTGATACGAGTTGTACTGTTATGATTCACTGGCTGTGTCTACAAGAGACACTGACTGTACACTCATCACTACATAGTCATTTAGTACTTGTATAAACTGGCTTTTTCATGGCATGGACTGTGCAGTAGCTCAAGACTACTGCACAAAGGTTTTTCTAATTAACATTTCAACTGCCATTCATATAAAGACCAAAAACTGTCCAGCATTGCAAAAATAATTAAAGAAATAAGGTTAATAATAATATATGAGGAAATTAGTCCATTTACACATCTTGGCAATAATATGCTACCCAATGAGGATATGCAGAAAGAAAAGTTATCACAAATTGGCATGGCAGCAGCTGCATTTGCCGACTTAAGTATGATTTATCCACCAAAAAATCTACGGTGCTTCTTCAATTTAAATGTTATTTACATATTAACCTCTGGATGTGAAAGCTAAACATCCACTAAGGTACTGAGAGACATCTACATGCCTTTAGAGGAAATACCTTAGCCCAAATATTACATATTAATAGGGCATATTAAGTGGAATGAATTACTGTTAAAATTTATCAGGGAGTTCAACAATTTCAAATCTCTAAAATAATCTAGAAAAAGAAGATCGAACTATCTGGGATATGTGGTAAGAAAAATGCTACATGATCCACCATAGTAAGCGTTCTACTGAGCAACTGAAAGCATATATGAAAGGTGATGACTGAAAAAAAGAATCCTTCCATTTAACATAACTGAGTAAAGGAAAACTTATGGGACTCAGAAGCACAGAGAATATGCAAAAAGACTTCTATACAACATCTGATAGTGCAAGAAAGATTCAGATTCAGGTATAAAAATCCTACTCGAGAGAATTATTCATTTTCTCTATAGTGCTCACTGCTCACTATAATATCTGAGCTCTTCACATAAATAAACAAATAGAATAAATTCATTTTTTTCAATAGTGCTGTAAGACTAGGGGTGGAATTTTCCACATTGAAAAGATGATGAACTAAGACACAGACACAGTAATTTCCAACCTATGCATTAATTTTAGGTGCCTAATTTGAGATACCAATGTTTTCCCAGAAAAAAAGCCCTCTGTTTTTCAGGTATCCAGGTTGTAGCCATATTGGTCTAGAGGAAAAGGCAATCAGGGCTAATAGTAGTGGTGATATCTTTCATTAGACCAACAAGATTTTTGCATAAAAATGTATTTAATTGCAAGCTTTTGGGCACAAACACCCTTTATCAGGCATCGGAGAAAAGATTATAAAAGTTCTCCTGGGTAGAAATGATAGTTCATATTTCATAGGATTTCACAGAGTCAGTAGAGGGATAACTCCTTACCAGCTAAGAACTGCTTGCCCAAAGGAGTTTTCTATCTATTGACTCCTCTGTGAAATCCTATGAAATATGAACTTTCATTTCTACCCAGGAGAACTTTTACAATGTTTTCTCCAATGCCTAATGAAGGGTGTTTGTGCCTAAAAGCTTAATTTTTTTTTTTGCAAAAATCTTGTTGGCCTAATGAAAGATATCACCTCTACCACAAGCCCTGGTTGCTCTGTTTTTCAGAGGCTTATTTCTCTACATTTAGGTAAATTGTCTCAGATGTGAGACACCCCACACATCTGACATTAGGATAAATGAATATATAGGATGGAAAGCATGCAGACCTGGGGGGTGTCTACATGAGATGCTTTACTGCACAGTACACTAATCTACTACACAGTAAAGCATCACTGTCTACATATGCACACTATTTACTGCACAGTAAATTTGTCTACTGTGAAGTTATCTACCTGTAAATACAGGAGCAAATTTGCTCCTAATCAGCCTCAACACCAGGGGGCCACAGAGGATGGGGAGCTTCCCCAGTCCTGGCACTACTGAACTCCTGGATTGCCCCAGGTGTTGGGAGCTGAGCAGTGCCAGGATTTGGGAGCTTTCTTCTTCCTCGCCCATCCCAGAGCTGGCTGGGAACTGGCCCATTTCTGGGGCAGCTCCCAACCAGCTCTGGGCTGGGTGAGGAAATCCTTGTACATCTTGGAGCTGGCTGGGAGCTGCCCCAGAAGAAAGACAGCTCCAGGCCAGCCCCCAGCTGCATGGGGAAGCACTGCTAGGCACTGGTTTTGTCCGTATGTGCAGGGGGCTGGGAGAGCTCTGCAGTGGCAGCGGTCTCCTGGCCTATCAGGACTCCTCCCAATTTGTACAGGACATCTGCTACTGCAGCCGGCAGAGCTCTCCTGGCCCCATATGCAAAGACACCAGCCCCATGCTCCCTGCCAGCTCACAGGCTAGCACCCAGGGGGAACCTAGAACTCCCTTTGGCTGCTGAAGAGGCCAGAACAGGGTTGGAGCAGCCCCGTAATAGGCTGCTCCTGCTGGGAACAGATTTACTCCCAAGAGGGACCAAGTGTAGATGTGCTCCCAGGGAAGGATTACTGCACAGTATTTTACTGTGCAGTAAGCCTTTATAGTATTAATAGCATATGTATGTGTCCCTTGAGTAGTTTTTTTTCTTTTTGTGTATGATCATGCATGCACTTATTCTATCTCCTTCCATGTTTTCCTGTGGAGATTGCAGCTAAGTAATAAATTGTGAATAACAAATACATAATATGTATTCAAATCAAGAATTTGTCATGTATCTCATGGACTCCTTGCATAGGTAGATTTCATCCAGGGAATAACTAGCAAAGTATATCATACAATTTAATTTTGATATAGTTAATCATTCAGTATCAAATAGGTTAAGTCAAAATTATACTTACCTAAAGTTAAATCAGTTGGAGAATTTTACATTTTTGACAGCAGAGATGGAAAATTAATAGAAAACAACAGTCAATGTTTACATCAGGATCTTACAATGAGTTTGTTCTGCCATAGTCAGCGAAAAGTTAAATGTGGCCATCTGTGGCTCAGATCAAGTTACTTCTGAAATGTGTTAGTAGTTAGAGACTAAAGAATCACTTGCATAGGCCGCATCTATATGAGACGCTTACTGTGCAGTTGTTACTGCACAGTCATTTAGTACTTGCATAACCAAGTACTAAATGAGTGGACAGTAACCAGTGTTACTGTGCAGTAGTGTACCCACACGGCTTCCAGGTGATGCTGACTGTACACTAGCTCATTAGTACTGCACAGTAGCATCATGTCACAGTTTGTACCCTGCAATGCTACTGTGCAGTACTAATGAGCTACTGCACGGTACTAATGAGCTACTGCGCAAGAGTAATGAGCTGCTATGCAGTAAGCGTCTCATGTAGTTGCAACCATATTGTGGTTTTGTTTGTTTTACTTACAGTGTTTTAAAGTAGTAGGTATCCCTAAAATTAAATACATGCTTTTTCTATCATTTCTATTTATATTGTAAATGTTGACAACACTTTAAGTGTATTAGACTCAGTGTCTCCTCTGCATAAATAGTTAAAAACCAAGGGGGAAGAATAAAATAGGAGAATACGATTGTAAACCACTAGAATTAGCAATGTTGTACCTGAAACTACTATGAATGCATGTTTTAAATGACAAAAATTCAAGTTGATTGTATCCTCTAAGCTTTACAGAGTACATTTTAAACAAGAAGGATATAATTCTTTGCAAGAGTACCTAGAGTAAAAATGAGGCTGTGAATGAAATGTTTCTGACCAATAATAACAGTTATTTGCCTTGACTGCCATTGAGCCACTAGCTCATTCCTTTCTAAGGTGCTTATACCTTAAATATACCACATAAAGGAACAAACTCAGTTCAGCAACCAAACCTGTTCCTAGAGATAATGTTGGTGAAAAAAAGAAAATAAATTGAATCTTTCTCTGGAAGCATTGGAGAAATAGAACCCCATATTTCAGGAACAGTAAAAGGACAAAACTGGTATTGAAAAAAACAGTCCCTTTCAGGTCTATAGAGAAGGATTGCAAATACATATGAAAAAAGTTTTTAAAAAAAGGTCTAAATATTGAATATTCTTTATATCTATCTTAATTGAAATAAATCACTCTTTAACACTTTTTTAATGGTGGAGGAGGATCTGTTCTCCTGACTATAACAGTTATCATTAAATGCCTAGCTAACAGTAGGACAACAGGAGGGCAACCCATGGGCATAGCTATAGGCTGAGCACTATAGTTTGTGCCTGGAGGAGCAATTGAGCTGTTGTACGAAGTCTGTAGTACCTTGATGACACTTGTAGTGTGCAAACACTTACTTATTTACAGAAACTGTTGGCCACAACCATCTACTTGTCCAAAATATTCAAATTTATCAGCCCAATCTGTTGGCCCTAGACAGGATTTAGACAGCCAAGGTCACTAGCTAACTAATAGTTTGATGGGCAGGGGACTAACGAGCGTGATCCAAGCTCCAGCATCTGTCAACTGGATGCTCAGACCAGTCTTAAGAGGAGCCAGATATAATTCAACAATACGTTCAAACCCTGATTTAAAACTTAAACGAACTACAATGGTTTATTAACGTGACAAATGACAACTGGAGGATACAAATCTATTACTCTTACACTATATCATATTAACAACTTACAGTATTAAATATACACTAATTTCTATTATTTACACTATAATATACAGGTATACATACTAGATTTACAGACATATAACACAAAGGGAAGGATGTGCATTACCTAAGGGGATTATGAAGTAGTACAACTGAGGATAGAATTGGATGAACCAGGACTACACTCAAGTATTTTCCTGTTACAATGTCAACTAGGTAATCTTAAAATGTTGTAGTATTAATCTCACTTATACCAGTGGTAGGTAATTTTGTCTACAAACTACCTTTCAGGCATTCAAACTTCCTTTCATCACCTTGCAGCCTCTGTTTGTCAGTCTTTCCAACCTTTCAGGCACTCCAACCCCTCAGGCCCTCTCTCAGACACAGAGGCACACCCAGGCACACCCACAAATGCACACAAACTCTCAGGTACCGTTACTTTTTATACCTGCATTGGACACAGCACTCAAGATTTCCGCAAGACACACACGGGTAACTCCCACACGACACTCAGGATTTTCACACAGTATGCAGGTAATCTCCACAGGGCACTCAGGTAAAAATGGATCTTCTGTGCAAAGCACCCTATTTTTACTCCTGGCCCTCTACTTTCCTTTACCTGCAGGCTGCAGGGTCACCAAAAGTGCAATATATAACAGCCTTATGGAACTAATATAAAGAACTATTTAGAGTAAAAAGTAACAGTCTTGCTACTCCCTTTGCAAGGTTCTGGGGCCTAGTCTTGTTGCTGTCCTGCCACACTAAGAAGTTCCTGCTGCCTTACCCAGATTCATGGGATACCACACTTCCTGGATATTCTGTTTCCAGGAGAAGTTACTCTTGATAGCACACCTGGCCCTGACTCTGGGAAAAAAAATCTTTTTTTTCTACATTCTGTTTTCCAAAAACAAAGTGTATGTTTTATCTGAGGACATAAGACATGTGAGAAAACATAGTAAGTATAAAAGAATTCTGTAGTTGGTTTGAGAAAAAATTCAACTTTCTAAGTAAGAAGGTGTTAAAGAGAATGTAACGGACACTCAGGTTAAACTAACTGATCATAGGAATAACGGGTGTGAACTAGTTGAGAGTGGATTTAGGTTAGATATTAGGAAGAAATTTTTCACAGTAAGGGTGGCCAGGATCTGAAATGGGCTTCCAAGAGAGGTGGTGCTATCACCTAGCTTGGAGGTCTTCAAGAGGAGGCTAGTAGTCACCTAGCTGGGGTCATCTGACCTCCGTCCTCTTTCCTGCCAGGGGCAGGGGGTCAGACACGATGATCCATTGGGGTCCCTTCCAACTCTACAATCTATGAATCTATGAATCATGCTCCTGGAATCATTTTCTACAGGGAGTTCCTTCTGACCAGCCCTTGTGTTTAACACAGTCCGTACCTATCCACCAAGGCATTAGCTCTTATATCTTTCCTAATCATTGACTAAATATATTTAGTTTATCTTTTCTTTGTGTGTTCATTTAGAAAGAAAGTTCAAAGAAATATGGCATATTTTCTCAACTTCGTAGTTGTGGGGGCGAAGATGTGGTGCGTGGTGGTAGATAGGAAAGTGGGGAAATGGTGGCAGCAAGCAGGAAGGTGAGTAAGTGGGCAGGTGGGTGTGAGTGCTGGGCCAGGGCCAGCAGAGGCCCAGGGCAGGGCAGCAGAAGCATGGGGCCTGAGCTGGCAGGGGTTCTATTGGGCCAGACTGGGCTACACCAGCAGGGAGAAGGGGAATCTGGCCTGGAATGATCATGATTGTGGCCGTGCCTGGCCCCCCTGGCCACCACACAGCATGGAGGGAAGCAACAGCATCGCCCTGGTAATGAATTATATTTACTTACATTAATTCCTATGGGAAAATGGGTTTTGCATAATGCTGTTCCATTTAACACTCGTTTTTTCCAGAACCAATTAAGAGCACAAAGTGAGGGTTGCCTGTATAGAGTTTCAGTGAGTATTTGAAATTGTGTGTGCAGTTATACCATTAAAAACATGTTAGTATGATGAGCAGGACCACAGAGTATAGCAACCAGGTTCTGTCGGTGGAACTTTGCCAAGCTCTTCAGTTATTTTAGAGCTTATTTCAGCTACTTGTGACATCAGGAGGTAGGGCACTTTTATTCCTCCCAGCATTTGGTCTTTCCTGAACTTACATTGTCTTTACTGTATCTACATGAAAGCTGAGCACTTTTGAAAACAGTAGTATCAGGTCTAAGTGCTAAGCACATGAAAACTTGGCAACACAAATATTATTCAAATCAATTTAATTATGAAAAGGACCATGCAGACTAACTGGCTGCATCTGTGCAAGACATTGACTGTGCAGTAGTTGAATAATACAGTGCAGTAGTGCAACACATAACAGACAGTGGTAATATGCTACTGTGCAGCATTAGTAAGCTACTGCCCAGTAGCGTCATTTAAAAGGTGTTCGCCAGTGCTACTGTGTAGTAACTCTGCTTAACTGCACATTTATTTACTATTTCCTTATATAGGTACTAAATACATGCACAGTAACCGCTGCAAAGTAACATGTTGTATAGATGCACCCAGTCTTTTTTGACCAATGTCCTCATACCAGCATCCTTATTGACACAAGGGAGTGGGGATGGTCCCACAATGTAGGTCTGTGAAGGGAATAATATGAGCCCTTTTGGTGGTCCCTGCTGGCAGCTGGGGGCAGGGCTTCATTGGAGGAGAGAGCACAGCCCAGGGTTTAAAAGCATGTTGGGATGCTGGGGGACTCTGATTCAACTTAAACCAGGAAAGGGTTTGGGACAGAAGTTCCATAAACCAGTTTGACCCAAATCTGATACTACATTCAACCAGGTTTATCTTAAACCAGTTTCTGCCATTTTGAAACTGGTTTATGTGCACTGAACTTCTGTTCTGTTACAGGTTTAAACCAGTTCCTGACCACTTAAACTGGATTATATGTAACTTCTGTCCCTAGCCAATAAGTGTGAGAGTGGGGCCTATCCACTATAACAAATAGTTAAAAAAATAGAAAGGGAGGGTAAGTGATTCAGTTTGTTTGACAAGTGCTTTGAGGAGCTGCTGTACAATAAATACTCAATGCAACTGATCCAGCAAAGAATGATCTTCCTAGAGCACTTATCATAGTGCCTAAACTTTTCCAAAATATTGTGCTGCTTTCTTCTTTGCCTCAGTTGGCTTCTTCACATTGATTTATTAGTTTCACTCAGAACAGAAATAAAATATGAAGTGATCCGTCTGTAAGTTATTGTTCATTGTTGCTTGAGGAAGAGTGGCTTGCTTTCTAAACCTAGGTGATTTAACAATACAAACACTGAGGGCAGTCTTGTAGTTCATGCCCTGCATACTGGTATTGCAGGGGTATACATCTTTGGAAGAATTTCAGGGTTATTTTTTTTTCTTTACTACTCTACTTGTACTTCATGTTCTCATTGATGGATTATTAATCCTCTCTGATTGCCCCTGAGGTACTTTCATGCTCCTCACGACCATAATATCTCTGCATTTCACAGTGGATTGAAAGAAACTATTCGGCTCATTTACAAAGAGAGGACTGAAGTACAGGAAAGATTAAGCAACATATGTGGCTGAAAGTTAATCTAGGAATTACACCCTAGCTCAGTTCATTGCCCATTAAATCATCCCTCTTCTCTCTATAGGGAAGAACAAAATTATGGATGCTCAGAAAAAGGAATCTCTACCTTCCTTCACATCTCAGTACAAGTCTAGTTTGGGGATATGGGAGTGGGGCTAGTAAATAAATGACTTGGAAAAGGAGGATCTGAAGAAATGAAGCTGAAGGAACTGTCAATCTGTCTGCTGGTGGGAGGACTATCCTAGTAACCTAAATTCTTAGAAGTGTATAGAAGACCTAATAAAGAAGGGTGAAGAAGTTGGGAACTTTTTTGTAGAGTACCAAAGTACTTTTAGGTCATTGGAAGAGTCATTTCAATCTGCCTGCTGGTTTCTGAAGCCCTGAAAGCATATTAGCTTATGCATCTATGAACCAGGAAGTGGAAGTCTCTGTTTACGGAATCAGCATTCCGAATGAACAATTCAATGCCAATGGCAGTGGAAGCTGGAGTTGCATGTGATAAAGTCGAACTATTTCATTTTTATATTTTAACAGCCATTAGTACAAACCAATAGGACTCATGTCAACATGTCTCTCTTTTTTTCCAACCAGACACAATATTGCCTAGGGTCTGAATGACGACATTAGTATTCTCTATGTGGTAGATTTTTTTTTTTTTTTTAAATGCAAAAACTACATATACAAAGAAAGCCATTACATAGAAGTCTAGACTGTCATACCCAATTTTGCATATGACCTTTATGGAAATAGGGAAAAATATCAAATTTTCTGCCTATGATCATGGGGAGAATGTAGAATAAAAATGGAAAAAGAAATTCATCTTAAACTAAATGAATGCCAACAAATCTGGATCTCTTTTTTATTTTAATACTTCCTTTCAAGGAGGCTGTTCCCTCACCATTACTATACTCTTTCATGCTTACTTTGCCATGTGGTCATCCTTAAGAAAGGTATACTGTAATGGAAGGACATCAGAATCCATGAAAATAACCACATATGTTTTCTGTTCCTTTTTGGGATTTGTCTTCATTTCATGGTTGGCAAATAGAAAAGAAAAAAGGACAAGTTAATGTCAACTACTCAGTCTTTAACCCAAAGGCTAGAGATTAATGGTCTGCAAGCTGCACAAAAAGGATTTTAGTCTCAACTGCAGTGGTCTACTTGTATATTGTCAAGAACCTAAAAGGTTCCATACAAACTTTCATGTGTGTATTGTATTATGCAGGAATGATATGATGACCTACAAAAAGTTCATCTTGGAATGGAAATAGCATGTAATTTAAAATTACATTGCGTTAAAAAAAAAAAAAAAAAAATGAACCCAAATTTAAACATTTTCTGCCCTTAAACCATTCATGTGTACATAATAACAAAAAACACAACTAAACTGGCATTCTTGTACATTGGCCTATGTGTGTGTTTTTTGGGGAGGGGGGGGAACTCTTGCCAAATAATTAGTATTCATTAAATATAAAGCATATCAAAGTGAAGTACAGATAGAAGATTGAATGTCAAACCTTAAAATAAAACATCTTTATTTAAAAAAAAAAAAAAAAGTGCTTTAGAAACTCAGAAATGATTTACCAATTGATACTATACTTAATACAGTACGAGCTAGAAATATAAGAACGATTTATTTTATTTTGTTTACTCCTTTTTGTTTTAATAATATCAGGCATTATATTTACATCTTTTTAAAGATGAAAGGTCTCCAGATGAAAACAGAAGTATAATGGAAATAGCCTGAAAACCATAACTTTTATCTTCAACTATATGTGATTTTCACAATTCGGTTCCATCCACTCAGAGATATGGGAAGTCTCTTAAGTTATCTCCAGGTAATACAGGCCACCATTTAAATTATACAAATGGTGCAAGGCATTTGCAAAATCCTAGTTTCTAGATTAGATGCATTAAGGCCAATTTAAGCATGCCAAGTAGTCCATGCAGGAACAGCATGACTCAGTTGTTTGCACCTCATTAAGGCTTGTTACCATGTTATTTAATGAGGCATGCCCAGCATGTAACTAAGTGTTTGCATTTTAATAATGCTTTGTGTAGTATGCTGGCAGATACAGTTCTTCAGTTAATCTATTTTAGTCTCTTTTGCTGTGCAGATTAGTTGTGTAATGGCTGCAGCAGCAGAAATCACTAAGAAAAGAAAAGCACTCAGACCCACAGCTTGAAGGACTAATCAGCCATCATGTATGTTGGGCAGTTCCCTAGCTGCCAAAAGAGTGCAGTGCAGGAGTAGGCTGTATAATAATACTTTCTGGTACAGGCAAATGCAACAGTTTCACTTTGGCTTAATCTAAAAGAGATGCCAAATTGGATTAGACCACAGGTCTGTCTAGCATCCTGTATCTCACTATGGCACAGCAAAGCAGCCCAAGCGTATGTGCAGCTGTTCATTGCTTCTGGGAGCTGCATCGTGAAACTGGTGTAAGTAACTAGGCTTAGGAAAGGAGTGGACTGGTTCGGGGGCAGTTAGCAGGTCTGAGGGGGGAGATCAGAGGGGCTTCTGCATCTACGGAGGGGAGGGGTTGGTAGGTCTGTTGGGTGGGTGGGTTGCGCACTTGGGTTGGAGGTCAGGAGCTAAAAATAACCCAGTAGAAATAGCTTCTGGGATGGGGGTACATGGCTGGGGTTTCCTAGCCCTGGAGTTGCATTGCAAATGTATACACATTTGGAAGATCAAATTAATTCTCTTAGATCGGGTTAACTCAATCTCCATCCAAGCTAGTGCATGTCCTGAGGTGAACTTAAATCAGGCATGCCATTGTTGGGCTGATTTAAGCCTTCTGTATGCCTGCACTCCTAGGCATTTAGATCAACCTAACCCTGGGTAAATTAATCTAAACGTAATATCTGCATGTATCCTACATGCAGTAGGAAGAGTATTTATTAGCCAGTAACAGGGACATAAGTATCAACTTAACTATTGTCAAATATTTCATGGTATTATACCAATGAATTTTTAGACAGTTAAGAGGATGATGGGTAACCTTTTAGTAATTTACAGGGATTTTATCCCAGGCATGAGGATTGGGATGGGAGAAACAAAGAAGGTATATGTTTGAAAATTAAACAAATAGGTGAGGGAAAATGGCATGACGTGTTGTTCAAAGGCAGGGCATGACTTGGTTAGTAGTGAATGAGAGATGAGTAGAATAGGGAGAAATCATGAAAGGCCTTGACAATGAGGACAAGTAGGTTATGACTGATGCAATAGCAAAAATGGAACCAGTGGAGGGATGTGAAAAGAAGGGTGATGTAGTGGTCAAAGCAACAAACTGTGAAGAAGTTCTTTGCAGCAGCATTCAGGATGGTCATGATAATGCTTGTCAGGGTCAAAAATATTGTGGTAATTAAGGATATGCCTACACAGTTCAATACATGGCTGTGAAAAAAATAGCAAAGCCATGTTTTAATTAGCTAGTTTGGGTACTAGAAGCAGGATAGCTGCATTAACTCTGCATTGTTCAGGCTTTTCAGATTGTACAAATGTATATGAAATGCAAGATAAATTAGAGCTGCAATCAAAGTTTTAATACACCATAAAATCCATTTCTTAAAGATATTAGGCCTAAGGAAACAACTAGATTTAGTTGGATGTAAGAATTTAGAAAGAAATGCAAATTGAAGATGATACCCAAGTAATGATATTAAGTGGTAGGAAGGCCAGTAGCAAGGTCCATAATGATTGCAGAAGGAAGGTGGGGAGATTAAGAGATTTGGTTTAGCCCTGAGCTTGAGATGACAGTTGAAAATCCACAAGGAAATGGCAGGGAAGCAGACCAAAATCAAGTTTGGTAAAAGGGAGGCAGGTCTGGAGCAGAGTTGTACATCTTTGATTCCCAAGCAAAGAGCTAACAACTGACTTTGTGACGGTTGATGAGATTATTCGGTTATAAAATGTAGAGGAAAAAGAGGAGAGGACCAAAAGACAATACCCCCTCTCCTAGAAGTGGGGAAGTGAAGAAGGGTTATGAAGGATTATCTGTAAAAAGAAAACCAGGGAGGAAAAGACTTCTAGGAAGAAGAACATGATTGACTATTTCAAAGGTGTCTGATAGGAGGAGGATGGTAAAAAACTAATTCGGAGCCTTGCATAGGAAGAGGTTTCAGAGACTTTAGTAAGAATGATTTCAGGTGAATGGAAGGAGCAGAAACCAGATTACAGAAGGTCCCAGGCAGAATTTGATGTCAATTGCACATTATTGATTTGTGTGTATGACCGCTCTACAACCTGGGCTGACCTAAATGTGGCCCGCACACCTGTTCCTGGGGCAGCCGCCTGCCTACTCTCCTGCCATGCCTTGTTGTTAATTGATTAATTGGTGTTACTTAGCAGGAAGCTGCCTTTGTACCACCCTGTGGCCAGGGGGCGCTATCTGCGGCTCCATTTCCTCCCCTACACCGCAGTCCACACCTCGCTGATGGAATAGATGTTATGTCTCATTCTAAATTATGATCTGGTCCCTTTTTTGTCCTCTGAGCCTCCTCAGTCATGCCACCCCCTCTCTGGGGCTCCCCAATAATGCCCCCTCCTCTGGGGCTCCTTGGCAACTGCCCCCTCTCTGGCCTTTCACCCCCTCTCAGGGCGCTCCTCAATACTGCTGCCCTCTCTCGGGGCCTTCTCTATCAAGCCGCCCTCTCTGGGCTCAACATGCCCGCACTGGGGATTCTCAGTACTGCCCCCTCTGGGGATTCTCAACTGCCCTTCTCTAGGACTGGGGTCTATGCACCCCGAATGCTGCGCCCTCACTGGCACTGGGGTCCTCACACTCCTCTGTGAGTCCTCTATGAGGCCTCCTCCATCCCCTAATAGCCTCTTCCAAACCACCGGTCACAAACAACAACATAAACGCAAGTCCTTCGGCTATAACATAAACAGAAGCCACCCGACTCTAACAACATTCGGTCCTACCAGTAACCCTTTAACTCTCAGCAGTGTCGGATGCTGCTCCTGTATCAGGCTTTTCCTCTCTCCCATGGCAGAGAGCTCCTTCCTCTTTAGCAGCTGGCAGGTAACTGCCTCTGGCCCCAGTCCCTAGGGCTTATAAGGGAGCCAGGCCCTGCCCCTTCTGGTCAGCTGACCTTCCCTGGTTGCCCTGGCAGCCCACAGCTGGGCTCCTTATTCCCTGCTAGGGCTTCCTCCCTAGCAGTTTTCCCCCTCTTTGGGAGCAGGGCACCTCAGTGCTCTGTGAGTGTGATGTATTTTAAAGTACAGCATTTTTTTTAAATTTGACACAGTCTAGATTGTAATCTTAACTCAGGTAATGGGCATTGATACGATGGGCCAAATTTATGTTGGATGTAACTGGGAGCAAATCAGTTGAAATAATGTATTTTGATTCAGGAATTTTAGCAGCTATTCTGAAGTATTCAAACTAAATTGCTGAGGTGTACATGCAATGATGCTATAGGTATAATTTTTTTCATGTTCACTTTGACTTGTTCAAGGTTTGGTCATATTAGAATGATACCTACCAAGAAGCTTTAAACATGTTCACCTGCTGAATGTCCTCCAGACAAGGGAAAAAAATAAGCAGGTCTTCCAATACCGCAAATGGCAGATTTTCCAGAACTGTATGGTAAAGTTACATCTTGGATATGATTAATTTATTTCCTCTGGTCTTTTTTAGTCTTTATAGGATAGATAAAAGTAAGGAAAAATTAATGCAGCTATATTTTAGTATATGTACAAATTTGGGGTTTTCACTGAGGTTATCCCAGATTAACACTGGTGTAATTGAGTACAGAAATTGATCCACAGCATTTCAGTACCTGAAAATTAGTATAATATCTTAAAGCTTTACTCCAGATGAAGTAAAATTTAGTGTAACATTCAAATACAATGAAATTAATGGATATTCACATATATGTGTGATAGTAGCATATACCTGTTACAGGTAAGCATTTCTAGGCTTTCTTCCTGGATAACTTTATCTCACATTTAAAGAGAAGTTAGAGGACTTTGTGTCAGCACAAGTCTATTAATCTTAACGGCTGGTTTTCAGACATTGTAGGGCCATGTCATGTATTACATATATGTTAAATTCATTTAAAATGTGAAGGGGGGACTTCACATGCAAGCAGTTCATCACATGCTAAATAAGCTCATATCGTAGCACAACTCTGAATTTTTGCACAAGAGGCATCTCCCGAATACATTAAGAAATATATGTACAGCTATCGTCAGAATACTCTGCAGAGGCAATATGAGGAATTTGTGGTTCTCACTCAGCCACAACATCAACCAGGGACCCCTCTGCTCTAAGAGCCTCCAGTTAGGATGAGGAAAGCAAACACATGTCAGGAGGAAGAATCCTGGATCTTTCACTTGTCAAGTTCCTCCATGATCAAATTGAAAGCTGGGTGTCTGCAGCCCAGAGGGTTTTGGTGCTGGGACCAACAATCAGTAAGCTGTGGCTGTTAGTAAAAATTACTATGTGACTTCCCAAAACATGTACTAACTTTAATACCATCCAGATTTAATACATGCTGGGTGCAGCTATACGTGCCACTGACTGAGCAGTTGGTACTGTGCAGTCATTTAGTACTTGCTGTAGCAAGTATTAAATGACAGCTTAGTACCTACCAGTACTGCACAGTCCTAGTGGCACATGGGTCATTTTCGATCCTACTGCACAGTAGCAGCAGCATTACAGTTGGTGCCCACCAGTGCTGTCACTGTAACAACTAGCTACATCACCATAGCTCATCACTACAGTGACGTAGCATCTCTTGTAGACACGTCCACTAAGTGTCCTGCGCAACAAGGCCCATTACCACTTAGGTTGAACTAACCCAGCGTCAGAAAACCATTCAAATATGTTGTGGGTCTGATTATAGCTCCTACAACAATTTTGTGGTAAGTTCAAACCAGTAACTAATAAAGTATTAACTGTTTCAGACCTTATGGTATGTTCTTGTGCAAAGGTATTGGAGCTTCGCTAAGAATACATAGTTGGTTCCTTTGATAGAAATCATCATAATCATGATGAGGTAACAAGAATGGAATTAGTGGTAAGGAAGTCAACTCCCTACAAATAAGCAGGTCAGGACCACCAAAGTACCAAGTCTGCAACATTCAGGCCTCCTGCTTCTGAGCATGATAGTAACCCAGAAATGCATGGGTACAGGAAGAGGAAAAGGAAAAAAATTAATGTATAAACAGTTTAGCATTTTTTGTCAACCTTTCTTGTGGTGTTGCTTGTGGTGGAAGAGGGACATGGGTGGTAATGATGGTGACATGTTTGTGGTGAAACTGATTCATCAGTTCTTATCACTTTCCTCAATTGAAATCTACATTTACGGATGTCTAATGTTGACTCCTAAGAACAAGTCAAAAAGGACATGTTCAGTTTCCTTCACTTTTTAAAAGAGAACAGAGGATTCAGTAAGTGCTTACATATAGCTCCCTTAGCTCTGTTAAGAGTGTCAGTCCCAGTTGTAAACTGAAGAGACAACCCCGCTTTGGAGTCCTTGTGCCACTAGACTTCCTGCAGTGTTCTGGTCAGAATTTTTCAGGTCACTTCAATGCATATCAGAATATTTCATTTTGTTGAAGCAATCTGACAGATTTCAGCAGGAGAGGTCCATTACTAGCAAGAGCTGCTCTAATGAAATATAGAGCATGTTTGCAGGTAGGAAACTAGGCTATACATATAGGTACATTGGCACGTTAATGGACAGCATATAGGGAGGGCCCTGACTCACTATATTGCTTTTCAAATCATTTTGTGCTTAGGCAAGTGGTTTAATCAAAAACAATGGAAAGCCACTTGGCTTGCCCTATTTGGCTATATATCAAGCCATGTTTTAAGTTGCTTTACAGAAACTCCGGCTGTATTTTTGGTGCTTCTCAAGGGTGCTCTAAAAAATTTTGTTCAAGTCTATGGAGATAAAGAAATTTCTGTCTCCCTCATTCTTTTTTTTATTTATTTTTTATTTAAGTGAAAATATAAAGCCAAATCACATGGATTAATGTTGCGATTCATTCTAGGCAAGCCATACCAGTTTTTCTTCAGTGAAACAGCTCAGCTTTTGTGTGCGAGTGAAAACATACAGTTGTATTTCCATTAAACAAGATTCAACATCTGTTGCCAGCACTGTTCTTTCAGATACTCAAGAATAACAGACAGATCCTAAATAAAATACCACTTACAGAAGTCGCTATTATAATTCAGGATCCTAAAACAACAAAGGGAACACCCTCTTGTTCTGAAGGAACATAATGTGTTCTGAATGCATTTTTTTTTTAATAATAGGTAATTATTGAGAACAAAGTGAGGTTTTTTAGCCACAAACAGTAATAATTATACATAGTTTGAACATTTTATTGAATACTATTGGGAATAAAAAACTAAAAATTTTTCATGTTTTTCAACCAGCTCTCATGCAGATATTTTAGTCTTGTACAGAGCCTTTTAATCTAAGACACTCAAAGTACTTTATAAACATAAATTAAGTAATCTGCTTAAATACAATTTTTGAGGATGAAAATAACTGAATAAAAGCTATTATTACAAAGAATTGACATATTCTATGTACTGTAGCTAACATAAAGTCTATTCAGGCAGTGCTTTAGGGAAATTGTTCCTTAAAATGACATAGGGCCTTGTTACATGTTAATTTTGGGCAGTTTCTGAAGTTCTTAACCCCTGGATTGTCTGCACCTTAACACCTTTAAGTGGCATAAAGCACTCGTTACATGGGTCAAAGTTGCACCACTCAGAGGCAGAATTATTGCTTGATCTTCATAACCCAACTCCTGTTCCATCAAGGTGTGGCTTCTCCCTACATATATGCCACTTGAAATTGAAGGTGTGACTGAACGTCATCATTAAGCCAATCAGCATTTGTGTGGCTCACAGTGTAATGTGTAAGAAGGCCCATAGACTCCTGTGGAGAATTGCAGCATAGTCCTATTAAAGCATTTAAGTCTAATTGAGGAATTTACATGATGCACAAGCTTTGTACTAGCCCTCTACACACAGGAAAATATTACATTTTGAAATTTTGGATGACCGTGCCAACTATAGACTGGTCAGTCTGACTTCAGTCCTAGGAAAAATCTTCAAAAAAATTGTCAAGGAGGCCATCAACCACAAGCTCATAACTGGCAAGATATTAAGAAACAACCAGCATGGCTTTGCTGAGGGGAGGTCATGCCTAACAAAATCTGGTGTCCTTCTATGACCAGGTAACTAACAAGCTGGATATGGGACATGTGGTTGACATCATCTACCTAGACTTCAGCAAGTCCTTTGATATTGTTTCCCATGAGATACTCTCCAATAAGTTGGAAGGTACAGGCAGCCCTCACTGCTCTAGCTAGGGAGCAGAGAGGCAGAGCCAGCCCTCCTCTCTGGAGGCTGATAACCTAGCCCAGCCCAGGGCTGAAAAACATGCTGGGATGATGGGGGACTCTGATTTAACTTGAACCAGGAAGGAGTCTGAGATAGAAGTTTCATAAAGTGGTTTGACCTAAATCAGTTAAGTCTGATATACTACATTCAACCAAATTTATCTTAAACTGGTTTAAGCCATTTTAAAACTGGTTTATGGGCACTGAACCTCTGTTCTGTTACAGGTTTAAACCAGTTTCTGGTCACTTAAACTGATTTATGTTTACACTTCAGAATTTCTAGGGGTTCTGCTAGCATTTCCACCATCATCATGCACATATTTTCTAAAGGGTTATTGGGCCATTGATTAAAACATCTTCCTGCTTTAATCTTTATTACTTTGGGATTCATAGAATCAAAAATGTGCCTAGATATTATGGTGATTGGAGTTATATAAACACAAGAGACAGATGAAACATCACCACCTTGCCCATGCAGTATGGTAGAAGCTGTATCCTCTTACTTTTATCTAGCATTGAGTATCTATTTGAGAGATAAACATGGGTTATCCTGAGGACATGGGAAGAAGTAAAGCACAGAATACAAGCCTGTGACTAATGTGAAAAGGCACTGTCCTTAGGGCAATTGAATCTCAGGAGAAAAGACTGGCAATGTTCTGGATGCAATGGCTTGGTGTTATGACCTGCCTTCCCTGCGGATCATATGGTATGAAGAGAAAGGGTGATGTATAGGAAACACTTCAAAAAAGAACAGGACAAGGAACATGGTCATCTGTGACTGATTGGGTTATGTGCTCCATAAAACTGATACAGCAAGTTCAAATGCATAGGATAAAAGGATAATGAAGATTAAAGTATGTGAGGAGGCTTTGGTTATGAACTATCATCTTAAATTAGTTATCCTACACTCTTCTTTTTGCCTCTCTAACAGTTTTCTTAAAAAGAGTAATTGTTTTATCATTTTATCTTGACTGTTGTGAGAAAGGAGCAGTGCGGTATTACACTTCAATTTCTTCAGCTATGGTGGCTTTATTGTGCTCTCAATTACACCAATATACTGATACTTATTTGTGTGGGTGTTATTGAAAATAACATCAGATCTTATGTGAGGTGTCAATAGATTCTAAGATTCATTTCTGAAGTCTAGCAACATGATTTACCTTGTAGATCAGAATCCTAGTTCCAGCTTCAGCCACAGACCATCAATGACTGACTTTAGCTGTAAGTCAGTGTTCCTTTCAAGATTTTTACTTTTTGTTTGTTCTTAAATCTCTACCAGTAAATGACATCTGCTCATCACAGATTTTTCTATTTTATGTTATTCCAGTTTATGGTGATGTTAGAGGTCTAATGCAATTCACTGCCACTTTACTTTCATTCTTTTGACAACTTTGCAAGAGGGAGTGAAATAAAAAAAGCAATGCGCTTTTATATTGCATGTATTAACATCTTGGTTTTGACACCTTGAAATTCTTTGCAAATTTACTACTAACTAGTATGTGAAAGCAGTTACTGTTGCTATAAAAGCCATCAATATTTGCTTGGATATGCTTTTTCTTTCTATGCATTTCTTCTATTTGCAAATAACTTCTGTTAGTATTGATAATTGAGGTATGGAATGCTTTTGCAAACTTTTTTTTAAATGTTGTTTTTCATATAGGTGAATGTTTTGTTTAAAGTCCAAGAAAAAATAAATACGACACTTTCCATAGAATAGATCAATTATCACTGTGTAGTGCAAGGTAATAATGGTATAGAATTCACTTTCTACAGCAAATGAAATTACAATCAACTTTTTTATTATAAAATTAAGAGATTTTCAAATTTGCAAAAGGTAGAATCCTATTTTTCTATGTTCACCTAAATATCAGCTTTCCAGACATGTAAGTAACCTTTAGTACTTATGCTCATTTTATGGTTCAGTTCCCCTCTATTACCCAGGTAGTGTGGACACATAACCACTTAGACATATACTGAGAATGCATCATAGGGTATTTGCTAACTGTACAGGTATGTGGCTCTGTATGCATGGTTATTCTGACTGCATAAGTCACATGATTGTAGATGGAAGGAAAAAAATCTAGTAGACATTGAATCTAGTGGCCAGAGGAGGATGTCTATCCCTTATTTTAGTCCCAAGAGATGAGTGTTAGGGCAAGAAGCAGCAGACCTGGGTTCTAGACCTCCATTTGCAAAGAAAGGGTTTGAACTTGTGTTTCTCTGACTTCCCACTATAGTGCTATAACCACCAATATTATGATTATTATCTAGGCCTTTCTTCATTCCTTTTGAAGCTAGACCCCTAGGCCTCAAGATGGGGAGTTATGTGAGTCAAGGCAGAAGTGAACAAGCAAGAGAGTGTAGGGCTCAGTAAAAGGTCTCTTGCTTTGTAAGAAAGTTGGCCCTGGGTTGTGGCCTGAACCCTGACTTCCAATGGGGCAATCCCTGCTTCAGGGATAATAAACTCATGCAGTCCCAAAAGGGTCACTTATGCAGCTGGGTTTATGCCATTTTGGTGTATGAAGGGAAACAGAATTCCTCACAAACAGCATAGCATCTTTTACACCAGCTAAAGCTAATAGTCTTTATTATATTTAGATATTGATAAGCAATAATATCACACCTCTTTTTTCTGGTTGACTTGGGAAATTTAGGACAAGGGATGTAGTAAGGATTTTTTTTTGTTCTTATTTTGCTTGTCAGATATAAGAGGGGTCACATTCACAGAATTTTTTTGAGGATTTTTTTTTGTCTTAGTATGAGTCACTGACACAAATATCTATTTCCAGATTTTATATTTCCCACGTAAAGAAAACAATGGAGACTTCACCTTGAAATCCCATGACACATTTCCTTCTTGCTTTTTAAATTTAGCCCTGTATTGCTAGGAAATAACTATATTTTTGGACAATTAGAGGTAATGCCAGTAGTGTACTTGTTTTCCAAATTGCTTCCAGTTTAGGTGCAGCCTTCTATTGCCTGCTGCTCCTAAGTTACTGACTTTTAGTCCTCAGGGATCCAGGAGCCATGTACTAGTTAATGTTTACCAAACAGCTGCAACAATGTACACACCCCTAAATGAACTGTGGCAAAACATTCAGCAGGAAAAAAAAAAAGAAACTATGGTATTTGTACCATTAAAAGATAGAGGTAGTACGTGCCTTGGATTATTTATGATTAAAGGAAAGGTGCATATTTTCATGCAGTAGCAAACAGTAACAAGAACAGCCTAGTAACATCTTTTTTGAGAGCCTCAGGTGGTAAATTGGAGTGTCAGTTGTGACTCGGGAAGCACAGTCTGAGTATGTACCAGTGTCACTTCATTCACAACAGAGATATAATTTATGAAGTCTGAATAAATTTAGGATCCTAACAAATGGTTCTCTGTGTTTTTCTGCAGTATTATCAAGTTATAGTTGTCCTGTATAACACTGAATCAGGTGCAGTGTCATGCAGGGACTCTCTCTTGCAGTTGTTATAATGTCTGTTAAAAATCTTCCTTCACTCACTGAATTTGCAAAAGCCATTAGAATAATTACAGCAACTAGCATGGATACCATCCAGTACTAACTGTAATTTCATGATGGACTAAATCTTTATTTCATCAAAATCAGTAGGAGTTTAGCCACTGGGGGAAAAAACTGGGCCAGCAATCTTGCCAAACACTATTCATTTCCAAAGAGTGAGCTCACACCTTCCATCTTGCCTTACTTGGAACTGATGTGATTAATAGGGGTCAAATATATTTTCTTGTGTTTTAATAGTAGGAAGGAAGATATTTTAAATGGGCTTCATTGCCCAAAGGTACTGTCTGTCTGAATAAATTCTGTTATGGGCTGAGGTTGTCATCAGACTGAACTAGAGCAAGATAGAAGAAGACTTCACTGCTTGAGGCTTCATAATGGACCCCTCCTCCTGACCACCAAGAAAAACTCTTCTCATAAGAGCAATTGCATGATAACATACCCCTGCAGTTGACACTCATCAGCCTCATCTTGCAGCTGCAGAGTACATAACCCAGTCTCTAAAGCCTTGTATTGTGGCAGATCAAAGGTAATCAGTGGGAGAAAGCTTTATCCACCTCCTCTCTCCCTGTAATCAAATTATAGGACAGAGAGAGCCTTTCAGTAACTCCTCACCCGATGAGTCAAGCAACTTGGGAACCGTCTTTTTTCCTTCTTGGAGATTCAGTGCAGACTATTGGAATTTCTGTTTGTTACATAACCCAGTTGAGGGGAAAAGGCAGTGCCAGGTTAAAAAGATCAAGACCTCATCAATCACGGGTCTGCCTCAGTTTAGCTCACCAACATTTTTCCTAATATCGGGTGATTTGGTTCTCATGATCATTACTGTTCCTTTGTTCTTTCAGTAGAACAGTTTATTTCTACTTGGTCAGCCGGTTGCACAGCTGGTATCTGTAGACTTCTAAACGGCTGGAATTTTTATACTGGATAGAATCCATAAGCTATATGTCACCATTAGTGAGGAACAATTATATGAATTACTGTTATGTCTATGTACTTTTTACATGAGTGTAAGCAAACCATAATAGACTATGAAAAACAGGAAAAAAGAAGTATCTTGATTTTTTTCAACCAAATTGAAAAATGACATCAGACCAACACAAAAAAGTAGAACAATGAATCTATAAAGGACAAGATGTTATAAACCTTCTTGTTTTTATCAAAGTACAAGGACTTTGAGAGATGATGAGAACTCTAAAACCTTTAATCCCTTTTTTATTGAGTTTCAGGTGTCAGTGTTGCAAAGCGAAGCTTTTTCCCCGCACTTGTTTCTGGTGTACATAATACTTGATCTATAAAAGTAAACATATTCTAAGTCTGTAATAATAGAGTACAAAAGTCTACACTTATCTAATGCAAAATTCTAACTTCATTCTCAATGTTAGCTGTCAGATACATTTCTTTCTAGGATTAGATCTGAAATCATTAAATTTTCATAGACTTACAAAAATACTGATGGATAAAACCTGTGGGATCCTCCAGTCCATTTCCTTGCTAATTAAGGATTATTCCCTATAAAACTTCATCCAGTTTAATCTTCTAAGTTTCAAGAACTCCCATTACAGCTTCTCCCTTTTCTCACAGGTTGATAGATTTCAATAACAGGAAAATTTCCCTCTTGTTGCATTTAAACTTTTCCTTTATCCTTTGTGCCCTACTATTATAATAAATGATCCCACATTTTCTTGGGCTAGACTGTAATTTTGTTACTCAGATTGGTGAGCAGCTACCTGCATGTATAATTCTGCTGCACCTGCATGCAGGAATAATAACTGGTCCTAGATATTTAAACCAATCTGATATTTTATATCTTTTTCCTGTACTTCTCCCATTTGTTCTTAGCTTAAATTATGCACTGTTCTTCACTCTCTTCAACAGGCAAGGCCTATTCCCCACTCCTTTTTTTCCTCTTCTGAGATAATCACTTGATTTGTTACTATCTTTTTGATATGGGAATCTCTGGAACAGAACTCTGCATTAAACAATGATTCTACTGCCACATGCTTCAAGCCTTTAGGTTTTTGCATACATATGAACAACAGTATCACAAAAGTGCACATCATGCTGAGAGGACTGGACACTTTTTAAAGATGGATACATATAACTTTATATATGGCAATCTTTAAAAAACCCTGTTTAAAATGTTTTTTTTTCCCCCTCATTTACCTCAGCTCATCAAATTCTTTTTTTATTTTCCTTTGCTGCAGTGGATTATATCATTAGTTTACCAAGCAGAGTAAAAAATGAAGTTCCCTACCAGGCTTAAAGGGTTAGTGATATCATCTGTTCCAAAATCAGTTCCAAAACACGAAGCCTAGACTATGTCTTAGCTGGGGAAAAGTTTCCAGTTTGCTGTTAACAAAGAAAGTGTAAGTAAGAATTAAAAGCACAGGCATCCAGAGATGAAGAACTCTCAGAGAAGTAATTTATTTTCTTTGTGTCTATGCCAAGGATTGGAAGCAGTAATCTGAACTACCAGGTTAACATGCACGGTTAATAATATCTAAAATGAAAATGCCCTTGGAATATGGCAACTTTGCAAAGATAAATTACTTGGACACACTGTATTTATAATTGCATTTTCAAATTTTATTCTGATTTTCTGCTTTTGAAATATTTTTTGAATATGTGACTAGGGACAAATTCAGCTTGATATGTTTCCACTGAAATCAAACTACACTCAATCAAGTAAGGGGTGGATTTTGCCTGTTATCTTAAACTATAACCCCACAATGTTTATGCACATAAAACTTTCCTTTTATATTAGTGGCAATTATGTGTGGGCATCAGCTATAACATGCAGTTCCTTGTGAGCAAGTTCATGGATGCATAGCAGATTTAGGATTTTGAAAAGAGGAGTACAGCTTAGGCCTGTGCGAGTCGGCAGTGATTTGATCCGGCTTTGGGTCCAGCTGTTTAAGATGGCCACGATCTGATTTGGAGCTCCAGACTGGGTTTCCGCCTCGATCCGACCAAAGTGGCTCCAAAGCTTCGGAGTCGCCTCGGAGATCCGGCCATAGGGTATAATGGGGAATCAATGAAATATCTATAACTGTGTTGTTTTTTGTCTGATTTAGATGAAACTTGCAGAGATGCTAGTCTCTACTGAAAGCATAAAACCTATAAAGTTTCAAGAAGATTGGTGCAGGGGTTTGGGGGGAACTGTACCCCAAATTTTTGAAAGCCAACTCAAGTCACGACTGTGTGTTACAACACAGTGGGGTCAAAACTGCAGGGATGGTAGCTCTTACTGAGGCCACAAAGCCTGCCAAGTTTCAAGGAGATAGGTGCAGGGGTTTGGGGGGAACTGCACCGCATGCTGTGGACAAGCAAAACTCATGCCATGGGTGACACTGTGTGTTAAGGCACAGCAGAGTGACAGCTGCAGGGATGCTGGCCCCTGCTGTGGCCACAATGCCTGCCAGCTGTGGAGGAGATGGGTGCAGGGGGGTTCTGGGGCCCTGCACCCCTAGCTGCTGACAGGCAAAATTCGTGCCAAGACTGTCTGTCTTGAGACAGTTGATTCTCTGTATTTATTCTTTCCTTGCCTTAGCCTGGTTTTGTAGGTGCTAATTGATGCTCATTAAGCCGTTACGTAGTAGCTAGGTCCTGTGTATTGAGCCGGTCCCTGAGTCCCTGGACCCTGAGTGAATCATGATTGATTGGTAGCTGGTAACACAATAGCTTAGCAGCCAGGCCTGCAGTAGTGTCTCCCCTCCCCGCCCCAAGGCAGAGACAGTCCCACAAGCACCCATGGCATGAGTTTTGCTTGTCTGCAGCTTGAGGTGCAGTTCCCCCCCAAACCCCTGCACTGATCTTCTTGAAACTTGGCAGGCTATGCGGCCTCAGTGAGAGCTCCCACCCCTGTAGTTTTCACCCTGCTATGTTGTAACACCTAGATGTGACATGAGTTTTGCTTTCAAGTATTTGGGGTGCTGTTCCCCCCAAACCTCTAAACTGATCTTCTTGAAGCTTGGCATGCTTCATCCTCTCTGCAGTCTACCACCCCTAAAAAATTTCATCCAAATCGGACAAAACACAACAAAGTTATAGATACTTTATTGTTTCCCCATTATACCCTACAGCCGGATCTCCGGGTGTCTCCAAACCACTTCGGGAAGCCTAATGAGGCCAGCGCTTCAACCCGGATGTGCTGCTTTGGACCCTAAAAACGTCCAAAGCTTCTCCGGATCCGAAGCTCTGTCCAAAGCCTCACACAGCCCTAGTACAGATGTTGTCATGCATTATCACGTATAACACAACACCCATTTTTCTACAGTTAAAAAGAAACTAGAAGCTTTACGAATATGTTAGAGGGCTAGGGCTATCTTATTCAGTTTAAGATTGAAACTAAAACAAATGCAACTTCATTGGAATGTACCTTATTTTTATATTATATTTTATGCATAAAAGTACAACAAACTAGGAAAAAATAAACAAAAGATGATGTTTCACTAATCCTGTAATCATTGGACTTAAATGTACATCACTTTTTCAAATTCATAAAACAAAATCTAGCCTTCCTGAGCATCTTGGAAATGCATCCAATACTTCACTGAAAGTTATTTCTACATCTGAGTTAATGTTTTAGCTAGAGTTAAAAACAGTCAACAGAGTTGTAAAATGCAAGCCATATTACCAGGAGTAGCAACAGACAGCAGAATTGCAGAAGAAAAGATAGCTTGATTAGTAGAACAGCAAGACCATTAAAAAGGAGTGACAGTCACTAGTATCTGTGGAATGAAGATTTTGGAAAGAATCAGGTAGATGAACCAGGAAGTCATTTGACTGGCTTATTGACAAGAGAAATGCTGCCGCTACTCTCAGGCAGTTGGTTTTAAACTTTGGGTGGACCAGGAATCAAAGGGAGAGGGGGCAGATCTGCACCAGTTCACCCCCTCCCCCACCCTGGATCCACCCTGGGTAAGTTATCTTGACCAGTATTGGAGTGTTCTGGGAATGATTTTCTTTTGGAAAATACTTCTGGCATATTTACTTGAGGGTGCAACTATCTTTGTAGCATCTATAAAAGTATTCAAAAGTTATAAAGCACTTCATGGCTTTGTACCCAGACTTTAGCATTAAGGCATCCAGGAGAGAACTAATGAAATACAGTACAGATTAACACGGAAGGAGTTCTAAAAAAGGTACCAGTCAATAGGAGGTTGCAGCATTGTGAGTTTTCCTAACAAGTACAAAGACAGAGCAGGCTGTAATAATGCTCTTGAGAATGCTAGCAGACGTATAGGTTGGGAAAGCACAGGGATTGCAAATGTATCACATGTAAACATGGTAAAGAGAGGGCTAGTAATGCAAGTGATAGTTTGCTGAATTTGTGCCTAACTGCCTACCCCTCCTGTGCCCCTATACTCACATTAGGCAAGGCAAGATATAATTTTTGTACAACCTAATATGAAAAGCTTTCATTTCTTTCTGGCTGGGCTTGTGCACACCCTGGGGATAATTCCTATGGGTGCATTATGGAAAATGTGACCAAAGGGGTCTTGGACATGGGAGAGAATGGTTCTGGAAATGCAGATCCAATAAGGCATCTAACCATCCATAAATGGTATTTAGTATTTATTCAATTAATTTTAACCAATCAAAATTAAATATTACAATTGTGAGAAAATTAAGGACTTTTCATTCAACCTCAAATTTCAGAATTTCACATAAGATCACTCGTCTCTATCTTCCCTTCTAAAAGTCACATAATTTGTTTTCAAAAGAAATATAATCCTTCTTGTAGAATCTTTGTCAAAATCTGATTTTTATATACAACCTTGGTAGAAATGTAAAATAAAAGCTAGTCCAGTTTTAACCTATATTTGACCTAAGAACTCACTTAAAAATATTTGCCATGTTAGTGTATAAAGCATAAGCTTAACATTATATCCAGAAATGGGAATTACTGGGAAGAAAGAAGATGCCTTGCCAGACATTAACTCATTTTTTGTGTGCCAGAATGGGGGACAGTTTCTGCAAGCTTGTTTTAAATAAGGTATTAGAAGCTTTAGGGATTCTAGTGAAAGGGCCAGAGGGATCAGACATTCAGATGTAGGGATAGTGGAATAATTGAAAGGTAAGTTGGCAAACAATCAACAGAAGTGTTCAAGTGAATGGAGCAGACTTAGACCACCACTAGCACTTTTAATTTCTGCTTCACTTCTTCAGGTTTTCTTTAAAAGGGATGAAAAGCTTTAAGCTTCTGCAAATGAGAGCTCTGCTGCCATTTAGGGACTCCATGTATCAGCAAAGTCAATATCTATAAATTAAAATGCAGTGAAAAATGTCTATATGCTCACCAAAGAGTAATTTTTTATTTTACCCAAAATAGTTGGTTTGTAGGGCAGCCCTGCAGGCTTTGGTTGTTTTAAGTACAGCCCATAAAAATGAAAGCAGTGTCTTCATGGAGCTATTGAGAGCTCTCTGAAGGGGAATTTCTTCTATATGGATGACATTTCCCCAGTGTCATCAAAAAAAAGATGCAACATGGAGCAAATTGACTAGGGGCAGTCACAGACATAGATTTGCTCTCCCTAAGCCTCTCTTCATGTTAACACCAGTAGTGATAATTATCTCAAAGGTTTTAAAAAGAGAAGAAGATGGGACTAGAGCAGTGGTTCCCAACCTTTTTTTTGTCATGACCCACTACTGGGAGTGGAGTGCGGAGGTAGCAGTGGTCCAGGAGTTGGGAGCTCCCAGCACATAGCACAGCTCATCTTTTGGTTGTGACCCAAGCATGAACCACTGGACTAGAGCCACACACCCATAATACTTACCAGCAGGCCTCTGGCAGCTTGGGGGTCAGCAGGTTCAGGAAGAGTAGCTGGAGCTTATATTCCATCAGTAATAGTGGAGGCATTGTGCCTAATTATATATATCTCTGACCCCTGCCCTCTGAAGTCAAGAAATTAACCCTTTAGACCAGAGGTGTCAAAAAAATGGCTTGTATGCTAGATCCAGCCCAGGAAGCCCTATTATATGACCTCTGGGTTTCTTGGAAAAGCCAAGAATTCAGGGGCCAGGTGGTGGATGGCTGGGCCCTCCTCTGAATTCCAGCATAAAGAGCCTCAATGGGGATGTGTATCAGTAGCAGAGTTGCAAGCATCAGATTCATTCATCCCTATGGCTCAGGGACTGGCAGTGGATAACACCTCTGCTGCTTGACCTACGGCCAGAGGTGGATCTGAATCCAGCCCAGTCTAGATCCAGCCCACAAAGGCAGCAAGGAACCCACACTCCAGAACTGGCTTCGGGGAGCAAGTGAGATTTTCTGCTTAAGACTGTAGATTTCTGTTTGAGGTATCTTGTTTTACAGAATTTTTTCCCCTCTAATTAAAAAATAATAATTTCAGTGTGTAAACACTCATTGGGAGTTCTTGAAACTCTCACAAAATTATCTGGAGTATGTTTTTTCACTGGATTACTATTCCTACTATATTTCACATTTTATTCTTGCTACATAGAAAGGTTCAATCTATAAAAATATATCTCATATGTACAAGTAATAGCAGGAAATAATAGCAACAATAAAGAGCAGGTAACCATTGTGTTCTGGTTTTATGTACATTGCCATAATTGTTAACAAAGTTATGAAGGAGAAGATGTCTTTTTTTTACCTCTAATTGACATTGCCAACCTTGATTAATGTGGTCCTAACTATGTCTTTACTTTTAGCAGAACTTAAAGCACAGTCTAAAGGAGGTGAGTCAGTCTTGGTCTTGCCAGAAATCTTCACATAATCATGTTCACTAGATAAAAATTATTACCGTGGGCAGAGCAGTGACCAATGTAGTTAAAGATGTTTAATGGTTTCTATTTTCACCCCTGTATCAGTTACTTATCACTTAAAAAGGCATCTGTTCAGTTGAATTCTTCTTTTCTTCTAGACTTCTGATGAAAAGGAAAGAGGAAGTTTAGGCTCAGCTATTTCTTTTAATAAAATGTCAATTTAAAAAATATACACTTACCTTTATGACAGCATTAATGACCTGCTTTATACTGATCTATGTGTAATTTACAAGACTTTAAAATCATGTCCTGATAATGTACCACAGCTGATGTTATTAACTTCATTAATCTGAGCACCTTTGGAAAGGACATGGCACACCATCAAACCTACAATTTCTGAATCCATTGATTGTCGGAATCAGCCCCAAACTGCCCCAGGCTTCTAATCAGCTCAGTGCTGACAATTCGCTGACCATTGGCACTGGTCCTCAGGGCAGCGCCGAGCCTCCGACTGGGCCAAGGGGCTCCCCCAACTAAGAAATTTAAAATCCTTCACCTTGTAGCCTAGTTGGAGCTGCTAAGTAGGGTCCCAGCAGTTGGAGTTTGTGGAGCTCGTGTCAGGAAATTTAAACCCCCATGCCCAACAGTCCACCTGGATGCACAGCTGTTGGGATTGGGGATAAAATCCCATTGTGCAGTTATTTTAACACCTACCAGGGGCATTAGCAAGATTTTGTGTGCACATGAATAGAAACTAAGCAAAAACTGCAGAATTAGTCATGGTAAACCATAGTCTGTTCTCAGTTTTATGGGGCATCTTTTTATTTTTTTGCCCTGGATGTAATGAAAAGCAACTTTTAGCCTCTGCTTTTAAACTACTTTTGCCACAAAAATAGCTACTGCGATAGCTCCTGATATCTCTATGTATGTGCTCAGTTATTTTTTACTGTTCTCTTCCCCACTCTTCACCCCATTTGTGGACCCCTCAAATAAGATCTTTTAACTTTTTCATTATTATGCAGATTCATGAAAGAAGAGAAAAAGGTTAATAGGATGTGCCCACTATAATAAGGTTCACAGAGGTTTAAATAAGGTGTAGTCCTTCTTCCAGCTTTCAAAAGAGGTTATATTCCCACCCACTATGTGTGCCTTTTCCTTTAAAGACTTGAACTTGCACTTATGGAGTAATATAACTAGGGCAGCCCGAGAAAAAAAAAAATCCTTCCATCATGCAGAACAGATCTTAACAAACCAGAGCTATTAACTTGCCATGATTACCAAGGATGGGTAAGCAGAGATTTTGAAGACCTGAGGCAATTGACTACAATAGAAAATGTATCAGTAGAGAAATGACATAGCATCCTGGTCTTAGCTTGCTTCAGCATTCTGGTGTTCATAACCTTCATTGCACAGTGTTACCCAGGTTTATTTAAGCTGGCAGTTATGATTTGACTAGTCTTTAGAATAATATTTTCAATCAATTCACAACTTTCACTGATTGTTGTTTGTAGAAGATATAGCTTGCATTGCATGTGTGGGTGTAATAAAATACTATATAGAGGAGAAAAATATTTGAATGGAAGATAAGTGAGAATCTTTGAGAACTCTGTAGGAAAAGAATTAGGTTAGGTCAATTTAAGTGCCTGGAAGTGCACGTGGTCACAGAGCTTAGGTGGTCCTAAAAATGGTGTACCCAATCTATAATTAGTTCTCGTCAAACAAGAAGTAACTTTTAGACTGGCATGGGATTAACCCAACCAGCCCAGCCACTCTCCACAGACCCAGAGCTGTGCTGTTTTTACACCTCCCCCCACCAAACTATGAACAGGCAATTCTTAGCCCTCTCCTCCCTGCAGCTAACTCCTGAACCAAGCAATCTACAACCCCCCTTCACAGACCCACCAGCCCTGCCCTAGATCTACAGCTTTTCTGGACCCATTGGTACCCCCTCCTGTCTTACTTGCCTCCAGCTGCCCACACCTCTTTTGGGCAAGCAGTGAACACTTGACATAGGGATGCCAACTCAGGCTTAGGTGTCTTAAATTCATCCACCTAAACCTGAGCCAGGCCCTATGAATTCATACCCTTAGAGGACCAGGCCTAAAGTGTCTCAAGTTGAACACTTGGAAAATTTTTACTTATGGGACATTCATGAGGCCTCTGTGTTGAGACAATTAGATCTCAATTTCTTTCATGCCCCTGTACAACTGTTGTGATGTAATATTCTGAAAAAATAACAAAAACGTGTACATCTCACTCTTTCCCTCCCTGACTACATTTGTAAGGCTAGTATAATCACTATTCTAGCTTGGGACAGTGTCTGCTCTCAGAAGGGATTGGCCTGGATCTTGGCTATTGCCAGAGAGCAATCCAAAGTCTCACTCTGAAAATAATTCTTTTACCAAATGTTATTTTAATGGGGACATACCTAACCCTCAGATATAAACCTCCCTAATCTATGGATATGTTTGGGTCAAGACGTTGATGCAAGGTATATGGCTAGGAACCTTCTCTAATTTAAGTTACAAGTCTAACTGAAAATTGATGATGACTAACTGTAATAATTGTGGGACTGATATTGTGTCCCTTATGGTATTTTCTGGTTTAATTATACACATACAGTGTCTAACTATGTATGCGTATAATTAAACACACTGCCATACTTAATCATGAAATAGAACAACATATCAGTATAATTCCTATTGGAGTATCAAAACAGAGATCTACTCCATGGCCACCTGAACCATAATGGTTTCATTCCCATAGGAATTAGCCTTTTACTTTTTCAAATGGCATGAAAATGAAAAAGAATAAATTGGATCAATTCCTCAGATAAAAGTTGGCTTCAAAACAGGTATAAATAACATTTAGAGATGTAAGACAGGCAACTAGCCTTGTTCAGCTGTGCTCCTGAGCCATCCACAGAGGCCCTTAGCTCTGTCTTGTAGCAGTGCTTGGCAGATCATTAACTAGGCTGTTAAACGAAGGGGAGCTAGAAAACAAAGCAAATCACCTCCAATTTGAATGTGCCTATGACCCAGTATTTAGAGCTACAAACCATTCTAATTTTCTAAATTCTACTCTTCAGGTGGGTCTGGCTAGGACCTTTCTGACAGAACAGTTTTCCAATGGAAAGTGCATATTCCACAAAATCAAAATGTTTCATAGAAACATGTCAGTGTTGATGGCATTTTAAAGATAAAGAAAATTGTTTTGATATTCTATTTTAATTTCAGTTATATCAAAACTTTTTTTTTTACATTTCATTTTATTTAAATGTTATGTTAATTTAAATATATTGGTAAATCAGATTTATGCACTATTACATGTAACCTGATATAATAGAGTGTTTCAACCTTCTAATGAAATGGATTGCTATTATTGAAAAAAAAAAAGAATCAAGGTTCCATTTTTTTCCCTGAATGGAATATTTCAAAATGTTGGCTTTAGGTTTCAATTTAGACTGAAAATGAGTTTCTAAACATCTGATTTTTCTATGGAATAGACATTCCAGTTTATGAACAGCTCTGCTAATTATCGTGATAAGTGGCATCTTTCAAAATTTTCCATTCCCAATGTAACTGAGTTTTGGCTTGAGGCATACCTGAAAGCAGAATCCAATTCCTTGGAGCACACATAACAAGGTCACAAATCTCTAAGGTTATTGGTATTTTTTCCATAATTGTCAAAGAAGCATTCCAGGACTCTGTCATGAATTGCAAAGTTGTATATAAATTTAATTTTCAGCTTCCCAAAGGCCTGATGTAAACAGATAATATTGAAAGTCTTCTGAATTTACAAAGATAAAATAGTTTGTATCGATTGACAGAGGTTTAAGTAAGACCCAGGGGCAAATTAAAGCCTGGTACAAAGAGGTGGTATTCCAGTGATATCAGTAGAGTTACTCCAGGTTTACACCAGCGTAAGATAAAAACAGAAGTTTGTTCAATGCCGTCAGGGAGATCTGGATGAAAATCATTTGTCAAATACTTTGTTCAGTACATGAAGACTAATAGTTCAGTACAGACTGGACTATTAGGTGACAAACATATTGCTGGGCTTCCTATTTATTTAATTTTTCATTATTCAAATAGAACTCTACCTGTCACAATGGTTTGTCAAATAATTTATTCCAAGCTAGAGCTTGACCAGTTATGGTAGTTTCACACCATGAAGGGACAGGGAATATGGTAGCTCAGGACAAGTCAAATATGTAGACTTAGATCTGCTTCCAACACACAACACTAATGGAGGCATGTTAAAGTGAAGATTCATTAGAATCATAGCTTTACATTGCCCATGTTTTGGGTAAAACTCCTAGGTGACCACACTGGAGGAGTATACTACACCTTTTAAACCACTATAGCATTTTGACATAAGCTTAGCACACTAGCACGCTCACGGAGGCAGCCTGCTTCCAGTACCCTGAATGTGGAACATGGCTATGCTGTACCCCTAACCTAGGTGGCAGGGGTGGATCCAGGGGAGTTCCAGTGGTGCTGTTGCACCCCACTTTGATTCCTGCTCCGCCCAAACTTTAAAACCAACTGCCTGGGAAGGGGGGGCAGTAGTATTTCTATCAGTCAGTGCTAAGAGAGTAAATTTATTTAATGCTCATTATCATCTCCCTGATTCCTGTTCATCTCTCTCCACTCCACTGGTGTTAACGACCCTCTGTTCTTTTTAATAGTCTTGATGTTCCACTATTTAAACTGTCCTTTCTTCTGGAATCTTGCTGTCTGTTCACCATTCCTGATAATGTCTCTCTTCTATGTCTCTGCCTTCTCTGCAGACTTTTTTAGTTCTAGCTACAAACCTTAACTCAATGTAGTAATATTAACTCAGATGTAGAGATAACTGACAGTGAAGTATTGGAGGCACTGTCAAGACACTCAAGAAGGTTAATTTTACTTTTATGAACCTGAATAAGAGATTTATATTAATCTCTACAGAACTAATGATACACCATCCTTTGACTATTTTGGCTTAGTTTTTTGTGGGGTTTTTTAATTATTATATATACTCTAGCAAATTAGTGCACATTCCAGTAATATTTGGTTTTCTGCTTTGATTTTAAATGAAATAGTATAGTGTTAGCCCCTACCATATTAGTAAAGCTTTTAGTTTCTGTTTAACTGGATAAAAATATGTGTTGTCTTATATGTGATGATGTGCCACATCATCTGCACCCCACTTTTCAAAATCTTAGATTCACCCATGCTAGGGGATACTAATCATGATCTAGTCCCAATGAAAAATTACATGGTTTTCAACTAATTTATCCATCAAACACTCCCCTCCCCCTGCCCTCAGACTCCCAATATTTAGTCATATTTAATATTTTGAATGAACTACAGAAATAAGACTGACTATATAATATAGAGAATATATGGTTGCTTTCAATAGGAGTATTGTGCAGTAAAGTGGTACCCAGTGGGTGCATCTACATGTATGCTTTACTGTGGAGTTGGCTAATTAGCTCTGCAGTAAAGTATCACTGTCTACGCATGTGCCGATATTAGGGTGCATAATTAACTCCATTGGAAGATAGCACTGTCGGTGACAGTACTATCTTACAGCAGAGTAATTCAGTGTGATGAAATGCACATATAGATGGTGGCAGAGGCTGGTTGGGGTGCAAGGGTGCTAAAGTGTGGGGGCTGTCTCCTGAATGGCTCTGCTTTTTAGTACTCTTATGCTCCAGCCCATCCCTCTACCCCAGCTCAAACTGCTGCTGTCCCACACATGTGTAGATGCTGCACCCAGCAACAGCTGACTCCAGCTTGAACTGCTCTGGAGTTTATGATGTTAATTTCACGTGTAGATGCACCCAGTTTAAATAAATTTGTTAGACTGGTTCTGTATAATGGATAAATACTTATTTTATTTTTTAATTAATTTAATTATAATAGTAAAATTAACTTACTTTCAATAAGATGTGTATAGAACAACTGTGTGGAAAGATTCTATTGACAGTAGACTGTATAAGGATGTTAATCCTGACTTCTGCAGTCATATATAATAATTTTTTTTATACAGTTAAAGAAAACGCACACGGTCAGTTTCCACAGTGAACCTTAAACATCAACAGAAATTATTTCCCTGGTATCATATAAACACCTATGTAAAAACAGCACATCGATCAAATCAACTTTTATTTAGTTTTAAAGTTTTGCAATAGTAAACCCCATTACTCTACTTTTTAGTCACCATCATTCGTGTCTGCATGTGGGGTCTGTGCCGCAAATATGCTGTTCTACAGACACATTATCTAACTTAAAGCTTGTTTAAACACCTGCTTATTAGTCTCATTAAAGATAATGGAATTTAAACACATGTTGAAAATTAAGAACTTAAGTGATTTTTTTAAAACCCCCTCTGATTTAATAATTGTAACAACAAAGAAGTGACTTGCTGCTATATTTGATAACATTGATTAACTGTGACAATAGATTTCTAAAATTACTGCTGAAATGTTGTATGTCAAAGCATTAGTCATCTACATGCATCTAAAATGTGGAAAATAAAATGCAGATAAAAAAGAAAAGTTAATTGTTAATTCTTAATAAAACTTACTTTAGAAAGGAGAGCCTATTTAAGGTACATCTGGCTTGGAACAGTCCATGTGCTCAGAGTGATCAGTTATGAAGAGTGGTGGCCTTTACAGTCCCTACATATTGTTGAGTGTAGCTCTGAATAGGCCAGAAGGAAGTGGAAATACAGGTGCCTCTACATCTTCACACAACCACAGATCTAACACTACCTATGATATGTATGGTCGCAGGGCAGGAAGTGTTACTGGAGGTCAAGAGTTACAGGAAAGACTTTTTGGGGGTTGTTCAGTAAAAGCATGAGGATGTATCATCGTTCTTTCTCCCAGTGCTCCACACAGTTCTTTCAATACAGCTTGTTTGTAACCATCTAGTAACCATATCGTTCATGACTCCTTAGCCTTAGCTAGGACTTTATGTAGTGAAACATCATATCTCATGCACAGAAACTTTGCCACTGCCTTCCAAGTGACAACCTGTGTTCTTCAACCTGTAACTTTAAGAGCTAGAGAACTTCCATCTAAGTGTGACTAATGATTTCAAGGGGAAAAAAAACCCCTCCTTGTGTATTATAGTTGAACACTGCATAAGGAACATATTACAGGCCTTAGCATAAGTGCCTCCTGTATGTATCCTCTGTTTTATAAAGATGTGTACGGCATGTTTTGCTTTAAGTGCATAACTAAAATAATAAAATCTCTGCTTTAACCTCATTTAAAGAGAGACTTTTAAGGCCAGATTAAATTTTTTGCTGAGCTAAATGGGAAAACACTGACCATGTGCTTGACCAGAATAATAAACACAAAGTAACTGAGATCACTTAAGAAATAGCACTCAGTATCAATGGTCAGAACCTAATTGGTCAGCTCTGCAGACAGCTGTTGGTAAACAAAGGATGCGAAGACAAGCCAGGACAGCCTTAACGTATCCATGCACTGGAATTAAATTACTTATCATGAATTCTTTATGTAGCTCTGTGTGTATTCATGATCAAGTCCTTACATTAATATATACCCAATTTAAGTTTAAATTGATACACGATACATTAATGATTGTATATCTGTGATTGTGACCTCGGGGAGGGGGGGCGGGGGGGGGGGAAGGGGGTTCTGAGAAATCTAGGAATCAAGATTCTAGGATTTGAGCTGAGGAATTAATTCAAAAGCTCTAAGATTATGGAATTAGCCTACTTCTCTCCTTCCAAGGGGGAAAAAGAGATATATATAACACTGGAAAATTAATTTAAAAACTACATCACAATAAAACAAAATGCAGTATGCCAAAAAATAATCACAATATATAATCTCATATATATGTGTGTGTGTGTGTGTGTGTGTGTGTGTGTATTTGCATTCCCATTGCCTGATCTGAATGCTAGTTAAATGAAAAGGACCTTGCCTGCTGAAGTAAGTATCCTTTGTCTTAGGACTTCCTTTCACACTTATGAAGAACATTATCATTTGTAATTTGTGTTTTAGTTTTATAGAAAACCACAATTTTCACCCCAGCTCACAGACAACTTAAAGCCTGAAGTTTCCCAACCAGATAGTTAAAAGATGTTAGGAGCTCTACATATGCTTTAATTTGAGAAGATATTGTGATTAATTTTTTTGGCATACTGCATTTTATTTTATTGTGATGTAGTTTTAAAATTAATTTTCCAGTGTCCATTTTGTGACCCATCCCTCTAAAAGACTTTCATAACAGTAAAGATATTTGGAGAAGATTGTTTCCTGTTTGAATGGATTTTGATTCTGAATGGAAGACATCTGATTTTCAACTAAGTGTCATTCTTCATCTTCCAGAAGTCACAGTTAATTTATTTCTTCCACAGAAAAGAACAAATTGAAATAATCTGATTCTCCCTGCCTTGCCCCTCATGAATTTTTTTACATCTCTAAATAATCACAATAAAACATAAATTGAGGCTGTCAAATTTTTACCCAGTTTACAAAAGGTGAGACACAGTGGAGAATCCTACTAACAGGTGTGAATGTGTATAAATACATTTGTTTATAAATGTAACTCTTTAATATGCATATACAACATAACTATTCAACATATATATTCTGTGTTATATATATATATTAATGAGGAAACCTACCAACATTTTTAATTATTCTAATTTCTGTAAATTCATTAGGCTTGTGAGCTGAGATATGTCTTTTTTTTTTTTTTAATCTATGGAGATATTTTTGAAAGAAAATTATTAAATTATAGGAGTGATGATTATAAAATACCAGTACAAATTAGCCTGGGAGATAGCCAAGAAAGAGCTTGATGCAGCCAAGAAAATGAGTGATGGAAAGGAAGGAAGGGAAGGGAAATTCCAAACAGTAATATGAAATAGTCTCCAGTAAGGTAAAAAGATGTTGCTTAACTCAGAAACTTCCCAGGGTTGAGTACGTGTCAACTACCCTCATGCTTCTTGGTTACTCAGTACTGACTTTCTGGGTGCATCCCCACATACAGGGGTATGTGCCTGTAGTGGCAAAAAAAGCAGCGGCACAAATTAGGCTTGCTACTTTTTTGCCACTTTGCACACCTACACATGTGCTTTCGTGCAGGGCAAAATGCCCCACTTTGAGGAAACTTCAATTTTCCCACTCCTCCTGGCTCCCAGCATGCTGGAGGAGTTGGGGTGGAGGCAGAGGAGAAGAGACGCCCTGGCCAGCAGCCAGAGCATCTCCCAGGAGGACCGA
The DNA here is from genome assembly GCF_030867095.1 of Alligator mississippiensis. Taxonomy (NCBI): domain Eukaryota; kingdom Metazoa; phylum Chordata; order Crocodylia; family Alligatoridae; genus Alligator; species Alligator mississippiensis. Next base: position 157,042,095 of record NC_081824.1, read on the forward strand.
GTTTCCATGTCTGCCAGTGTACATTCCTGTGGAGTGTGCCATGCCGTTTTTTTTGTGGCTTTTTTTATTTTATTTTTTTTGCTACTGGGATTTCCTGGTAGCAAATTTTGCCCCCCGCACTGCAAATTTGCAGCATGGGGAATATTTTAATGTGCTGGGCATGCAGTTTGTGGTGCCTCAAAGAGGTTAGCAGCACTACAAACCGCATGTGCCTGCACTTGTGTGCCAGGCTTCTTAGTTTATATTCTTGGGTTATGTTCAGTTCTCCACCCCTGGCCAGACCAAGGGACTCTTAGGAAAAATGTTGTTTCAGCTAAAACAGAGACATTTGTCTTTATACACACAGCTTCAGTTTCCAAGTTTCTTGTTGACTGAATAGCAGTACTTGATCTTTGCACTGTAGTTTCAGTGAAGGAAGAAAAAAGGCCACAGGAATCAGTGATATTCTCTGATTAATGTCGATCTGTGGCATTTAAGGAGATGGCTTTTGTAGATGAGAAGTTGCCCAGTGATACTTATCAGATGGGATCCTGATCTAGTAATGCACCCAGGCAAATGCTGAACATCTGAAGTGACATTGAAATCATTATTCAGGCATTTGAGGCTAAGAGTATGTCCTTAAGTGCTTTGCTGAGCAAGGGTTGAGTAGCACATGTATTGCCTGCATTTTTGTTTCGTCTATCCAGAGACTAAAAATTTAATTACTGTTTGAATGAAATTTAGAGATACAGTGTCAACAAGCAATGGTGAGAGGGTCACACACTTCATTGCAGCTACTGCTGTATTTCACTGCTCACTCCAATGGCAGGTTCCTGGCCATGTGCTCTCTTCATACCACTTTTGCAGCCCCTCTAGTTAATAGATTCCATGCTAATCCCCAAGATCCTCCTTCATGCCCAGGGTTGTACATGTCTCTTCATTTTGTCTTTTCCCCTCCTACCTCTCTCCTTTTCCCCTCCCCTCAGGTCAAAAGGCCTGGGTGAATGGGTCATATTAAAGTGGATACCCATCCTGAATGTTCCAGGAGTGTCCCAAGTTTGAGGGCTATGTCCTCAAAGAATCCCTGAGTGTGAGTTTTATCTTTTATTTGGAAAATAGATCTAGAATCAATGGCACTCACCACTAACCTTCACACTTCATCTCTATCCTTCAGTACGTTCCTGCATTACCTGACAGTGGCATACAATGTCTGCCAAGAGACAGACTTATTCGCCCAGGAACTGTTGGTCTATAAGGTGCGTTTCTTCCCTGCCTTCTGCCAGACTTCACACTAATTCAGCTTACTGTTTCTCTCTGCTTATATGAATATGGGTATCCTGAGTTCAGTTTGGAAATTGGCTGCAGGCTCCTGCAACTGCACAAGAAACAATAAAACCATGTTTATATACAGTGGGTGTGTGCATGGATGTGTGTGTGCATGGATGTGTGTGTGCACGCACGGATGTGTTCATGCACACTAATTAGATCTGGGCCAGTTAGCTTTGTTATTCAATGGAATTAAGAGGGCCAGCCATGCCACACTAGGTTAGGTGCACTACCCTATTTACAGCTGCTAGCTAAACTACTGATTATGCATGTCTGCAATGGGACTTGAAACTGTGGACAGTTTACCTAGTGCTGTTTCTCTCCTCTTCCTACAATGGAGCAAGCTTCAGGGGAAGATTATGCAAGGGCAAAGAAAAGTCAAGCCATTGTTCCCTCTCCTGTCCCTCTGGCTCCTCCAGCTGGCTGAGTTTCCAAAAGGCAAAAAAAGAAAAAAAGAAATCCCAACAGATTGAGCACTTTACTTAACCAGTAGTATTTTGCATTTCTCTCACAGCTTCTGTCTACAGATCTGCTTATTAAAATACCCCCAAAATATAATAATCATATGTTTTGAAAAATATGGGTACAGTGACAAATCCTCAAACAACCTTTAAAGTATTGTTATTATCATAGCCTCATAGTACAGAGAAGAGCACTAAAGCAAAAAAAAGTTAGATTACTGGGCCATACAGAAAGCTAGTTGTATAGCAAGTATTGCAGCCTAGGACTCCTAGTTCCCCATCATAAGCCACAACCTCAAGGCTTGAGTTTTCTTCCTTTAAATGCTTAGCACTTTACAAGTTCATTTACTAGTTGTTGTTTTGGGGAATTTATTTATTTATTTATTTATTTTTGGATAACACTAAAGATGTTGCTGTGCGTGACCCTTCATTTTGTCTTTTCTTCTCCTACCTTGTTTCTATCCTTTTTCCCTCACCTCAAATTGAAAGGGCCAAGTGAATGGCTCATATTAAGGTGAATGAAGATGTGACCAGTAATAAAGCAGTAAGCTGTTAATAGTAATTTAGTATATTATTATAAAAACCTGGGAACACCAGACTCAAACCCTGTTGCATTTTTGGAATATTTGGATCTCACTCTCAATTCTATGCCCCATGGCTGTTCCTCTAAATAGTTTTAGTATTCTCCTAACGAAAGAAATGAGCATCCATGCACTTTTAGGGATCGCTTGATGTTACAGTACACACTTGGTGTTCACAGTACCTGTGAAGTTAACTCTACCCTCGAGATATTTATTTGTGTGCGTGTTGGGGGGGGGGTATCATTTTTAAAGGTAGCCATTTTGCGATTAGATGTTGGTCTGAGATGAAATGGGAGCTCAGTTTTATGACTTAAGAGCTAAATGGGTGACTATTAGAATGGATGAGTCAGTTTCTCTCTGGAAAGAACAGCCAAAAACTCAAATATAACTGCAATTGGACACTTGTCATTAGTCTGTTCTGCATCCTGGCAAACTGATGGCTTTTGATCAGAATATATATTTTTTTTTATATATCCAGCCAAGAGGGGTGAGCTGTTTTGCAAGTGGGACTCAAATGGAAAACAAAGCAAACAAGTAAAAATAAAACAAGTGGGTTTACAAGAGATGTGTGTTGAAAATAAACACAGGCCTTGATCAGGCAACATTGATTCACTTACAACATTTCTAATGGCTTCTGTGGCAGCAGATGCAGGTCCCTGGATTTAACATTAAGCATTCCAAAGTCTAGCTCTCTGGATAAATCTGACACAGTGTTTTATTCCTTTTTCCTAGAACATCTCATACAAGAGCTTTTACATTCTTTGTGAAAACAAAAGCTGAGTATTCATGAGAAGAGAGCTGTTGAGAAATTAATTCAGTTAATTCACATAATGTAGGGCTTATTCCTAATAAGGAAGAGCAATACAGTTTAATAGTACTTTTCTAACTGCTTCATTCTGATACGGCCACTGGAATTGAACCTGTTGTTTCTGCTGACATTTTAAATCATGGATATTGTTTCCTCTGTTACATTAATGAAGCTTTTTTGCCTGTCTGATGCAATTTACCTCTACATTGGCAGCTAAAAGCACTCCCTCCTGTGAGTAAATGAATGGGAAAGCATAGATGAAGGGACAGATCTTTATAAGTCTCATCAATACACTCATCTTTGTGTTAGCAGATCTTTAATATTCTACAGCTGCAGATTTAAAAGGTTTCTCTTACAGCTCAAAGCCCTGATAGCATAAAGTTGATAGGTTTACATGAATGCCCAAATACTGCCATTTATGTGCATACACGGACAAATGAAATGGTAGGTGATACTGATGCATTTTAAGCAGATGATGCACAAGGGTAGAAAAATGGAAATGAAGATAAAGCCCAGGGTTGATTAGAGAAGACAATTGGAAAAGCAAGTTCAAATCAGAACCTGCTGTATGTAATGAAATCTAAGCATCACTCTCTCCTGAAAGCTGAGGAAATGTTGATGCATAACAGTGTGGCTGTAGTTCAGAAGAGTCATTTATAGGCAAATTATGTCTGAAAGTATATGCAATTTCCTGCCTCCTCACCTTTTCCATGGCTTTCACAGTTCATTTAAAATAGTTTTCCTCAAGGTCAAACTTTGGAATGATTTTATGAACCTTGTGCAAAACAGTCAAACATAGTTGCTTAAAGTTAGACTTCTGAATCCATATTTTGACTTATTAAAGCAGCCTGATTTTCAGAGGTGCTGGTTATCTGGATTTCAAAACAAGCTGCAGGTGCTTTGCATTTCTGAAATCAAGCCACCCTTGGAAGCTGGATGCCATGCTGTCATTGAAACTCAGGAGGAGTTGGGTACCTAACTCCCTTGGGTGATTTTTGAAAAGCCTCCCCTAAATATGTATTTGGAAACCTCATTTGGGGACTGGGGTTTAACTATTGAGAATAAAATCATAACAAATTGGGTCCTAAATCTGTGCTACAGTTTAAAAAAGTCTAAAAAGCCTGTTGTAAGCTTTATTAAATATAAAGTATGATGATAAAATCAAGTCCTTAGTACTAATGCCATGGATACAGTATGAATAATAAAAGCAAACCTAGAAAGCATTACATCTTAATCAGCAAGTAATTTATGGTCTGGTGAACTCTGTTTCCAGTGCTTTATACTATTCATACCTGTTCTCATATAGTTTATATCAACCTGCTATATTAATGCTGATTATACCTTGCAATGAATTAATATGAATGGATCTGTCTTAAAAAATAATGAACTTTTTCAGGTAAAATTTAGAGGCATGTTTCTGTAGTCTAAGACATACACTATCCAGAACAGTGCTATTCAATATGTATTTCCTTCAGAACTGACTGCATTCTTTTTTACAGTAAAAACACAAATGCCGTCTGCACGTTCTGTCCCAGTTCAGTAAACAAGCCAAATCAACACATTCCTATGTCACTGCTGTATAGCATTTAACTCAATTCTACCCATGTTACATATGGTAAGCTTATACTATCATAATTTTGATACCAATTTTTTTTTTTAAATACAGCATTGAATTTGTTGTTACAAATGTAAATGGCTGTTATTCTGCCCTAAGGAAAATAATTTTAAAAGAAAATATATGAAAGAAAATATGCCAGATATCAAGGAAGTGTGAAGCTTCAATCCCTGATTCGATCTGGCGGGGATTCGGCCTATTCAGTGGCTGAATCTCTGAATCTCAATCAAATCAGAGGACCCTTTAATCTCTCTGAATAGAATCAGAATCCTCTGAATCAATTTGGAGGGATTTGCAAAGATTTGGAGATTTGGACATAGACACAGCACTTCTGGTCCACTTCTGTGTCTGCACAGGGACACCCTCCCGCCCCACCCCTGGCTCAGGGACTGGTTCCTCCTGGTTCTGGGGGGGCACTCAAGGTTCCCCCATGGCTGATCGCCAAGCTGGGGGGCACAGGGCCCCCCCAGTGCACTTCCTGGAGAACCTGGAAATGGACTGGGCATACTTCTAGTCCACTTCTGGGTCTGCCACTGAGCATGTGGAGGGCCCCGTAGCACTCCTATGGGACACTCCATCTGCCCCAGCATTGCAGCATTCACAAGCCATGCTGGTACCTCAAGGTATGTAGAAAAAACATTTAAAGCTGAGTCTATGTCTGAATCGCTGAAACTCTGAATCAGCATTGAATCTTCAGATTCAGATTCTGCTGAATCAGATCAGGGACAGTGATCTGAATCAATTAATTGAATCACTGTCAAATCGAATAGGGCCCACTTTGCACATCACTACCAGACATGTATTTCTGGTGTAAAAACCAAGGATTTGTTTTAGTTGATAGATTTTATTGGAAAAAAAACCTGCATGGTTGGGATAAAGTTATACCTTGCATTCAAAAGGTTGTTTAACTTTATTCTAACCATGCAGTTGGTCCAATAAAAGATATCACCCACAGAAACCCTTGTTTCTAGCACAATTCTTGGACCATTCTGGCTATATCACTCTAATGCTGCCATTTATCTAGGCAAACCCATACCTTAAATTATTTTTGACAAGATCAGGTCAGAAGTATAAATAGTTTCCAAGGCACAAACGATGTAGGCACCTAATTCCAGTTGGTCTTCAATGAGAGTTGGGCGCCTGTCTACCTCTAAATATATTTGTTGTTAAAAGAGAATAGCAATATAAACAGCCATGAGACACTATCAGAAGCATGCCAAACTGCTTGATGTAAAATCCAACTCTGTGAGAATTACTTCTTCCCAAAATAATTCCTTTTTTTTAATTTACCATGGTATAATATTTGCATTATGTATCGCGCTATTCTCAACCAGTATAAGGAAAAGCTTTCCTGTATAAATCAAGTCTTTCCATTTACTCAGAAGCCAGTCCTGCTGTTTACCTGTTCTCACTCTGACATTTCAACACTTTTTTCAGTTTGTCTGGGCACGTTTACACATGACACTTTAACGTGCATTAGCCTAAGTTCATGCTCATTAAGGCATTAAGGGTGCAAGTCTACATGTGCACATCCTTAATGCTCATTAAGAATCATGAATTTAGGCTATTCATGTATCAAATTTAGGCACGAATAGTTTAAGTACATTAACAAAAGTGTAGATGCATTGAAGTTCATTAACACTATCCATGTTGACTTACTTCAGACTAACTTTAGTCCCACTAATGCGCTTTAGTGCTTGCACATGTATATGCCTGCCTAAACCCACTTAATTCACATTAAGCTAATACACATTAAATTTAGGTGCACTTAAATGCACATGTAGACACACCCTCTGTGACTAAAATATAAGCAATGGAACTAAACTAGATATATTTTCCTTAGGTGTAAATGAATTCTATTCTTAAAGTGTATGGAAAAATTTGGAGAAGATATGTGGAAAAATCTGTTTCTCCTTCCCCTATATCTACTTCATTCCTAAGGGACTACAGGCTGTTTTAGAGAAAGACAAAAAGAAAATAAATCTTGTGTTGGTGTTAGGGAGGAGAATAAAATCTTCCAAAAACTGGTAGGTATTTGGTTGCCTCAAGTTTGGTTGATAAACTTTATGAGACAATAAGGGACCCACATTTCAGAAAAGATTAAATACTCTACTAGCTTCCTAGATATCTAGGGAATGTTTTGTGTTGCCCTTCAGCTGGCCCTTGTACACTACAGCTCCCACCATGTTTTAGCACTGTGTATGAGTCACCCAAAAATATTTCCACATAGTTTAGTTTTGTTTGTGTAGCTAACAACTTCAAAGATCTTGAAAAGACCAAGGCTAGAGCCTTATTCTACAAGAGGATTATAATTTAGTATGGTTTTATGTATGCTATTATGCCTACATCCAACCTATGGCTGGGCAGCCTGTGTTTTTAAGAGTGGTGTTTGAATATGGTATATCCATACAGTACAATGGTTAGGACTTCTCTTGGTACAACGTGAGCGTGCCACCATAATACTAATTGCTGAGCAGTCAACATAGTTTCAGTAAACATTGCACCACCAACTTCTGTAATTGAGAGCTTTAGTAGATGGCTTAGTAATATCTGAGATTTTTTTCTGGAACATTGATCCTCTGAGAATTGCAGCTTTTTAAAGGCAAATCAATACTGTTCATTGGGACCTTTGCACAGCTACTGAAGTCTGCACCTGGATAAATAAAGAATCCATTCATGGTAAGTGTTGCACATGAGGTAGCATTCCAGCTATAATGTGTCAAATTCTAAAACCAGCATCATAAAGTAAATAGGCTAAAGAACATGATCTGAACAGTGCTGAGGACCTAATTTCACTGAAAAAATAAAGCAGAAATAATTTCCCTAATTTTTATGTACCAGGTCCTCTGAATTGCATTTCAGATTATGAAACCAAGAAAGAACCAAAAGTAAAATCTAGCTTCATGTCCAAAGTGACAATTTATAGCTTTCTGTTCCAGTGAAAATGCATCTCTTCCATGCAGAGATTCAGTTGGTGGAATATCCAAAAAGCAATGTGTGCACTGTATGCCACATAGAAAAGATCTCTTTGTTAGCCTTGCCTAGATTAACTAGGCTGTGTACACACATTCAAATGATCTGAGAGAATTCTTCCAGTTTTGGTTTCCTGGTAGAAAAACTTACCTGGAGACCCTTGAGCAGAAGTTTGAAGAGCAAAGCGCTTGCAATGCTGATCCTGTGAAGCCAGGGCCCCTGGGTATATAACTCAGTGTGCTCCAAAGGCTGCGTAGAAACAGATGGCAGCAGTGATAAGGGCAGCCCTGATTGGCTGACTCATGCTGCTCAGGTTCAGCCTGTGTCTCCCTGAAACATAATGTAGGGATTTTGAAGGGTGCGTGTTCTGCTTTCTACTCAGCTGGATCAGTGGAGTCCAGCCAAAGCAACACACTGTTTTCCTGGGGGGGTGGGGGGGCAAGGATTGGGGGCAGGTGCAAAGCACCCTGAGATGCTGGAAGACTGTGCTGTGACCTCTTTCAGAAGGGCAAGTGTACAGACATTTGCTCTCCCAAGAGAAAAATTCACTCATGGTTTCTGCTGGCACAGCAGCAACACTCCCAGACAAAACTGAACATCTATGCATGTCATGGAACAGACCACAATGAAGGCATGCCAGGATGGGGGAACAGATTCACGTTCACATGGATCTCTGACAGGCCCAGCATCCTATGTGAGAAGGTGCTGCAGTAATTATTCTAACACTGGAGAACAGCTGTATGGGATTGTACAAAAAGAGGAGTACAAAATGTACCATACCCCCTGCATTACACCTATGTACACCGGAATCCTTAGGCCTCATTTTAAGCAAATATAATGATTTCACCTTGAGGAAGGAGATTCACTTAACTATTGTAATAGCTCTCTCTTCCTCACCTTTTGCCATCACCCAGTAATAATTGATAGTAGTCATCTCAAGTCCTGCCTTCACATATAGGTGTCTGTCATGTTATTTGGAGTATCAGGATATATAGAAGTCTGTGTGCAATTACAGTGCACTATAGACAATTTTCATCATAGCAGTTATCTGATGTAGGGTGAAATTAGGAGCAGCTTTCTTGAAAAGACAGTTCCATGGAAAATATATTTTCTCATTTCCCAGCCGTCATTTTATGTGCATCTCCACCCTCATCCCTTGTTTTTCTGCAGATAATGGTGCTTAATAATTCTGAGAGGAGAAATGTATTACCCTTAATAGTCACATTTAGGTGCTACTATTTGACTAATGAGTGGATCTTGCTGAACTCATATTTTTGTTATCAAATGTGATGAATTACACAGAGATGAAGAAATGAGAACTTTATTGTACATACTGAGCATCCAATGTTATATGCTAAGGCTTCCTATTGTCTAGTGGTTGCCTGGCTTCAGTTTATATTCCTCTAAATTCCCTGGTCAAGTCCCTCTGGTTTTTCCTTCAATTCTGCTCAACTGCAATAAAAGTATCTGGCTGCATATTCTAATCTGAATTACACTGGTGAAAATCTGGAATGAATCCTCTGAAACCATTTTTTTAACTACCAATATAGTTGGCTTTCTGAAAAATCTATAAGCAATTGCTCTTTTATCTGTGATGTCCTCATTAAGGTCCCTGCTTAAGATCTACAGTTGCTGTCACAGATACAAGGAGTGAAACACTGATTTATGTATAATATATATATAAATAATTCTGCCTATAGAGGGTGCTAGTCTTTGCTGTGTAAACACAGTAAAATAAATGTTCTCCCTATCCTTTTCCTACTTGCTGTACCTTCAGTATATCTTATTAAATATATATAAAGTTCTTTGGGGTAGGGTAAATGCCTTCTTTAATTAAAGATGACAGGTGCTTAACATATTTTAGGAACTGCAGGATGTTATCATGTTCATAACTTCCCCTTTCCTCCAACACACAAGTGCTTGAATACATGCACATTCACAACCTCTGACTAAAAATTAAAGTGACTACTTGACATATTGTGAAGTACCTTCACATGATCATTATATATACAACATTCATATAAGAACGGGTCTGCAAGTTTCAGCAAGAAACTTCTTAAATATTTATTAAGAATTTTCTTGAATTGGAGAAATTTATTGAAGAAGTTTCTTCTTAAATTGTTGAATCAGGCCCATCTGTATATTCTATGAATGTTGTATTTAATAAGGAATGTTGTATTTAATAAGGAATAAATACTCACCATTTTAGTTCTCAGCATATACTTTGGTTAAGGGGCTTTGAAATTTAACCTTGAAAAAATACTGTTTGCAATGACTACACCTTCTGATGTGTGACTTGACATTTTTAGATATGCTTAGATTTGTTAGGAGGAGAGCTCTGTTAGTTCATCAACTACATAACCATTTTATGAAAGACATTGTGATCTTTTGAACAATTCCTTTTCTAACCTAATTCTGAATTATCTATCCCTGAACTTGACTAATTTCCCTAGGAAACTATCACAAACTTGAATAGTTCATAACCCCATGACCCAATGGTCTCTATTTTTCTCTTCTTCAACTTGCCTCCTCTAGAGGCCTTGCTTTCTGATAATTCTCCCCAGGAGGAAGGTGAGAAGGAAGATATGAGTATTGTTTCTTTCAGCTAACAGATGCTCTTTAAGTTCATGTGGTATTGCTGCTGCTTTTATATCTGAGAATCCTTCTTTAGGATAAATTTATACCTGTTCTTTGTCCTTCCAATGCTGCCCGTTAAGATATTTGTAAACAGTTATGATTGCTTCTTAGTCCTCTTTTTAGTAAGCTATACCTATTGGATTGTTTTAACCTCTCTCAGGTCATTTTTTCTAGTACATTTATCTTCTAGTCCCCTTAAGCTGGATCCTCTCCAATCTGCTGTCTTTCCCTTAATGAAATTTCCCAAGAGCTTTGCACTTAGGTACATTTCTATATACCCATCACAGGTGCACACAGTCTATTGACCCTAACCATTCACTATTTCATATATTATACTGGCAAGAGAGTGTATATAACCTAATGCATCATCTCTATATCACAGCAAGATCATTCTTTCACTAAGGCTGGGTACAGATGTTAGACTTATTATGCATTAAGCATGCAGAAAGTGAATTACAGTTGTAACCTAGAAGACATTTACAACACATAATGTGCTTTAAAAATAGCAGATCCTGCTCTAACTCAACCCTGGATGGATGTGGTATCAGACTACAGCGCTTTAGGTTAGAGCACTTTATCAAAATTGTGTGCCACATCCCATCCCGAGTCAAGGTAGGTTACATTCTCCCAGCATACCAGGGGCCCCTCACTCAGCAGTTTGGTAGCCAAGGCTGGTGCTCATCTCCTCTGAACAACTACTAGCCCAGCCCTGCCCTCTGGCTGTCACAGAAAGGAAAGTGAAAAGGCTGTGTCTCCTCTCGGAATGGCTGAGTGGCGTGGGGGGAATGGAGCTCCCATGCCATGCGGGCCGCACCCAAATTGCTGGGTTGGGTCTTGGCAGGAGACCAAGCCAGGTCTGTGCAGAAATAGAAACTGTGCCACCCCCAGTTCCCAGTGCAACCAAAAGTCAGGCCAGGAAGTCTTGTGCTGCAGCTGCTGGGGCAGGGGCAGGGAGGGATCCCTTCTGTTCTGTAGACCTAGCCTAGCCTTTCCACCCCCTTTCTCCCCCACAGTCCAACCCAGGCCAGCCTCTTGACAGCTGCAACCAGCAGCTACAACACAAGACTTCCTGGTCCAGCTTTTGGTTGCTCCAGGAACTGGGGGTGGGGGGAGGAACTGTGCGGACCTGTCCCAGCCCCCCTTCAAATCTGTACCCAGCAATTTGGGGGGTTCCATATAGGACAGGGGCTGGCTCCCCCCTCTCCCTGCCCCAGTTCCTGCTGACAGCCCTAGCTGGTAGGGAGGACAGGGCTGGGGAGAGCAACTGCTCTGGTAGCCTCCTAGGAGGTGTGCAGGAGCACCCCTCTACACACACATGCTGGCCTTCCCTAGTGTAGGCAGGCCCTGAGTCCCCCCACCACCAAACATCGAACATCTGTTTGGTTCGCTTGTGCTCTAACTTGTAGTGGTTTGAGCAGAGTGCAATAGAGTGTTTTCATCAGGGACTTTTTAAATGTCTGTATTTAGCCTAGATTAATATTCCCTGGCCAATTGAATAGATTTAATGGTAAGATTATACTGTCAGTACAGCACAAAGTGCTTCCTGACATAAAAGCAGTTGACTCACATTCTAGAAAAAAAGTTGACATCAAGAACACTGAATCAGTGGATTCTTTTACTGATAGTTCTTTCTCAGAATATGCAGGGAAAAAACAGTAAGACACTGGAATAGATTGTATGTGCCCAACCACAATGTTGTTGACAACTTGATAAGGGTGATATACAGGCAGTCATCTAACATACCTGTCATTTAACTGGGTACAGTGTAAAATTGTGTTCCTGCCATTTAATCAATAACACAATATCTCATATACTTTTAGAAATGAACTCCTTTATGAGGCCCGAACCCTACCCATCCACCTACCCACCAGTTGGCAGAGAATACCAATGGAAAGATGATAGGCATTTCTCCTTACATTGTAAAATCCACCAGTAAAAATCTCAGATCCCATTTACCTCTGGGAGTTATTTGTTTCTGGCTGTCTTCACTGGAAAAGTTGTGACAAGTGCCCAATTCTATATTTTCTTTTAATATTTGATTTCTGAATCCTAGTCTTCCTTGTCTTGCAGTGCTGCAAGAATGGGAAAAATTCATTTTGGCCCAATGAGAATATTTCCTTCTTGATTCTGAATAAAGGCCATGGGAAAAACCTTCAGGATCCTAGAAACAGCAGCTTGGTATTACAGAGAAAAAGTGTGGATCGGCTGAAAGGCAGGAGGCTTGAGCTATGCCAGGATGGAGGAATGTGTGACACAGTTAGCTAATATCCCTCTCCTTTCTCTGGCCAGGAATGAATCCAGATGGGGTGCAGTGGTACAGTTGTACCCCATTTTGGACTATGCTGTGACAGCAGCATTCAGGGACTTTATAAAATGTTCTGAATGAAGTAGGAATCCACCCAGACTCTTGACACCCCCTTCCTTCTCCTCCATGCTCAGCAGCACCTTGTCTTCCATCCCATTCCCCATCTCCACCACCCAAAGCTGCCACTGCCCCTGGACAACTTAGGGGCAGGATGAACTCCAGAACTGCTCCTGCCCCAGTCCAGATGGGCTGCATGGGAAACTGGGATCAGCTGTGAACATCTGCAGAGGTGACAACAGGAGCTGGGTCCACTGTCCCTCCTCTGTCTCCCTGGGTGTTCCCTGCCATCCTAGAAGCAGGAACAGGGAGAGGGGAGCCACCTGCTGCCACCACTGTCCCCAGCTGGGCCCAAAAACTAAAAGAAGGGTTAGTGGGATATTTGTGGCATGTACTTTGCATCCCCATCCTTTTTCTGACAGACAACCTTCCCCTGACCTGATACTAGAGAGAAATCATTTTTCAGGGATAGACACTTCTTTTTCTTACCTACTTCCCTTCTAGGGATGATACTTTTTCCCTGAAGCTGACTTAAATTTCCCTTTCTCAATATCAGGAGTGGTAGTTTCTTCCCAGCACAGTTTTTAAAATGCTTCCAATAGATTTTAATTCTTTAGATGTTACTCCCCATGTTAATGGATTTAATAAATTAGGAGTTCAGACGTGCACTAGTTTGGTAGAGGAAAATCATTTGTGCAATTTGCTTTCTTGTTTTAGAACCAAAACTGTGTTATTTAGATTACACGTTTTCTGCTTAAATAGTGCTCATGTCATTACATCTCAGTACATCTTTTTATTTTTTATGTCAAATAAAGCCAATCCTGTGAAAGACTTAACAAGAAGAAACTGCAGAATACCATAAACATATTAGATACATAGTGATGAATACAGTGTATATACTTAGATAGATGGATGACTGCTGAAAGAAAAAAAGTCTTTTTTTATCAAATTGTTTCTATAAATGCATGTTGTATAGATGCACAACTGTGTGCCTGTTTTTAGCATCCAAAATATAAATGAAAAGTATGTTTAAGCTTGCAGAGTTGAAAACAGAAGATGAAGTGCAAGAATCAATATTGTTTATGACATAACAATGAATTTATTTTTACAGTACTTCTGTAGAGAGAATTGATATTGCTTTGCAAAATTTAGGTGACTTACATAGCAACTCCAAAAGAAAGATAAGAATAAAATCTAAATCTCCAGGATGGCATTCATTGCCTTATCCATGAGAAATTATACATGTCTAATTAAATATTATTATATAATACAATATATTGTGATATATTATTATATTATAAAAAGTTTTATAATATAATATTGTGTGTATACATACATACATTTATATGTACACATATATATGTATATGCTATGTGTATGTATATGTAATATACTATTATATAGCAAGTACACACACTATTATATTATATTATATTATATTATATTATATTATATTATATTATATTATAAAACTTTTGCTTCCTGGACTATATTGCATGAATGCAGGCAAAGACACCCTCTCACAGACATTATGTTGAACAATTTGAAATAAATTGTGGACTCAGTCACTAGCTTTCCCCAACAGGGTTTCACTGACAGAACTGTTTTACAATCGTTTCCACAAGAGATGTCTCCATTTATCCTGCCTTGCAGTTGAAAAAAATCTTTAAAATATGCAATATAGATAGGATTATTTGGAATTTTTAAAGCACATTTGCTACTATTTAATACAATTTACAGAACTGACCAAATTGATTTGCAAGGTGGTTCAGGAGCTTCTCATGGTCTGTTAACAAGGACTACAGTTTTGGAATTGAGTGGCTTGACTAAGTTCCAAAATTCCACCATAAGTTCCAGTAATTTACCAGGTTCCTACTGTTTTCTCAGGTGGAAACATGCTGGGGAAGTCCTAGTATTCAACACCCAACCATGTTACCTATGCTTTTGCCTTTAATTTGCTCGGTTTGTTTATTGTTTTTATATTTATCATATTTTTTATTAATATAGATATATTTTTCCTAGAGGCTACATCTCAGGAAATAGATATCACTTAATTGTTTAGAATTTCCAATTATATGACTTAGCTTTATTAGAGGCTATGAATGGTTTTGTTGTGAATTCCAGTCTTTTGTTTCTGCATGTCTTCTGTGCCACCTACTGGATATTGTGTTGCATTTTTTAAAAGAAAATTTAGTTTTAAAGATACACATGTCTCTAGAAAAGATTTGTGTTCAATTTTTAAGTATTTTAATGGAAAAGTATTGAAGTAAAATATTTTGCCTTTCCTGCTTGAATTTGATGAAATCAACATATTTGAATAAGGAAAAAATGATACATTTTGAATACTTTTGACATTCAATGTAATATTACATTAACAATATTTATAACATTTATATTCTATAGTACTATTTTGATGTGATCAAAATGAAATGAATCAGCGTTATTGAACAAATGATTCAGAATTTCCAGACCTTTTCTTGTACAGAATTTACAGGCTAAAAAAAAAAAGTTTTACCTTTTTTTGCATATAGAAACACAACTGGTTTCTGGCCAAGTCTACTACAGAACATTATAAGCCAAAGAATTAGATGGCATGCATATAAATGGAATATTTTAACAGTTTATATAATCCAAAATGAATAGGGCAAACTGACAATAAGCTTTAGTAAAAAAAAAAAAAAGTTGATAGAGCTTCTTTTTCAGTATAAGTGGCGCAGTGCTGCAAGTATTAAAATAGTTGTCATCAGTTAGTAATTGTTTATTGGTTAGCAGTTTTTTTTGCTTGGCTAAAATCTCTCAATAGGAAGCCATCTGTCCAGTGTGGAAATGTTGTTTTTTATCCCTTAGGCAGCAATAATAATTCAAGCGGCAGATAACAAAAGGGGGGGGGGGAGTAACAATGCATTTTCCCTAACCATAACATTAGTTTGTAGAATTGCTAAAGGAGATCATTCCAATTTTTTTTGATGAATAAGAAATTACTAACTCTTAACTTTTACAATGTTCTAGCATATTTCATTCAGTTATCAAGCTATCCATGATTCCACTGGCAAGAATTATTCTGAATAGAGCACATTTACATAACATAGATGTACTGTACTTACAATTACAAAGTCAGAATTGGAATTGAGCGAAACTATGAATTAATTAGTTGAATTCCAGGAGCCTATGAAGCATGAGTTTAACTTTAAAATATATATGTCTAAGAGATTTTGATAGCCCTATGCCAGATCTGGGAGTAAACACCGCTCACCTGATACTTTGTAATTCACAAAATGTAATTTTACTCAATAAAATCCTTGTGCTATATGCCTGAAAAAGCATTTCAGGCCTATCTGGGAAATAAAATGTTTAAAGTTGGCAACAGAATAGAGATCTATTCCCAGGAAAAATCTCCCTTTTTTTTTAAATCCCTGCTAAGAGGGAAAAGAGTTTAAAAAATGATTTGTTTGTATGTTTGTAGTGGGGTATGGCATTACCTGGAATACTATATTGTCTTGCATACCACACAGCCCCAAATGAAACATTCAACTTGGTTTGGAGAAGTAGAATGTAGGGGGAAAAAAGGTTTTTCTCAAATCATGGCTGACTGAGAGACACAGAATAAGTCATGCTAGAATCAGAGTCCAGGAAGTGTGGCAACCCAGGAAACAATCTGAGTGCATCAGCAGGAACTTCCTTGTATTGCAGGATAGCCCCAAGGCTAGGCTGTAGACCAGGGGTGGGGAAAATATGGTCCGCTGCCAGCTTGGGCCCCGTGCCGGCTCCAGGCCCACCTTCTTGCCACCCTGGGCACCATTTGCTGCTGATGCACACCCAGAGCTGCGGTGAGGCTGCCACCACTTCCTCTGGGCTTCCCAGTGCACAAGCTCTGGGCGGGAAGCAGCAGAAAATGCTGCCCCGCGCAGCAAGCGGGGGGACCGCAGCTGCTGCTGCCATGGCATAGCCCCGGTAGACAAGCCCAGAGCCGGCGTGGGGCCAGGTTACTAGCTGTTGCTGAACATGTGGGAAAAGTGGCCCCAGCCCCACCCCCACCCCCACCCCATGGCTGATGCTCCATGCTGCAGCCACTCGCACATTGGTGCTGGGCCTGGGACATTGGTCCCAAGATGGTGACCAGGGAGCGGGGCATCTGTCAAAGGGTGGGGCTACCCATGCGCCTCGACAGTTTGCCAAAACTGGGTAAGTGGCCCTCTGCCCAAGAAGGGTGGCTGTGCCTAAAGGAAACGATCCTTCGGGCACAAAGGGAGACGATCCCCGAGCGAGGCAAAAAAGGGAAAGGGGCCAGGAGGCTTCCATGGCTGACCAGAGAAATCCAGGGCAGCCTAAGGGCCAAAAGGGGAGCACATAAAAAGTGGAAACAAGGTGAGATCACTAAAGATGAATATACCTCCTCTGCTCGTGCTTGCAGGGAGGCAGTTAGGCGGGCCAAAGCTACCATGGAGCTGAGGATGGCAACCCAAGTAAAAGACAACAAGAAATTGTTTTTTAGATATATTGGGAGTAAAAGGAAGGCCCAGGGAGGAATACGACCACTGCTAAATGGGCAGAAACAATTGGTGACGGACAGGGGGGACAAGGCTGAACTCCTCAATGAGTTCTTTGCCTCAGTGTTCCTAAGTGAGGGGCACGACAAGTCTCTCACTGGGGTTGTAGAGAGGCAGCAGCAAGGCGCCAGACTTCCATACGTAAATCCTGAGGTGGTGCAGTCATTTCGATGAACTGGATGCCTTTAAATCGGCAGGCCCGGATGGGCTCCATCCGAGGGTGCTGAAGGCACTGGCCGACATCATTGCAGAGCCACTGGCGGGAATATTCGAACGCTCATGGCGCACGGGCCAAGTCCCAGAGGACTGGAAAAGGGCCAACGTGGTCCCCATTTTCAAAAAGGGGAGGAAGGAGGACCCGGGCAACTATAGGCCGGTCAGTCTCACCTCCATCCTTGGTAAAGTCTTTGAAAAAATTATCAAGGCTCACATTTGTGAGAGCCCGGCAGGGCAAATTATGCTGAGGGGAAACCAGCACGGGTTTGTGGCGGGCAGATCGTGCCTGACCAATCTAGTCTCTTTCTATGACCAGGTTACGAAACACCTGGACACAGGAGGAGGGGTGGATGTCGTATACTTAGACTTCAGGAAGGCCTTCGATATGGTATCCCACCCCATACTGGTGAACAAGCTAAGAGGCTGTGATGTAGATGACTACACAGTCTGGTGGGTGGCGAATTGGCTAGAGGGTCGCACCCAAAGAGTCGTGGTGGATGGGTCGGTCTCAACCTGGAAGGGTGTGGGCAGTGGGGTCCCGCAGGGTTCGGTCCTTGGACTGATACTCTTTAATGTCTTCATCAGTGACTTGGACGAGGGAGTCAAATGTACTCTGTCCAAGTTTGCAGATGACACAAAGCTATGGGGAGAAGTGGACACACCGGAGGGCAGGGACCAGCTGCAGGCAGACCTGGACAGGTTGGACAAGTGGGCAGAAAACAACAGAATGCAGTTCAACAAGGAGAAATGCAAAGTGCTGCACCTAGGGAGGAAAAATGTCCAGCACACCTACAGCCTAGGGAATGACCTGCTGGGTGGCACGGAGGTGGAAAGGGATCTTGGAGTCCTAGTGGACTCCAAGATGAATATGAGCCGGCAGTGTGACGAAGCCATCAGAAAATCCAATGGCACTTTATCATGCATCAGCAGATGCATGACGAATAGGTCCAAGGAGGTGATACTTCCCCTCTATCGGGTGCTGGTCAGACCACAGTTGGAGTACTGCGTGCAATTCTGGGCGCCACACTTCAAGAAGGATGTGGATAACCTGGAGAGGGTCCAGAGAAGGGCAACTCGTATGGTCAAGGGCCTGCAGACCAAGCCCTACGAGGAGAGACTAGAGAAACTGGACCTTTTCAGCCTCCACAAGAGAAGGTTGAGAGGCGACCTTGTGGCTGCCTATAAGTTCATCACGGGGGCACAGAAGGGAATTGTTGAGTATTTATTAATCAAGGCGGCCCCGGGGGTTACAAGAAATAATGGCCACAAGCTAGCAGAGAGCAGATTTAGATTGGACATTAGGAGGAACTTCTTCACAGTTCGAGTGGCCAAGGTCTGGAATGGGCTCCCAAGGGAGGTGGTGCTCTCCCCTACCCTGGGGGTCTTCAAGAGGAGGTTAGATGAGTATCTAGCTGGGGTCATCTAGACCCAGCACTCTTTCCTGCTTATGCAGGGGGTCGGACTCGATGATCTATTGAGGTCCCTTCCGACCCTAACATCTATGAATCTATGAATCTATGAAAATAATTGCCTGCCCCTACTCTAGACTCTTGCAAGGGCAGTAGTAAAACTGTTACCTCTACAACAGGGCAGGTTCAAGGCAGGGTGTTGGGGATGGGCTGCGCACAGCTGGAACTGGCCCTTGAAGCCAGAAGCTGTCTGCAGCTGGGCCTGGGTGCTGGCAGCCTGCAGCACCCTTCTGGCCTGGACATTGCAGTCCTGGCAGCTGCACAGCACTGTAGGGCCAGGCAGCAATGCCAGGGAGTTGGCAGGCTGGGGCAGCTGACCTGAAGCCTGCCCAGGGGGACACAGGGGCCTGGAGTGCCCTCAGGTTCCCTGTGTGTGTGCCCCAGGGCTCAAAATGCCTTCAGGCTTTTAAGAACTTGTGCAGGGGCTGCAATAGAGGCTCCCAGGCCAGAGTCCTGGGGCTAGCCTCAGTCCTGTCCTCTTGTGGAAGGGCTGATCTGGGAGCACATTTGCTCCTGAGTTATGTCTACATGTGTGTTACTGTGCAGTAACTATTTTTGAGTAAATTTGATACCTGCATGTACAGATGTCAAATTTACTCACAGTTAGGGATTTTTACTGCACAGTAAGCATGCACACATATAGATGTGCATACTTACTGTGCAGTAAACTAAACTACTGTGCAGTTAAGCATCTGATGTAGATGTGCCTCTTGTCTAACTGCTCAATTCCACCCTGCTCTTCCAGCAAAGGACCATCTGCTTCCCTACTTAAGGTACACACCTCAATTTTGGAGGGCTGATATTGGTGGGAAAGGTGCATGTGGTATGCAAGTAAATACAATATTTCATTTTGGAGGAACTGAATTACAATTTTTCACCTTGCTGAATGCAGGTAAGGAAGGAGGAAAATAAAAGTGACAAAAGGCTACCTGGTGACCTGCCAGAGCATTGGGGCTCTCTGCCTTCTTACCTGCTCCACAACCCACCAACTGCAAAGGGAAGATCAGAGGCCAATCTCATCCCTTCCAATTCATCTGGCATTAGCCATGTGCCACAAAGATAATGTTTTCAGTTGAAACAGCAGTGTAGGAACATGGCTAGGTGCCCTGGGCAAAGCAGAGGCAGCAACTTTTGGTTAACAATAGCAACCACATGGCTGCCAGTGTCAATGGCTTCTTTTTTGCCCTCCCTACCAAGTTAGCACCCAGGCAAGCTACCCCTTTTGCCCTCCCCTTCTTTAGTTACACCACTGAGATAAACCTGCTTTCAGGTTTTTGTACTGGAGATTTTTTATATGTTTCCCCCCCCCCCCCCCCCAATTAACTTCTTATAATGAACTTGTAATAAAAAAAAGGGATAGGATTGAAACTTTCCATTTTAGTAACATTTTCTGATTTTTAACCAGAGTTACCTTCATAATAATTACCAATGTTTTTATTTAGTGAACAGAGCACCTTTACAGAAAAAGGTCATTTTGATAAATCAATATTATTAATCTTTTTGAAAATATGTGACATTTGATTAAAATAATCAGAAAATGTTGTGAAAAAATGAAAGCAAGGTCATTTCAAGGCCTGCTAAACAAAAACAAGGTACACTTTTCAATTCTTCTTACATTTTTGTTTCCATGTTTTTCATACAACCCCCATTTGGGATATCACGGCTACTGTATAGTATGATCAGTTCCTGGATTACTTTCAACAAACTTTGTTGAACATATCCCTGATATCAATTAGATCTGATGAAATAATGAAAATGAAATATTTATAAGCAATTTAAAATACCTGCCAAAATTGCTAACCAATATGCTTCACAGTAATGTAGTCAAATTACTCTCGTACAATTTACAATTGGATTGCTAGACAAACATAGTAAAAATAAAAGCGGCACTTATTTTCTTGTACGAGCATTTTTCTTTGTTAACATGCCATGACAGGTTTGATAATATACATTAGCTCAAACAAAATTATTGTTTTCATTTTCAGTAAAAATGAGAGAAATGCACCTAGAAACCTTGAAATAATTATTTGCACTATACAGGATGCTGATTTCTGCTATATTTATTCAACATTAAGCATTTTAACGGTAAAGTGTTTATCTTTTGCACCCAGGGGAAATAGTTAAGATAATAAGCCCAGTAGTTACATTCCATGTGACTCCATCTTTTAAGTGGACTCTGAAATATCCAATGGTAAGTGAAGCTGAGTGACCTGTCAAGGGAGGAACAGCAGAGCATTTGTAGAGCTCTTAGAGCAGCGGAGTCCTCTGTCTATTAGCAGGGCTCCTAGGCGTTATATTTGGACAAATAACAACACTGAGGAAAGCAAAGTCAATCTTCTAACAGAGAGATTTTGCTTGGGCGGGGGAGGGAGGGAGTTAAACATAAATGCTCAGATGTCCTGTGAATTACATTATTTCATGGAAGTTTTTGTTTTTTCAGTTCACTCCTTAGCCTTGCATATAAAAGTAAACATTCAAGCCCCATAACCCTAAAGGCCAAATATGGGTTCTACGCTCATACAGATTATCCCATTCAACTCAGTGGGATTATCTGAATTAGTAAAGCTGGCAGAATTTCACTGTATTTCTGACTAATTTTCAAAATGCATTTTATGTGTTTTCCATGCTCTGTGTGAGGCTTATGGTGCAGAGTGGGAAGGATGCTTTGAAAAGTAAATTGTAAAAAAGGTAGAGCGTGCTCTGTCATTATAAGACTATACTCCATCATGTCAATTAATATCTGAGATTTGATTAGTTGAGTGTCATTTTGATTTAACAAAGCTTAATTAGTTTTAACATCTATAACAAAAGAGGAGCACTTCCTTAAATGAGGTTTTCAAAGGATTTGCTCTTCACTTTTCCATGTATCATTTTCATACATCAGCTATTGTGGATTCGCTGGGTTTAGTAAAGTAATACACTATTCTGTATAATATTATATTCCCGGTACACATGATTTTCAAGTGACTGCGCCCCAATTCATTTCAAGGATATTTGGAATAATATAGGCTCGCCACTAAACTCCTGAAAATTATCACTGGAATAATATTCAAGCATTTTAGGACTGGATTTTTCTGAAGCTCTAAAAATTATGAAGTGAATGACTCTCTAAGCATCTGGAGGTGCTTCTACACTTTTATACAGGAAATATGAATATATTTTAATCCATGTGCTTAAAAGGATTATGTTTTATGTTTTAGATGTATTATTTATAGAAATTATTTCAGAAAGATATGCAGCAGAATTATACAACTCATAAATGATAAATTCTTAGATTGTAATGCCAAAACTTTTGGGGCCAAACCTATAAATTTGGATTTCTAAATTGCAGTCAAAAAATGAAACATGTTCAGTTTTCAGATATTTGCCCTGAAAGATGCTATCACATAGTCATACTTATATTCATGTTCTGTTATATAGGAATGGATGTTAATATTAAAAATTGGCATTTCCCAGCTGTTGAACTGCTGTGGTATCTCAAGTACCATAGCATGGAAATTTGTTCTAGCTGTTGCTTTTATAATGACACCCACTGAACATAGCATCCAAGTTTGAAAGGATGTAGGATCTAAAGGCAACTACAAATACTATCAACAGTCAGCCAATGCACATGGTGGATATAATGATTTCTAGATTCAATAAAGACAGTCAGGCATGAGGAAAACTAACAACATTTTTTATTGTGGAGTAGTAGGCAAGCTTCTGTAGGCCTTTTGTTTTTCTGTAACTCCCTACCTACTCCCTAACTCAGGGACCATCCCCTAATTCCCAACTCTTCTCAATTAGGTAGTGTGTCTAACTTGCAACTTTTATCACTACAGTAGATACTGCTATTATATTTGACTGTCAGTGAGTGTACAACTTGTGACACAAAATAAGCTTTTAGGAGCGGTTTGAAAGAGATAAATGGTATTTGGCAAAAAAACCCAAAACCAAAAAAAACCAACAAAAACAAACTTGGAAAGCTGTTTTGGCAAGAGGGGGTATACAAGAAGATACCCAGTCAAAAATTTAGAAAGGAAAAATGGATAAAAGTTTTTGCTCCCCATTCCACAGTTGTTGGCAACAACAACTTGGCATCCATAGATCTCATAGTACTTTGCATGCTATAATTCATTACACCTCCTAACATATCTGTGAATAGGTAAGATTAAGCATGCCCTTTTTTACAGTAAACAAAGAAAATGAGACCAGGATATTTAGAAGTGATCACTGGTGCCTTTGGGAGCTGAATGTGTGCTTTAGCTTCCTCAGCTTGGTAGTTAAATGCCAATTGAGACAATAGAAGTAGCCACTTTTGAAAAGTTTGGTAAAGACACTTAGCCAAATATCATACAGCCAAGCTTGGTGGTTCTGTGAACACATAAAAGGGACAGGACAATGTATTTCATTATAGATCCAATTTTCAATTTTAATATATTGTGCCTTGATGTTGCAGGATGGGAATTTCACCCATTTGCTACCTTCTAAAATACATTATCAGTAGTGAAATAATTTTGTATGGTTGAGGCACAAACACATGTTTTTCTTCCTGAAAAATTATCATAAAAGGTGACTAATTCTATGATTTGAAAACTATATTTTCAAACCATCTTTCCATTAATGATTGTGATCATTCCATTTGGTGGTGTTTTTTTCTTTTCTTCAAGTCAAGGCAAGTCAGTCCTAAAGCTGCTGCAACTGTTGGGGCACCTTAGATGCTATAACAACCCTCCTCCATTCTGAGGTGAGTTGCTATGCATCATTGGTGATTCTTCCAGCAGAGTGACTTGGTGGTGCCCATCTCCTCTCCAGGTATGGGTGGCCGTTGGCTCACAGGGAGCTCATCCACCCTTTGATAGGTCTTGTTTTCAGTCCTGCTAGGCAGAGGAGGATTTATTGTGGCCTGGGCTCCAGTGGGTGGGAGGGGGAGGAAGGACCCCTTCCCCTTTTTGTGCTGCTGCTGCCAAGGGTCTATGGGGTGGGCCTCCATACCTTGCAGGCAGGGGCAGTGCTAGGGGCAATGTTGGTGGGGGGGGGCGCTATAGCCATGCCCAAATTTGCCTTAGACCCCCCTGTAACCAGCAATCCCTGCCTGCCCCACTCAGCTGAGCCCTCAGAGGTGTGCACTCCTGACAGGGGTGGTGCCAGCCTCTTTCTGGTGTGTGGGCTGGCCTGGGGCTGGACTCAGAGTGGACAGGAGCAGAGCCAACTCAAGCAGTTGGAAAAATTCTTCTTTGCATGCTTTTGGGTACAAATACCCTTTGTCAGGCTGAGGAAGCAGCTGCACCAAATACGCTGACGGAAAATACATAGGAAAGACCAAACAACAGCTACCGAATGAACACACACCGGATATCTATCAAAGACAAGAATACCCACTTACCTGTGGGAGCATATTTCTCACAAGAAAACCACTCTCTCTCTCTCCAATCTCTCAGTTCTAATCCTCAAAGTGAATTTACAAAACACCTTTAACAGATGAGCCTGCAAACTTCACTTCATCAACCTACTGGATACAAAAAATCTTGGACTAAATATAGATATTGGATTTATGACACATTATAACCTGCCTAACATCTGACTCCCCAGGGACCTCCCCGTTATTTACCAGCTACATTCATTACCCTTCCACCCCACTCCCAACCCGTATCTCACCCACTGACTCCCCAATTTACATCTTCAGTGATTGGCTTTCTTGCATGCATGCTAGCCTCTGGTTTCTTTACTATTCATTCCATCCAGGAAGAGCACACACTAACTGCAGATGCTTCCTCAGCCTGGTGAAGGGTATTTTTACCTGAAAGCTTTCAAAGAAGAATGTTTCCAACTATCTGAGTTGGTCTAATAAAAGATATCAGATTTACCCAAAAAACCTTGTCTGACATTGTTGTAGGTGTATTCCTTTGGACTGAGATGATCCTTTCTAGTTCTCTGTGGTGTTAGGCATGAGGAAGTTAGTGATCTTATGGCACTTTTTGAAACAGCGAGCCTGTGTCAGGCACCCTGGTCTTACTACTTATTCTTCCTGGATGAATCTAAACACCGTGTATACATAGATAGTTTTTTATCACAAAAACAAAAAATGGAATGATGTGATTCAAATGAAAATAAAAGTTTTGTTTGGGATTTTTAATATATAACAGGAAATGAGCACTTATCCATCACTCCACAGGGATATGGGGCCCCAGAGGACTGTCTTCCTGTTTCAGGGGATTTGAAGTGCAACACTTATTTCCTATGATGCTTCCCTAACCACTGTCAGATGGGGTGCTCTGAATCGTCCCTGTTGCCTTTCTTCCTCTCTTCATGAATCACTCAAATGCTCATTAAGAGCAAGTGAAAGTGACTATAGTCTAGTGATTAAGGCACTCCCCTGAGAGGTAGGAGACCTTGACTTAAACCTATACTCTGATTCAGGAAGACAGTGGATCTGAACTAAAGCCTCCTGTCTTTTAGAAGAGTGCCTTAAGTATTAGTCTCCGGAGTCTAGACATTTCCAAAACATTTCTTTGTTGCAGTTGCAACTTCAGCTATCTCTATGGTCAACGTAAGTTGAAATGTAAATGTCTAGGCCCATACATGAGCTATTAATTGAAACAACAGCAGCTTCATGTGGGGTGAAAATTCATAGCAATTGACAGTAATTTGTAGTACCTGCTGTAAAGTAATCCGTAACTGTCACCTTGTTTACCAGGGTATGATACAGTATATGTATATTGGGTTATGCCAGGGCTTGTTATATAGCTCTTCTTTAGTAGCTTTGCTATCCTTTTCCACAGAGGTTACCACTTCAGTTATTTGAGGTTTGTGCTATGCTTTGGAAATGTAAAGCCCTATCAAAGCAACATATATTATTGTTATTAATTCCTAGGGAATATATTTTTCACACCTGTCCCTGCTCTGAGAGTTTTATTTCCTGGGATACCTTGGTCTGTTTCTCCAACTAGTTCCTTCTGAAGGACTTTAAATTCCACTTGAGTTTAAATTGTTTTTTTAATAATATAATCCAAGTTATGGACTAGTGTTTGAAGCTTCACAATCAGCAACCTAAATGATGGATGTCACCCTTGTTGTAGAGCTTTACTGTAGAGGGTGTTTTTCCCCCCTTTTTCTTTCGTTCTGTCCTCTGTTCCTTAATGTCAGTGAAGAAAACTCTGCTTTCTCTGACATTAATCATATCTGACATGCAGTTGGCAAGTGTAGCCAATTAAAATCTCTCTTGTACTGGTCTAGGTTAACCTCATCATATGTGTGAACTGTAAAAAAAGATATCTTTCATTCCCAATTTTAACACTTCAACAGCATGTTTTCTATTGATCCACTAATGTATCTGACAGATAGCAATATCACTGCTGATACTCAGTTAACAATGGCTCATACAACCATCATTTTTCTTCACTCAGGCACATGATGTGATCTAGCTAAACCAGAAGGTGGCCTCATCACCATTCCTTCAAAGTAGAGGGAGAATATAATTTTAGAAGAACAGTCCCATGCAGTAATTTGCAAAAATAGCCTAGGCTAACTGCTAACACAATAGCTCTCATTCCAGAGTCAACATACAACAACGCTATGAAGCTAGCTTCTCAGCAGAATCTATTATCCATACAGGCAGTATGTCTTTAACAGGGAAACCACCAATTTCCTGGTAGAAATTAGGAATGTACATCTATTAATTCAGTTTCGTCCAGAGGAAACATGCCCCCCTATGGGAGAAAGATCCTCCAGGGTAACACCTAGAAGATCTCCCCTGCAAGAGAGTTTCCCTTACAAGAATGAATGCCTGTACATTTGACAACTCTGTGATCAGGAATTGAGCAGCAGCTTCCCCTGTGCCTTTCCCAGAGTGTGGGCCTTTGCCCCTTTGCTCCACTCCTGCAGACCAGGAGTGAAGTGAAGGTGCAGCCACATGCTGTTCCCTGCCTGCTCCCCAGAACAGAGGGAGGGAGCCGAGCAGCATGACAAGGCTCCCCGCATTTCCTCAGACTCTGATGACCCGGGTCTGGGAAAGGCATGGGGAGTCTTTCCCAACCACTCCATTCTCCTGCTCAGGACTGTGAGGCTGCAAGCTGAATGCTTGTACTGTTCCCTCTCAGAAATTTCTCATAATTTGGCTCTGAATCATATCATCTATATAGTATTATATGAAAACCTAAAAGGTTGAGCTTCTTCCATAACTTCCCAGAATGTCAGATATTTATTTAAAAAGTGGTGATACTGCTACAGTATATTTTATTTAGTATAAGATTATCAATTATCATAGGCAACTAGAGCTGGAAGGGATCTCACAAGGTCATCTAATCCAGTCCCTGGCTCAGGGTAGGGTCATTCTTGACTCAACCATTCTGGCCAAGGGTCTGTCTAATCTCTTCTTGAAAACTTCCAAGGATGGAAATTCCACAATTTCTCTAGGTAGCTTGTTCCCATGCTTGATTACTCTCATAGTCAGAAAGTTCTTCCTAACCTCCAACCTATATTTCCCCTATTGCAGCTTGAAACCATTGTCCATTGTTCTGTCCTCTAGAGCCTCAGAGAAAAGCCCCTCTAAAGTTTTTAGAGTACTGCAAACATGGCATGAATGGTAGAGTCTAATATAATATATAACATGGCAAATAATGTCATGTTATGGAAAGCTACTTTATTTTATTTTTAAAACCAATAAAAACTTATATTTACCACAAATTGAATGATCTAATCTTTTCTAGATCAATTCTTCCCTTTTGTGCTTTAGTGAAACTGTTTGATACTTTAATAATAATGATAATAATAAAATAAGAGACACATGTAGGGCACGTCTACACATGCCTCTTACTGCGCATTTGGTACTGTGCAGTCATTTAGTACTTGCCTTAGCAAGTGCTAAATGACTGCACAGTACCCACCATCACTGTGCGGTCCCAGTGTCTCATGGTTATTTTTAGCGTAGTGGTGAGCTACAGTGTTGTAGCTTGTTGCTATAGTGATTGTAGCATCGGTATCACGGTTTGTGTCTGACACTACATCGCTGTAGCAATGAACTACATCACTGGAGCTCACTACTGCACTGACACAGCATCTCATGTAGACATGCCCATTGTATACTAATTGCTAGTATCGTAGTTCTCCCCACCCCCTTTGTATTACCTGAAATAATTTTTCTACTGATTTTTTTCCTGGAATATTTTTTTATTATGGTATGACTTGACATAATAGCATGTGTTACATTATGCTTGGTTGTGACTAGC
This sequence comes from Alligator mississippiensis, assembly GCF_030867095.1. Taxonomy (NCBI): domain Eukaryota; kingdom Metazoa; phylum Chordata; order Crocodylia; family Alligatoridae; genus Alligator; species Alligator mississippiensis. The sequence goes on from NC_081824.1 coordinate 157,070,275, forward strand.
ATGCCATTAAATATTGCAACAATTGTAGAAATACTTATTTTTTCCCCTCTAATTATTCTGTTGAACACCCCAGTGCTATAATTATGAATGCACTAAAATCTGATTGTATTAGATCAGATTTGAACAAAGCACAATCACTATAGCCCTGTTTTTTTACTGAATGGATTGAATTTATTCACCTTTGGTTCCCAGAATATGCTCTTTTTATTAACTCTAAGTGGAGTAGGCATCAGTCTATTTACCCAGCTTGCCACCTGACTTGGTAACAATGTACAAAATGCTGTAAGCTAAAGCATAATTTAGGCAGTTAAAATTAGGTTCCTTATCATTCCCAAGTACCCAGATCCCCACCTCACTCTATTATATTAAGCCATTATATATCAACTCTGGATTGACCTAAAGTACAAAGACAAGGTATTTTTGCTACTCTTAGATGTAGGCTTCTTATACAAAAAATACTTGAGTTTTTATAACATTTATTCATTTACTTATTTATTTACAATTACATTTGTGATCTCCCTAGTCAGGGATCATAGAACTTGATAAAGTGAGGAGAGAGAAAATCATTATTTTAAGAGAGACCTTGATTTTTTTATGCAAGTTCTTAGGAAAAGTGTACTGTTTCTGTGATCATGAATCAATTTCATAATCCTTCCCATTTTCATAAAATGGTTAATGATCACACTGAAAAGGAAAGTGCCCTTTCTGAGTGTTTTATCTTGACTCAGTAGATCAGCTTTAATGTATTAGCCCAGTGATATGATGAAACTATTAGGTCCACAGAATTTTTGGTCCAAGTTTGCAAATATACATGTACATATATAAAATGAACAACTGAGTGTACAAATAGTACATTTCCAAAATATGATTCATGGATGTCTGGCTGACACCAAACTTAGCCGGTTTTAATATGGGCCCCATGTAACTCTAGTTTATGTAATGAAAAGCAGGAGTATTATTATAATTTTATAATTATTATAATTTGTTTGTAATATTATACAAGGCAAGTAGAGATGGAAGATCAATTGGCAAAATTCCAATCTGGTTCAGATTTTGAGCATCACGAAGTAATGGTATGGTAAGATGTAAGTGTTTGTTTTGATCTTTCATAAAGATAGTGATATTTGGCTCTTGTTATGAGTTCAGATTCACACATGGTAGAGTACACCTCTGGTTTTGGTTCGTTAGGAATTAATTAACAATCCCAAGATATTAAGGAAAGCTGATATTAACTGATCATGTAACTTGAGTGAAATCAGTGATGTGTTTGGTATATAGTATTTGTTTAAATTGATAGTCTCCTGAAGTGCTACCTAGTTACAGAAAAAAAGATCTCTTTATGCATTGTCTGTTTTCTTTTTCTTTTTCTACAGACTGTCAGAGACACAATGATCATGCACAATAACAGTACAATCTCCCCCTTGGTTTCAAATGTGAGCTCCTTCTGGAACAGAGATACCCAAGGACCAGGACCTGTTGATGATACAACATTATTCACTGGCAGCTATGACTTCACTCAAAAAAATGAGAGTTTTCCCTTCACCTCTGTAGAAGCAACCAATGCATCCCTTAATGAAACAGGCAAAGACCCTCTTGGCGGACATACTGTGTGGCAAGTAGTTTTGATTGCTTTTCTCACTGGTATCCTGGCTCTGGTGACAATCATAGGAAACATTCTAGTGATTGCAGCATTTAAAGTTAACAAACAACTGAAAACAGTCAACAATTATTTCCTGCTCAGCCTTGCTTGTGCCGATTTGATCATTGGTGTTATTTCCATGAACCTTTCCACCACATATATCATCATGGGCCAATGGGCTTTGGGGAACTTGGCCTGCGATCTTTGGCTGTCCATTGACTATGTAGCCAGCAATGCCTCTGTCATGAATCTCCTTGTCATAAGTTTTGACAGGTATTTTTCCATCACTAGGCCACTTACATACAGAGCTAAACGAACAACAAAAAGGGCTGGAGTGATGATTGGCTTAGCGTGGGTCATCTCATTCATTCTTTGGGCCCCTGCCATCTTGTTCTGGCAGTATTTTGTTGGGAAAAGGACTGTGCCTCCCAATGAATGTTTTATCCAGTTTTTAAGTGTACCTATCATCACTTTTGGCACCGCCATAGCTGCCTTTTATTTGCCGGTCACCATTATGAGTATTTTGTACTGGAGGATCTACAAGGAGACAGAGAAGCGCACCAAAGAGTTAGCAGGGCTACAAGCCTCTGGCACCGAAGCAGAGGCAGTGCAGTTTGTCCATCAAACCGGCAGTTCCAGAAGCTGCAGCAGCTATGAGCTGCAGCAGCAAAGCCTGAAGCACTCCAACAGAAGGAAATTCAGACGCTGCCACTTCTGGCTCACAGCAAAGAGCTGGAAACCCAGTGCAGATCCAGGGGATCAGGAGCACAGCAGTAGTGACAGCTGGAACAACAATGATGCTGCCGCCTCTCTTGAAAACTCTGCCTCCTCTGATGAAGAAGACATTGCCTCGGAGACGAGAGCCATTTATTCCATTGTGCTGAAGCTTCCTGGTCACAGTGCCATCCTCAACTCCACAAAGCTACCCTCCTCAGAAGATTTGCACGTGTCAGGGGATGAACTACAGAAATCTGACACTGAATCAAAGGAGAGGAAACATAAAAAGCTGCATGCTCAGAAGAGTGTGGATGATGAGGGGATTTTCCAGAAGAGTTTTTCTAAGCTTCCAGTTCAACCAGGGTCAGCAGCAGAAACAAACAAGACTGCTGATGGCATTTCATCTGTGACTACGACACCTGCAGCCCTGCCTCTGTCGTTTAAGGAAGCCACTCTGGCAAAAAAGTTTGCCTTGAAGACCAGAAGTCAGATCACCAAGCGAAAACGAATGTCACTTATTAAAGAGAAGAAAGCAGCACAGACACTCAGTGCCATTTTGTTTGCCTTCATTATCACCTGGACCCCATATAATATCATGGTTCTGGTGAACACCTTTTGTGAGGACTGTATCCCCAAGACTTTTTGGAACCTGGGGTATTGGCTTTGTTACATCAACAGCACAGTGAACCCTATGTGCTACGCACTGTGTAACAAAACTTTCAGAACCACCTTCAAGATGTTACTGCTGTGCCAGTGTGACAAACGGAAACGACGCAAACAGCAGTATCAGCAGAGGCAGTCAGTCATTTTTCATAAGCGGATCCCTCGGGAGGCTTCATAGAATAGTATTTTTTAACAAATGAAAAAATATAGATATATGTGTGTGTGTATATATATATATATATATATATATATCGACAGCAAAGGGAGAATGGATTTGGGAGGGAGGGCGGTTCCAGAGTGCTGATGAAAATGTTTGATCATCATGAAAAACATGAAAGCAGCTGCCAGCTTATGTTTCCTTTTAATAAATCCAGTTTAGTATGAAAATCAAATCTGAATTCAGCAAAAACAAATACACTTCAAGATTTTTATTAAGGAAATGAAAGACTTAATAAAGTTTTCCTACAATGTTACAAGTTGTATAGCAATTATAAACTCATTACTGATCTGCCCAGGTTTTTGATTGTAATCAACTCTGGGATCTCAGGTAAGCACATCTATCTAGACCAACTGTTTTCCAAGGAATCCAACAAGTTTCAAGTTAAGTCACATCTGGACACAGCAAACTAGCAAAACATGAGTATGAAATTATTTAAAACACTGTATAGGTTGCAAAACTACTTCTTGTTGTCCTGGTTGAGCTTCCTTGTGTTCTCCTCTTTCGGTGTATTGTTAATTGTAGCCCTGATTCTTAAAACTTATTCAGTACCTATTTTTGCAGCTCATGTTGTGTGTGTGTGTGTGTGTGTGTGCGCGCGCATGTGTGTGCACATGTATATGTATGTGTGTACACGTGAGAGAGAGTACACAATGTACACTCACAGTCACATAATATATATTTAGACACACACGGACATATACCAGGAAAGAAGTGATTTATCAGTGTAGGTCTTTACATGGCTCCCATCATTGTGGTATATGAGTGAAATAAATTATTTGGCAAATTATTCTCCAAGTGTAGATTTATTTCATTATTTTCTACTTGTCATTCTAATTTCTCTTTAAAACCCAGTGCAATTCACAGAGATTTGGAATGGAGCTGGCTGAACTGCACTGTGAGCTCAGTACAGAATTTTCCCATGTGCACATATCAACCTAAACTTTAATACAGAGATACAGCCTGATAAAACTACAGGTAGGTGTATACAGTGCTGCATCTGAGTCCAAGCGCTCATACCTCACCAGAAGAACTGTAGGTAGCGGAGCCTAGCTACTAAACTCAAGGTAGAGAGCATGGGATTCAGGGATTCATAGTTTTCCCAGACTGAATGGCTGTATTTAAAGTGCAGGGACTTGTGATTTTCTCTATTTCATACAAACTTAGAGGGGGCCTTGCACTTGTACAGACTGTTAGCATCGCCTCCAGATGCAAAAGGTTTGTGTAGAAGAAATCTTGGACTGTTTTGAAACTGAAGGACATTGATTCAAACATGTTTTTTTTTCACAATCTGTTTTAAACATTATCAAGATAAATGCATCCAATTATGTTCAACCCTGGGTTATTCCACGTAACAAAAAATAGTGGCAATCACCAACTTAAAACCTGGCACTTTCTGATAAAGAAAAATTTTAAAAGGGCTTTAATATTTATAGCTTAGACATGACCAGTGTTTCCTGGTATTTATGATGTGATCTACACCAAACAGTGTGTACTTTATAAAAGTCAGAGATCCCCTGAGGAAAGAACTGTACTTTTACATATTGTTCCAAATCTGATTTAGTTACATGTTGAAAGACAAATTTGTATTTTGTATTATCCTTTGAGCTGACCAAAACTTTTTTTTTTTTTGCTCACAGTCTTATTTTGCTGAAAATAAAAAATAAAAATAAGAAAAGAAACCCCTTCCTTTTTAAAGGGGCATCAGTGTTGTGAACACAGAACCAGTGTAAAAGCTGCTTTTGTATTCAGTGTGAGATGGTGTTTACAGATGATTTTGACAACAGTGGAAGTATATTAAATGGTGTCTGTGTATCTGAACTATTTAATTTTGTGTTATGTTTATATGAAGAAATATTTATACATATTTCACCAAATGTTTATTTAATGTTGATAAGTATTGCTCTTCAGTCTTCAACTGTAGTATCCTTTGAAAGTGATTCATAAAGGTTTGCTTGAGCAATGAATAGACTATATCAAGATTTTATGGCACTAAACCAAGTGTTCATATTCCTGACATACATTGCTCCTTTCTTTGTATGAGTTCTATTAAAATGCCAATCTAAAACAAAGTTTGCAAGCTATGCTTTAGCTTTAATAAAAACTAAGAAAAAGTAGATTTTGAGCTGTATATGACAGTCACATTTAATGGCGGAGAAGACAATAACTGATGAATCAGCTCTTTTAGGCACATACAACCAAAGATTTATTTTAAGAGCCCCTAGTGTGTCTTCTAATATTCACAGAAAATTACAGAACTTTATTCTACAGAACTGAGACACAAAGAAATGAGTATCTAAAATTCATTTTGTTACTCAAGTTGACCTAACTAATGTTTTAACATATATATATCTAGATATCTAGATATATAGATATTGCCATATTGTTATCTTCTGATATCTAAATAGTGCCCTACATACACAAAATGTGAGAGCCAGGACGGAAACTAGAGTTCAGCAAGAGAATCTATGGCATATTGTTACGTGGAAAATATTTTTTTAACACAGCTAAGCTTCTTCTGAAAACAACTGTCGGCATTGTTTACATGATAGGAATAGTTAAAACCTTTGGATTGTTTTCAGAGAAAAAATAAACAATCTGGTTTTTGATGTGTGAACAGGCTTGAAAATGTTATTTGCAGACATAGAAAATTATGTATGTATACACATATTGTAGCATAGATTAATTTAGTTTTCTATTTACTTAATGGAACATGCACTATAAAATATTCAAAATTTGGCTTATTTGAAAATAAAATTCTAAACAAATGTAATCAAATTAATATATATTTTGCTTGTGTTTATGTATTTGCATTTTATACATATGCACACCCAGGGATTACGTATACATGCACAAACATAGATGTTGCTTCTATGCATATACACACGCATAATTACATGTGTGGGCAAGAAAGGAAAAAGCAATACACGTGGTATAATCTAACACAGCATTTCTTCTAAAAAAACAAAGCTGCAGTAATGCCTCAGCTATGATGGAAGGAAGGGGAGTCACAAATGCTGTAAAACTGTCACTGGGTGCAGACAAGGAGCTCCATTGTATGAACCTCTTCACATCAACAGAGTAAGTTGGACAGCAGGCCTTCTTTTAGACCCACTGCTGCTCCCATTAACTTCAGCTTTGCAGAATTGGACCCCATTAGAGTAGGTTCATTTGCACCCAGTAGGGACTTTTAGATCACTGAATAAATTGTATAAGATGGGCCCCCAGAACAGTATCAAAATGCTAGATTCTGTAAAGCTCTCTCTAAGATAACTGCACATTCAGTAACCCCTGCTCTTGCATGTAGTGGGCTTGTGTAAATTATTTGAATTATAGAAATTTGATTATTTTATATAACTTCAGGTTCTATAAAAAATATGCTTATGCCTGACCCAGCAAGCCAGCACAATTATAATAGTGAAAGAAGCTCTTTTCTTTTGTTATGAACTTCTTGTCATGGCTATCTGGTAAAATTAGATTGTGGGTCTACTTCTGTACTTCTCATTGTCCTAATATAAAGAAATACATAGAAATGCATTAATTGTCTTATTTTTCAAAGGTGCTGAGCACATTCAGTTCCCATTACCTTCACTGGGATTTATGGTTACTAAGTATTCTGAAATATCAGATCATATAAGGGGACCTAACAGTTCTGTGAGACAAAAAATACAGCCAAATGGATGTGCTGAGCAATTTCATCTTACTCGTCTGTTATCCATGACCTTGCTAAAATATTTTTTTCCCTTTTCTGAGACATTGCATGTTGTTGCTTTACTGTAAAAATGGCCAGAAGAAAGCTTGGTCCGTTATCAATCTTGTGTATAGAACAAATGAAAGCATGTCTCAAAGTTGACTCACTTCTCCTGTACAGACAGCAAACATCAAAGCAAAAAGGAAATCTATTTTTATCTCTTTCTTGGCTGACAGTGCCAGTAGTTTCAAATATATACACATAATTATACAATATGCACATATGGTAGAGATATCTATGTGATATTGTGCGAAGATTTGTGATAAATTGCATCTAGCAAGCACTCTTGACTAGCTCATTTTCTATTTGATCTCTCATAGATTTCATAGACATTGGACTGGAAGGGACCCCAGAGGATCATTGAGTCCAACCCCCAAGCTTTAGTCCAGCTATCCTAGGATTTTTGTTAGGATATTTAGAAAGATTTACTACCCTGAAAAATCTGTAATATCTGTTTCTAAACATGTTTTTGTTTTTGTTTAATACATTGATAAATGATCTGGAAAGAAAGGAACAGTGTGGTGGCCAAGTTTGCAGATGACAATTATTCAGGGTGGTAAAAACCAAGAACTACAGAAGTATCTTGCAAAATGGAGTGAAATGGGCAACAAAATGACAGATTAAATTCAACTTTGATACGGTAAAATGATATATATGGGAAAAAATAACCCAAAATATACACACACAGTGATGGACTTTATGTCAGCTGTTACCTCACAGAAAAGGAATCTTGAATGCATTGTGGGTAGTTCATTAAAGACATCCATTCAGTGTTCAGCAGCAGTGAAAAAGGCAAACAAAATGTTAAGTATTATTAAGAAAGCAATCTAAACAAAGCAGTATCATTCTTCTCCTTTTATAAATCTGTGGTTCACCCACACCTTGAAGATTGTGTGCAGTTTTGGTTCTCACATCTCAAAAAGGGTATAGAAGAAAAAGGAAAGGTACAGAGAAGTGCAACAAAGATGATCAGACATATGGAGGGGTTTCCATATGGGGAGGGATTACCAGTAAATAGGCTAAGACTTTTCAGTTTAGAAAAAGAGACATTTGACTCAATGATATCTCCTGGCAATGAGTCTGATACTTGAGATAAGGGTTGTGTGTACAAGCATATCTTTTTGTCACTTTCAGATTTAACCAAATTCATGACCCTCAAGTGACCCTTTGCTTTTGTGTTATGAGACTAGATGAACAGAAGTTCCTGATCTACCTTCTCTGTACCATTCATTTAATTTCTAAGCATTTATGGTATACTTTCCTCTTTCCCTCCTCTCTGTGGTAAGCAATTTCACTTTTTTTCAGTTTCTGCTTGCCATATATTCTAGTGTATTACTAGAGAGAAAAGATTTCCAGTATTTATCAGTATAACTTCACTTCACTCACATCTAGGCATGGTAGATCCTGCAATATTGAATGTTGAGGTCTTTTTATTTATTTATTTTTCTTGACTACAGAAAAGTTATTGTAGCCATTTATAAACACGCTTCCTTTTTTTTTAATGGTTGATATTTTCAGCTGCTTAGTGCTTTGAAATTGTTTGAATTAATCCTGGCAGAGATGGATAAGTGGGCAGAGTACAGGTAAAGAGTCAGAATAAATACTATTTTATCACATGGCTATCCCAGAAAAATGTTGTGCAAAGGTGTGTTTATTTCTCTCTGGGTAATATATATTCTGCTAGTGTAAGTGCAGTGTAAGTATGAACTAAGCACTGCATATAAACATGTGGACACACAGTACCATTTATATGAAAGTATATGTAAAATTATACTGGGATTGTCAGCCTTAAAATTCATAGATTCATAGATTGTTAGGGGCTGGATGGGACCTTGCAGGTCATTGGGTCCAGCCCCCTCCCCTACCCTGCTCTAGGCAGGAAGACAACTGGGGTTAAGTGACCCCAGAGAGGTGACTGTCCAGTCTCCTCTTGAAAACCTCCAGGGTAGGTGACTGCACCACCTCAGGAGGGAGTTTATTCCACAGTCTGGACACCCTAACCATGAAGCAGTTTTTCCTGGTATGAAGCCTGAAGTGGCCTTCCTGGAGTTTATATCCATTGGTCCTGGTCTTCCCTGGGGCTGCCCTACTAAACAGTTGTTCACCAAGCTCCTGATGCACTCCTCTGATATAGCAGTAAGCAGTTATCAAGTCCCCTCTCAAGCTTCCCTTCTTTAGGCTAAAGAGACCTAAATGGCAGGGTTGTTGGGATTTTTAATGCTTCATAAACTTTAACCTGACAACTGTTCTGTTTTTACTTATATTCTACATATCATGCTTGGAAAGAGTCTATACCTTTCTGTAAAGTGCCACTCTCAGAATACAGTCTCTTTATTTGTAAAAATGTTTCTTTTAGAAATATTATGCAGGGGCTTTGGACTTTTACATTAACTGAGGACAGAAATGTCCTGGATTTCACTTGTTGAAACCTGGCACCAGTTTTGCACTAGGTTAAATTTGATCAATTTTACTAGAGTTATTTTGGGTTTACACCAGAGATCAGAGTCAAACCCTATGTTTCTAAGAGCAGATTCTCTCTTGGCTGAGATGGGAAAAGGAAGAGTATCCACTCTGAACCTGATCCTGCAGGTTGCTCTGAGCAGCCCATCTCCCAAAATGGGCAGAAACAATTGGTGACAGACAGGGGGGACAAGGCTGAACTCCTCAACGAGTTATTTGCCTCAGTGTTCCTAAGTGAGGGGCACGACGAGTCTCTCACTGGGGTTGTAGAGAGGCAGCAGCAAGGCGCCAGACTTCCATACGTAGACCCTGAGATGGTGCAGAGTCATTTGGAAGAACTGGATGCCTTTAAGTCGGCAGGCCCGGATGAGCTCCATCCGAGGGTGCTGAAGGCACTGGCCGACGTCATTGCAGAGCCACTGGCGGGAATATTTGAAAGCTCGTGGTGCATGGGCCAAGTCCCAGAGGACTGGAAAAGGGCCAACGTGGTCCCCATTTTCAAAAAGGGGAGGAAGGAGGACCCGGGCAACTATAGGCAAGTCAGTCTCACCTCCATCCTTGGCAAAGTCTTTGAAAAAATTATCAAGGCTCACATTTGTGAGAGCCCGGCAGGGCAAATTATGCTGTGGGGAAATCAGCACGGGTTTGTGGCAGGCAGATCGTGCCTGACCAATCTAGTTTCTTTTTATGACCAGGTTATGAAACGCCTGGACACAGGAGGAGGGGTGGATGTCGTATACTTGGACTTCAGGAAGGCCTTCGATATGGTATCCCACCCCATACTGGTGAACAAGTTAAGAGGCTGTGACTTGGATGACTACACAGTCCGGTGGGTGGCGAATTGGCTGGAGGGTCGCACCCAGAGAGTCGTGGTGGATGGGTCGGTTTCGACCTGGAAGGGTGTGGGCATTGGGTCCCACAGGGTTCGGTCCTTGGACCGATACTCTTTAATGTCTTCATCAGTGACTTGGATGAGGGAATGAAATGTACTCTGTCCAAGTTTGCAGATGATACAAAGCTATGGGGAGATGTAGACACACCGGAGGGCAGGGAACAGCTGCAAGCAGACCTGGACAGGTTGGACAAGTGGGCAGAAAACAACAGAATGCAATTCAACAAGGAGAAATGCAAAGTGCTGCACCTAGGGAGGAAAAATGTCCAGCACACCTACAGCCTAGGGAATGACCTGCTGGGTGGTACGGATGTGGAAAGGGATCTTGGAGTCCTAGTGGTCTCCAAGATGAACATGAGTCGCAGTGTGATGAAGCCATCAAAAAAGCCAATGGCACTTTATCATGCATTAGCAGATGCATGACGAATAGGTCCAAGGAGGTGATACTTCCCCTCTATCGGGTGCTGGTCAGACCGCAGTTGGAGTACTGCGTGCAATTCTGGGCGCCGCAATTCAAGAGGGATGCGGATAACCTGGAGAGGGTCCAGAGAAGGGCCACTCGTATGGTTAAGGGCCTGCAGACCAAGCCCTACGAGGAGAGACTAGAGAAACTGGATCTTTTCAGCCTCCGCAAGAGAAGGTTGAGAGGCGACCTTGTGGCCGCCTATAAGTTCATCATGGGGGCACAGAAGGGTATTGGTGAGTATTTATTCACCAAGGTGCTCCCGGGGGTTACAAGAAATAATGGCCACAAGCTAGCAGAGAGCAGATTTAGATTGGACATTAGGAAACACTTCTTCACAGTTCGAGTGGCCAGGGTCTGGAACGGGCTCGCAAGGGAGGTGGTGCTCTCCCCTACCCTGGGGGTCTTCAAGAGGAGGTTAGATAAGCATCTAGCTGGGGTCATCTAGACCCAGCACTCTTTCCTGCTTATGCAGGGGGTCGGACTCGATGATCTATTGAGGTCCCTTCCGACCCTAACATCTATGAATCTATGAATCTCCTGTGTCTCTGGTGTAGTTTGGTTCAGCAGGGATACAGGAATCCATCCATGTGGATCATCCTACAAGTCTCTGGCCTCTGTGAAGAGAAGTATGTGGTCAACATAAGGTAGGCCATCAGCACAAAATTGTTTCAGACAAAAAAATAGCTCTTCTCAGAATTATTGGTTTCACCAATATACACAAAATAAAGGGAGGGGGGGAGGAAAAGCCTCTGGAACTTGCTTCCCATGTGGTATGAAACTGCATCTTCATTTGCTGATCTTATGGGTAAAGCTGTGCACAGCCTGAAAATCTTGTTTCCCTGTTGGCCCTGAAAAATGCATGGTGCAAGTGTGTCCAGATCATTCATCTTTTCCTTTTTCTTTTCTTTTTTTTGTTTAATAACGTTTTGATTGAGTTTCACTGGGACACATGTTGCAAGTTTCAAAGGGAGCTTAGGACAGCGGTGATGAAAACATTCAGCTTAACTGTGGTAAGGAGATCCAGCTCACTTCCAACTCAGTGAAGTCTTACAATTTATTTAACTTGGCAAAAAGCTTGGAAAAAAACAAGACATTAAAAGTTTTTATAGATGCTCATATCCTTCTTGTGCATAAGGGTGAATAAACATATGCAAAACAGTGCCCAAATCAGTTCAGCATATGATTGGCTTTGTGAGCCAAGAACATAAATCATCTTCAGCTATGCTATATACTTTTTAGAGTGATGCCCAAGTCAAGCCTTTTTGAACTATCCTCATTTTAGCAGTGTAGCACTGAATGGTGGGATAGTAATGCAGAAGGCATTGGGTCTTCATGAATTTCAAATGAAATATTTGCTGGTTTCATACCTCAGAAATAATCAGTTGTATGTTTAAAATAAAACGATGCCTGGAGTCTGTGGTAAACACTATTCAATTAGCTGTGTTTAACAATAGAAGACACCCACAGAAAAATACTGCTAAATGTGGAGATTTTAATCCAGTTTTCAAATTATTCAAAAGGGCATAGTGAATATTTATCTTACTCATGGGTAAAATACTGGGAAGATCAGATGTCTCAATGTAATGGAAATAATGTCTCAGGGCCAGATCCTACCATTGTCTGGCTTCAAGCCTATATATCCAAGTTTCTGAAGCTATTTTCTACATGGAGGAATCTTTGAGTAATGAGGAGCCACTGAAGTAGCTCCAAACAAACTCTAGCATAGATAAGCCTCACAGAAAGAGGACTTGGCCATACTGAACTGGTAAAAAATGGGACAGCTATAAGGTCTTTTTTATGTTGGAGGCCAATCAGAATGGTAGAGGCATAAAAGTGACATAACACTATATTTGCTCTGAACTCATCACCAACCACGTCCACTGCAGTGCACTCTGCATTGTGTGGATGTATCCTAGGATATGGGCCTAAGCAATAAACATAATGACTAATGTTCAGTCCAGCACACTTTTTAAACTATTTTTTCTGTCTCTTCATTTTAACTTAAATCACATGAATAGTTTCAGACAAAATTGAGAGAAATGGTTTGGAAACGTTGAAACATTCTGTTTATATCAGATATGGCAAAATATTCTGTTCAGACTTGCTTCAAAATGTCATTATTTTTTAAAAATCCCTAAATTAAAAAAGGTTAAACAAAAGGATTAAATATTCTGAAAACAAAATAAAGCAAAACTTTCTAAATTAAATGCTAAAGGACCCCCAAATTCACATCTAGGTCTAACGTTGGTAATGCAACAATAATGCCCCTGCAATAAATTTGTGTTCTTTACATTTTAAAATGTATTCTAAAACACAATTGGTCACTGATAATTTTCTAAACTTGATCTCTAAATTATCTGTTAAAAGTGCAAGAGTTGTCCTTATTATGAACTTGCAACTAAATATGAATTGAAATCCAGGGTATCCTATAGAAGTCAAAGTTAGATTTGCTTTCTCACAGTTGTTTTCAGAAGCAAAACACTATTGCTGGGAAGGACCATGGGAAATGTCAACTTTTATAACCTTTAAAAAAATCTATGCAAAACTTGAATTTTTAAAAAAAGCACAAGTCTTTCTTTATTTTTTAAGAAAGAACTACATAAGTGTGTATGAAATGTAGTCAAATCAAGGGAATTTTTATCTCAGAGAAAATGTTGGTGTCCTACAATGTTTTGCAGATGTATTCAGTAGAAGTTATTACAGATTAGTAGGGAAGCAGAATTTCATTAAATGGAATTTTTTCCAGAATTTATAACTGTTTCATTTTTACCTACATTTTGCCTGTTCAGATAGAGATTCATCTCAAATGCCTGTTTTAATGGTAATCAGGACTCATAGCAGAGACGATATCTTTTATTAGAGCTACAAGATTTTTGCAAAAAAAAAAAAATCTTTAATTGCAAGCTTTTGAGCACAAACACCCTTCATCAGGCATTGGAGAAAAGATTGTAAACGTTCTCCTGGGTAGAAATTAAAGTTCATATTTCATAGGATTTCACCAAGGAGTCAGTAGATGAAAAACTCCTCTGGGCAGTCAGTTCATAGCTGTTATGGAGCCTCTCACCTCCTGTGAGGATCTGTGATGTGCAAATTATCTTGAAACAAAGGCAGGAGCAGGATGTCAGGTTTCAGGTGGTCACAGTTGCTTCCTGCTTGGGAAAATATGAAGATTTCATTTCAGAAAGTGTTTTAATGGTCACAGTTATAAAACCAGAGGCCCAAAACAGATTCTTCTCCACTCTCATCTGAATCTAATGTCAAATTTTGTCTAAATCTAAACTGGAAATGATGTACTGTCATTTTTGAGCTGCTGTGAGACTTTGAGCTACTGTGATTTGAGCATTCAGGAGGCAATTTGATCTCAGTAATGCAGTTGTGAAATTGAGTCTCTAAACCTTCTACTCCCAGGTGAATAAGGCTGATATTATGTTGATAGCAATAGAGCTAGCACTAATGACATTACAGGAGTCTGATGAACATGTGTGTCCCCTGATGTGTTTTCCAGTTCTTTTAATTTGAAAGCTGTTTGTATTGTATTTATGAGTATGGATTGAAGCAAGTTCTACAGACATTAACCTGAATCTACATTTGTCTGTATAAATAAATATTCTGTAAGTTTTGAAAATATTAAATGAATCTACATTTCTCTGGTACTTTCTCAATGGCATGTCTAGGAAAGGCTTTCAATCATGAGTCCACGACAAGAAATGTTCAGTATCTGTGTCAGATTCCCAAATAGACTCCACAAAAATTCTTAAAATTCAGCCTCAGAAGTTACTTATACAAAAAAACATAGAAATTCATTTAAATCACAGTTAGCCTGAGGATAGAGGAAGCCCTCTATTGAATAACAGAAAACACTTCCATATCCTTATAAACAGATGAGAATTTTTAAAGCCTCCCTGGGTGCATCTACAGTGTGTAGACGAAATGAGAGGCATGTGTGCATGACACTTTAAGCAGGTTAAATGCTTTTGCACTGCTTTAATGGTGTCAGTGTTTGCACGCCTCAGCTATGTATTGTGCATTAATTCCAGCCGTTGTAGCAAATTCAGCGGTGTAATGCATCTTAAATGACTTGGGGTGCAGGAAGACCTTCAGGCAGCCTGGCAGCAGCCTGGGAAAACAGGCTTCACCCAAGAAAAGCAGCGAGACTGGTTTGTTTTTTTTCCACCCCTGAAGCCTGCCTGCCTGCCTGAGCAGTGTGGGGGGCCTGGTGCTTCCCTCCAAGGCTGCAACGCCCCTCAGGACTGCTTGAGCTGGGTGCCTATGGGGGGTGCTGCCGGGGCAGGGGGGAGGGGAGGGGGGGCTGCTGTTGCCATGGAGAAAAGCACCAGCTCCCCCGCAGCCTGGGGACCACTCTGCCCACTGGCAGCTCCCCCTCCCCCGCCCCCCCACCAGATAGGCAGGTAAGTCAGCAGGGTGTGTGCATGACATGGAGGTTTATTCAGCCCAAAATGAAAGTGGTGTTTTTTAAAACCCACCACTTCAATTTAGCTCCTCCGTTTCGTCTACACATGCCCTTGAGAGATTTACTTCAGAGTTGCCTAATTGGCTTTGCAGTAAACATATCAGAGTCTACACATGCAGGGCAATTAGACTGGAGTAAACTTATAAACTCCGCTGTAGGTAAATACTTACCTATGGCAGAGTTTTTTACTCCAACACACGTGCAGACACTAATAAGGCTGGCTGGGGCATGAGGGTGCTTCAGTGTGGGGCCTGCCTTACAGCTAGCGCAGCACTGAAACACCCTCGTGGCCTAGCCAGCCCCTCTGCTGCACAGAGATTTGGGTCAGAGCAGCCCTGGGCTGACAGGCTGACTTCCCAGGCCCCTTTCTAGCCAGGGATGCTCAGATCCAGCTCAACATATTGCAGTCCCGGATGCACATTCAAATACGGTGCCTGGGAGAAATTAATTCTAGCACAATATGTGCCAGAATTAATTGCATGTGTAGATGTGCCCACTGAGGCCTTGATTAGACATGCTATTGGCTACTTCTGGCCCTAGTTCATCAGAGGACATAAGCATATGCTTACCTTCAAACAAGTGATTAGTCATCTTGTCTTCATTGGGTCTGTTCAATTGTTCATGTGCTTATAGTTAAGTACACATTTGTATATTTTCTTGAATCAAGGTCAAAGTATTCAGCACTTGTCAGAATGAAACCCCCAAAGCTTAATACAGTTCCCACTAAGTCAATGGGTGTTGTAGCTGACTCTAAATTGCCTGTGTGTAGAATAATGAAACAGCTTAAAGGCTTCAGTCCATGAACATAGATCTGTAATTTTAGCTGCTTTTTGGGGGCTAGCTATCTTTTCCCAACAACATTGGATCTAAAATTAATGGGCATACTGGAAGACAGAAAATAATCTAGGAAGGTATGGGACAGAGACTATCAAAAGCTACAGGGCTTTACTATTCCATGATTCCCTGTCTCTATTGATCTGTACTGATCCCTGCCCTCCCACCAAAAAATGTAAACAGTATTTTTAAATATGACTAACTTGTTTGGCCTGCTTCTGGTGGCTAAGTACAGAAGAGGGAATCTATGGGTTAAATACATGCTGTGTCTGGGCAAAAGATTAAAGGAGAAGTCAATGAAACATTGAGCTCATTTTGAAAACAATGACACACAAGTGGAAGACTAGAGGTGATAAAAGGGGTGGACAAGTGCATTTCCTGGGTGGTAATGTTCCAGAGGAACTCCGCCTCTTGTTGATAATCTCAAACAACAATAGCAGAAAAAGTCTGCTATAACAGACCTAAACATTTTCCTAGGTATTTTGTACAAAAGCTCCTGCCCTGTCCCTGGAATTGTGTGTAGACAGTGTCCATATGAGGAGAAATGAATGATAAAGCAATGCCCCCTCTTAAGATCAAGTGCATTGCTAGCCTCCATAATTTTCCAGGGCTTTAAATACCCAGGTATCAGCTGAGAATACACCCCCTCAGTGTGCTGTTAAGACTTGGCTCCTTCATACTTGTCACCACAAAACATTGGTCCTGCCAAGTTTTTTTGACTTATTTTTTTTGAACCCCACCTTTTCATTTAATTAGGTGGCACTTTCCCTGGCAAGGACTTTTCTATCACAAGTATTACAGTAATCTGCAAACTGCATTTACCCTGTATATGGCTGATAACACCTGCATTAATAAAAGCCAACAATTCCATTTATTAGTTACTGCTCACAGACCTGCTTGCTTAAGATAAAAAATAAATGATTTGATATAAAACTCATATCTGATTGTACGATACACTTTGTGCCAAGCAGTTGGTCATGTAAGGTTTACATAACCGCTAGGTGTTTGAACTTCTCAAATGTATTTCTGTTTTCTTTTTTCCTCTCTAAATCTGAGGGCAGGGACAGGACACAGACCAAGTAATTACAAATTAAATTGTTTATTAGCAAAGTAATTTTAACTTGTCCACAGCTCCTGCAGGCTTTAATCTGGAAAAGTCCAGTTAAAAATTAACAATGTCAAAAGTTAAGGTCTTCATCCCTATCCTTTACACATGTTTGGGGAACTTCCTTTCTCTCTTCCAGGATGTATTTAAAGTGGTACCTCCATAGTGCTGTCATTTGAATCTATTTGTATCTCCCCATTCAACTTTGGATACTAATGCTTCACTTAATAAGGCCCTGCTTGCCACAAGGTAATTGTATAGATATTTTATAGTTTTTGGCAAATCTCAACAAGTCAAGTTGAAGTTGATGGAGAGAGGGTCTCTAACTGCAATTGACTTTTGGAATGCAAATGTTCATCATTGACTGGCCTAAGACTCTTAGATACTCCATTCATAGGGCTCGTCTACACATGATGCTATGTCGCCATAGCAATGCTTTGCGGCATTGTAGTAGCATCCACAGGAGTCTACACATGACCAGCAGCTGCTCCCCGTAGCAGCCTGCTCCCCTGTCACACCACGCTGCTGTAGCAAAGTAGCTGCTAAAACTAACAACATTGTAGGGCATTGTGTAGATGTGCCCACACTGACCTGGTGTGATTAAGGTTTGAATCCTCCTTTTTCAATATTTTTTAACCTTCCTTAGGTCCTCTTAATTCACTAATTCACTAACTCCATAAACATGTTTGCAAAACTGTTTGGTGAGAAGATAAATAAAACTAAACCACAAATATCTGCATATTACGTTCCAATAGTCATAATCTTCCCTTCTTCTCTATGACAATATGTACATAAAGCAAGAATGACAGTTTCTAAAATCATTCCCAAGTTAATTATAAACTCCTTGTTCATTATTCACATTAATGGAAGGGAATATTGGCTATCAGGAACTACTCAGCCCTGGCCCTTTGATGAATTTTCATCCATCTAGCTGATGTATAGATTATTGTGCTTATTTCAAGGAGGAACTCATAGGTGGTTGCCAGGTAATGTATCATTGGTAGAGATGAAAAAGAGAAATCACCTCTAACTCACATTTAAGTTGAAGGCTTTCACTTCTGACTGCACAAAACTCTTCCTGTAGTTTTGACTACTGAGAAGTTTTGCCTCAAATTGGTTCACATTGTTTCCTGTGCTTCTTCAGCTGTGGCTTGTGAATTGATAATTTCTGCTATTTACCATAGTGTGCTGAGATTTAGACAACATGTGCTAAAATGATCTCTTTGGTTATGTTTCCCTGCAGACTCCAGTGTAATGTAGAGATACCTAAACTAGCTTTAAACAAACCAGTTCACATACCAAACACAATCTAGCTATGGCAGCCCAGAGCTCCACATAAAATAATTTGCCCTGCTTCTCAGATTGAATTTGATCTTGTTCAGCAATTACTAAACTATGTATAAAGTGTTTTATCCTATGCTCCATATACAATTTAAATCACCAGTTAAAAGTTGGTCATTCACATTCTTTCTTATCATTGAAAACACTTAGCAACTTTTCCTATCATTTTGCCCCACACACATCAAAATGGGTAGTCAGGACTACCTGAGTAGTTTATGGTGAGATACAATACAAAGAAGTCTTCAAATATGTTATGTGACCTACTTTGTTCTGGATGAATAGTTACTTTGTGCTCCACTCAGCTATCAACCCACACTCAAAACTGTCATATACATCAATGAGAGTTCTGGCAGGACCAGCTAAATTAGTCTTTCTTTGGAGGATGAGTAAATAATGTTTTCATTATTTGTTAATGAATTGAATTGTAGTCCTTCAATTGTTAACCCCCAAAACTTGTTTTGTGCCTTCAGGGATTCCCTTTCGCTACTCCCATCAAGTATCACAGCATACAGCAGGACATAGTCCACTGAAACAGTTTAATACCATTTAAAGTATGTGTACGTATAACAGATAAAAACATACTGTAAATGATGTGATTGAGTGAAATAGTGTATGTATATTTTTCAAATCTTCAGGATAGTTGAAGTTTTAACTTATTTCAAGTTTTTAAGTTAAAATCTCTTCATATTTGGAAATTTTGTACAACCTTGTAAAGTTAAATACTGTCACTTGTAATTTATTTTTGTTGCCATATATTGACACACGCTCATTTATATATGAAGTGTATTGTTTATCAATTGCTTCTAAGGCAGCAATAAAAACATGAAAATTGTTCTCATTTTTTTGTCACGGTTGTCATCTTATATCTTTCAGTCCAAAGCTTTTCACTGTACAAGGAAATGATTTTTCAGTTATTTAGGAGAAATATTTTTTTTATTATTATTTGTTTAATGTTATGCTCTGCAGTGTTTCTTCAATAAAGTGGGTCAGTGTTGCTTTCACAGAAAGCAGTAGGACTTTGTCCTCAGTTCCAAAAAAAGCAAGATTGGCCCTTAGCTCATATGAATTCCTCCATATATCCCTAACTCTTTGTTTAAATGTCCAACTGCATTTGGGAATGGATTGTAAACTGCCAACGGGTGGAAATTAGCTTTGCTCCCAGCACAGACCAAACAATGAACTGGAATGGGGAGTATCAACAGCATATCAATGCAGTCAGTAACAGTCAAAGCAAAGTGAAGCAGAAGAGTTGAAGCTTTACTCTCTGAGTAGGTAAGTAAGGATTGTGGCAATCTAATCCTAAATGTTTACATGTATATCTAAAGTCAATAGGCCAGGTCCTGAAAACCTTACTCTTTCTTGCTGGTATGAAAAAGGAAATAGGATCTGGTGCAATACAAGTATGGAAAGTATACTCAATGTTATGAAGTTAAGCACTTGAAAGTTAGGATATGCCAGAATTAAATGTCATGATGCATTACCATTTGTTTTCATTCAGTGAACAGACCAGTATTCACAAAGGGTCAGATTCACAAAGGGCTTTGTATTATACACTCATTAGAAAAAATAGTTTGTAATACAGTTATTGGACAGGGACCAGAAATCAGAGCCGTTCTCCTCCCTCCCATTCCTCCAAGCTAACAGTTAAGTGATCAGAGATTCTTGTGGCATATGTTGGTTTGAATCCCCTGAAACAGAAGGGGGCATTAAGTCAGGTAATGCATCTTCAAATTAAATATGGATCCAACTTGACCCAGAACATTCAGGAACCAAAATTTCATAAAACTTTTCTCTCAGATCCATGCAGTCCTGTAGAAGGGGGCCTGGTCCAAACAGGACGCTTAGAAGATAAATTGTACAATGCTAGAAAGTGTCTACTGAGAATGTGTGAATTGCTGTTTCCAAACACTTATAACTTGGCCAAATTTGGTGGATTTTCATGCAGTTGGGAAAAAAAAAATTGCATTCCTCACATGAATGCTAATCTCCTGTCAAACTTTGCATTCCCAGTCCAAAACACTGGAGTCCTAATTCTTTCCAAAAAAAAGTAAACTAAATGTTTCTATACACGGTCAACATAATATATCCTCCCTCCTCCCAAGTTTCATTTTCAGAAACATCTGATCCATTTGCAAAGCAGTACAGGGTGTAGGTAATTGTAATCCACAAATTCCATTTCTAAACTGATTTATTTATTGATCAAGTCTACTGCAAGGTAAAACTGGTACGAAAAACATATATCAGTTTGAGCTAAATAAAGTAAGCATAAATTGGTTGGGCTCTACATTCAGGTACCAAAATGATGAATGGGGAGAAAGATTAGGTAGTGCTTACTACCGACATAGTTAATAAACCTTCAGCTTGAACTAATTAACTTAATAACTAATTAACTAATTGAACTAACTGATTAATTAAAACTGCATTTTAATAGGATACTAACTCAGGAGACTAATATTATAAAGTAAAAGACCCTGAAAATTGTCAGATAATGGACAAGTGCACAACACAAGTGGAATAAAAGCTCATTTTTCTATTAAATGTCCCTTTTACCAATATTCAGGATGAGGATACCTTACCTAGTTTACCGCATACATCGTAAGTTACGTACTGAGCAAAGCTCATTTTTCCTAGTTTGTTCTTTATCTTATCTGTAGTTATGAAGTTCCCTAAAGTGTTGCTCTTAATACTGTTCTTTTACTGTAACATATATTCTCAAAAGTATTGAAATACCTAATTCCTGCTAACTTGAATAGTTGTTAGATACGAAAATGGGAAACCAGTGCCTAAATACATTTGAGAATCTTGGTTTTTCTGCCGAAATTGGAGAAGCTTCTCTCACAGATTTAGCCAGAGCCCTCCATATTTCTAATATACCTATTGACCTAGATGCTCTCTTATGTTCCCATCTCTTTGCACTGATTTAGACTCTAAAAAGCTGTGAAAAAAATTGGATCTACCCATTTGAGAATTCTATCATCTTAGTTCAAATCATTTGTAGGGCACTTATGTCCTTCCACATCAGGTTCGTACTTTCCCCTGGAGGGGAAACCTGAATGGCAGCAGAAGAACACCATAGTTTGACTTGGTGGCATGACCATTCTTACCTCAGGTCGGAATTCATGGGCATTTATCTAAACTAAGGCTGTGGTTCTGGACAGTACACAATTAAAAAAAGCCTAGACTTAAGCTCAACAAAACCGCAGATGCAAATACTTCCAAAGTTCCCAGTTCGCCCTCATTTCTAGATGTTTAATTCTGTGGGGGAAGAAAAAATCCACAGTTATTCTCATTCCATCTTTAAAAGCAAGGTGTTGTTCAAATTGGCATGAAACTACTTAATTAATTACCAGATAATCCACACCATATATAACTGAGAACATAGCAGCTCTGTGTTGATATGATGCAAAACACTGCTGTATGACACAGGTTTAAAATATATAGCCATAAGTCACTTCATTCAGCAACCAAATCCCCTCTGTAAATCCCCTGAGCAAGGCACTTCACAAGCTACAAAGGTCCTGTCTTTCCTCTGAACAGTATTAACATGGTCCAAGTTCTGTGACCTTCTCATTCTTTCCTGATGTTTTAATCAACCTGATGCTGCTTTACAAATATGAATTCACTTCTGCTTCATTGTAGAACGTTGCCATATGCTGTATCTTGCAGCATTTCTTGGCTGTAGTCTGCTGACATAAAGCAGATCACAGTTTGCTTGGCGTTCATCTACTGTAGATACATTTTGATTCAAGAGTCTACTATACATAGCTACACTGAAGTGGTTTTTCCAATATGCTGTAAATAATCCTTTAAGGTAAGTAGATGAAAAAAAAAGAAAGAGAAAGGTTCATTCTCTTCAGTAGAGATAGGGCAATTCTGAGATTACAAGGGACACTATTTGCTTTCAGAAAAAAGCCTCCTCAGTAATCTGCATTTTTATCTGGTTCCCACTCAGGTTGGGATTCTAGGCTAGAGAAGGAAATATCTGCTGTTTCCAAAACTGAAGCTTACATTCAGTTGTTAGGCAAGTAAACATCTGGAGCCAGACCCAAATTCTCTGATTTCACACTTGATTTAGGGAGACGGGCGGGGGGAGCAACCTTTTTGGCAGGAATACTATGAATTAGCTCTGCACCTTGCCTGAGTGCCATTGCAGTCCTTTCCCCTGCCTGATCTGCTTTCTGCTCCCTGTCCTGTGCTCCCTGACTAATCTGTTACTTTGCTTCCTGCTGCCTGCCCTATCTGGCATGGTGCTGTCTGTCCCCTCCCCAGTCTGCCACATGCCACACACAGAAACTTCCCATGTCACTTGTGGCACATGTGCCTCAGGTTGGCCACCCCTGATTTAAGCAGTGGCCTAGCTAATCTTCTGTCTGGGCACAGAAAGCAATTCAAATGGTCCCTAACATCCACATACCTCACACCTGGAGCTCAAGTCACTCCCACTCCAACCCCTTTCTCTTTAGGGCTTCTCCCACGTCCTGCAATCTCTCTGGACAGGGGTATGCCACAGATCAGGCTCCCTGTGACAATGGCAGGACATGTGCAGAGAGAAGAAAAGGCAGAGTAGCACTGTGCAGCAGGTGCTCTCCTCTCAGATACTCTCCACTGCCTCTTTCCTCTGAAAACTCGCACAGGCTCTTGCCAGTGTGAGACAGCTCCCCAGCCACACAAGGCATCACTCAGAAGACAGTAAGTCTGTGTGAGGGAGCATAAGGGTGGCCAGCCATTCATACTCTGTCTTCATGAGCTAGAAAATTATCTAAGTTTATTCAGGTAAGACTCCCCCCCCCCCCCCCCCCAGTAGCTGTTTGTATGGAGTCCAGAACTGAGACCACATCCAGACACAGGTTGCTAAGTAATAGGAAGGCACATGATAGCTCAGATGGCTAATCACAGCGATGGGTAGGTACACATTATAACTTACTACAAACCACCATCTATGTCATGGTTAAGTGTTGCCTTGCTGGTTGGCAGCTACTGGTCATGGCTCTCTGGGTATTGGCTGAGTAAGGGCAGCACATGCCTGGGCTCAACAAATAGTCAAGTGAAGCTGGCAGAAAATCCTATGTTTCTGTTGGTGCTACACCATCTCTTGTGGGGCAAGCTCTCCATGTAAGTCACATCTGGTTATGTCTGCCCACACTAGGGGAATGGCTGCACTTAATTGCTATATGTATTTTTCATTCAAAGAAATTGGGCCAGATCAATGCTTATGCATTGGAGCACCTCACTGGCACCTACATGTCTGAACACAGCATGAGAAACTGGCATGAAATATGGAATGAGCTCTTTGAGCAAGTCAGTCTCACGGGGGGGGGGGGGCACTCATAAAAGACAAAAAAGAATTGCACCTGCTGTATTTGCAGGCTGTCTTACAAAAACTTGGTCAGGGCAAGAGGGCTAGGAAATGTGGTAGGCCAGGTCCCAGAATATCTATGGCTGACAAGGACAGTGGTCTCTTCACATGAAAGAATGGGTATGAGAGATTTGGACACTCTATTCAAGTGGCAGAGGATCCAACGTGAAACCTACACATAATGAACCCTATCAAAACACATGCTAGGAGTGAGTGTGAGCAATTAAATGAGGTGCTGGCATTATATACCACTGAAAGCAGCTTACCTAGACCTGCCATCCCCACTGGGATATTAATGAATGGACAAGACCTACCCCACTGTACAAGATTCTGCCCTTTTCTCACCAACCACTTTATTTAAGAGCAAAAAGAACAGTTAGTGGGCTAGGAAACTTTGAGGTCATTTGGAGTCCTTTCTGATTTCCAATGGTGTTTCTGCAAGTTGCTTGTTTCCTGATCTAGCCTAGTCTTGTACTCTGCTTTCCAACCTCTGACCTTGACTTTGGTTCTGTGGCTCTGGCTCTGAAGCTACAGTCTGCCAACCTCACAAACCTGATCCTTGATTTGTCCCCAGTCAGGGCTGCCCATGTCTGAGCACCTGATAATCTGCTCTAAACAGAGAGCACATTATGCTTGTCTAAGAGAAAGGCTCTTCTGTGGGGAGAAACTCATTTGCTGTTTTGTGTTTGTTTCAAATCAGGTCCTTCACTGCATAACTAAGGCTTTTTAAGTTTACTTGAAAAAGTTTTAAATTAAACTCACTTGGATGTTGATCTTCCATTGCTTGATAGCATAGTGATCATGAACAATATAGACTTCTTTATGAATATGAACATCATATGAATCCACCATATCCTGGCTTTCTTTCCATAGCCAAGTGTGACAACATGTGTGGCCAGCCAGCCTGTGTGACTGGTAGTCCAGTTCTTCTTCTGGGAAAGCACTGAACCTTCTCCTATGGCTATGCTGCCTCTTCCTTCTCCAAAGTGTCCCCATACCATTTCTCCCGGACTGTCTCTCCTCTCTAGCAAAGTCTGGCAAAACTGTGTAGGATGATAGGGAAATCATTTTAACCTTTGGGGTCATATTGTAGCATACAACCAGGTAGCTGGAGGCATTTCCAGCACATATTGAGGATTCTGAGGGCTCTCTCAACCTCCAAACAAGTGAGTTGGTGTGCTCTATAGTAGCATACTTACACCATATTGGCAGGGTGCCCTATTAGGGTGAGGAGCCATAGGTATAAGAGCAACCTTGATCATCTGTAGGAGGAAATCATAGTGCAAGTCAATGCTCCACTTTCCCAGAGCATCCTTGGGGTTATGGATTCCACAGATTGTGTTGCATCCGTAAGATGAGCTGCATTAGCCTGGAAAAAACTTAACTGCAGAAATGGAAACTTACCAAGTATCCAACTTCTGGGTGAATTTATCATACCAAAATAACTACAAAGGCCTCATAGGTGACCAGGTGACCATGACTTTCATATTTGTACTGCAAGCACTTCCACATTGACTCTATCAATTTAGGCCCTCTTGCAGCCTATTTATTTATTAGTTCTAAATTTTTACATAGCTATTATGTATAGGAAGGTTTAGAAGGCCTACGTTTACACCATCTAAGCCATTCTAAACCAAAGTTCTGACCACAGAAGCTTCTTGTGAGGGAGCTAAATGGAGAAAGATTTTGGAAGGTGATAGCTCCTGGGCACAGATGCATAGATTAGTGGTCTCAAATGAGCCTAAGGAAAAAGCAGTGACCAGAGCTAAATATGTCTGGATACAACTTCTATTTGTATTTATGTAAATCAATGAAGGCCAATGTTTTTGGCATGTGTAGCACACAGTGGCCTTGCACCCTCTCCAAGTGCCACAACAAAACTCTTCCCAATTGGAGTGCCATTGCAGTCTTGAACTGTTGCTCTTCTTTCTGTTCCTTCCCTGTGCTTCCTGCCCCATCAGCTGCTCTGCTTTCTGCTTCTGGCACTATCTGCCTCTATGCTGCTTGTCCCTTCCTCATCTGCCATGTGCCACACACAAAGGCTACCCATTCCACTTATGGCATGCATGCCACAGGTTAACTACCCTTGGTGTTGCTAATATTAATCTACTAATGCAAGCAGGGACTGAAGATCCTACTTCTAAGGCTCTCCATGTAAATAACAGACCTGGCTTAGCACACACCAACATTTCTCCTTTTCAGTTTAAAGACTAGTGTTTTCATTTCTGCAGAAATAAACATATATGGAAGAATATTCACTTCTGGTACTTTCCCATGTTGTGTTTTAAGAATTAAAACCAGATTCTGTTATTGCCCAAAATGAGCACATCTTATTTCCACCTTCTAATGTTAAAGACAATTGTGGTCTCCCCAAAACTCTTACTGACTTCAGTGGATTTTCAGGTTATGGCCTTGGTTAGCCTACACACCTGTTTTCTTTGAATGATTAGTTTCACTGTGCAAAGTGGGGGCAATTTTTAGGGAAGCCATAAAGAATATACTTTCTGCATGTCAGATGAAGCAATTAACAGAGGCTTCCATCACAGTCTTGTATGAGGGAGTTTGGGAGCATGGGGAGGTAGCATGACAAAGCTCTTATGATAATTTGAAAGAGATAAAATTGGTAAGATACCACAAACAGGGATGGTTCATCCTATCCTACAAAAACACAGCCAAGGGGCCCGGCCCCCTGCATCCAACCACTTGCCACCCCCTCCCCTGCCACCACCACCTTCATGTCCAGCCACTTGCCATCCCACCCCCCTCAGCTGCTGCTGCCACCACCACTGCTGCCACTGCTTCCACCAGCTTCTTTGGCTGGTCGCCACCCCCCTCCACCAATGCTAGCTTTTTTATATCAGGGAACCCCAAAACTATACCTTGCAAGGGGCCCCAAAAAATTGTGGGCTGGCCCTGACCACAAAAGTTTACTCAGAGTCTCCAGAATTTGTTCTAAAATACTATAGTCAGTGTATATGTCTACATGTGTGATTAATGTACATGAATAAACACCAAAGCTTATTGCTCTGGAGTTTTTTGTGAGCAGCACTGCACATGTAGATGTTACTTCAGCCAGCTAGGCACATGGTGCTTCAGTGTGGGTCTAGATGGCAGGCAGCTGGGGCAGTATCTACATGTGTGCTGCTATGCATGAAAAAAATTCCACAGCAGGGTAGTACATGTATTTTACAAGACTACCCTGCTGCAGAATATGTTAATTTTGTGCACTTTAAGTGGGGTGCACATGTAGATGCCAAGACATTTTACTGCACAGTTAATTAATCAACAGTACAGTATCAGCATCTTGTGTAGATGTGCCAAGTGATAGTCTTTCTCCAGCTTTTTGGAATTCTGTTTGCAGGGATTTCATTTTACTTATCTTTATGTGTGGTATAAAAAAAGAAAAACCCCACAGGGAGGTTGTTATATTTTATTATATGGTGAAGAACCTTTTCTATAGCAAAGGAGCAGAGTAGTCACAGAAACAATCAAGCAGCTATCACCCATCCTGCAGAATGACAGTGCTAGGGGCTGTAAGGTCTGTCCTAGTCATGCAGTGGAATAGGATGGCTTATTATTACCACTCTCCTCCTGCAGAGTTGGCCAGTGTTCATAAAACTACCCAGGCTAGGAACCAATGAGAGGATTTAGACCTCAGTGAGTAGAACTGCTGAGACTTAATCTGTCACCATAATACTAAAGCTAGTTTTGATTGTGATAATCTCTAATCATCTCAATATGATATTATCTGTGCCCATTTTATCTAAATGTCTCTCCTCCTTTTCTGCTGCTGTTCCATATAGAAACAATGACTTCTGACTTCTGAGACTGCTTTTAAAAAGGCACACAGAATCTAAACCTAAAGCAGAATAGCCCAGAATGTAACCTTTTGGCCACAGAATGGATAAGCAGCACAGATCAAAACAACCAATTATAGGTAGGGCCCATTAGTGGTCAACCCACATAACATTTTTACACTGTTTCTACTCTTGTGTAAGACTCTTTAGAAAGACTATGTCGTTTTGTCCAGTCTGTGCTAAAGGCAAGACATTTAAAAAATAAAACTTTACTGAGAACGGTAAATCTATCAAATTTTACAAAGGCTGGAGAGGCTCTCAGTGGACCATGAAGCTGTTTTCCAGATAAAACAATGCAAAGCGTGAATCCAAACTGCAAAATAACAATATAGTGTGGGCATCACAATGTAAAAAACATAACAAGATTATGCTCCATTAAGTACAGAAATATTCTTTCTGATCTCATACCAGTAACAGTTCGTATTTAAGCTTGCTGTGCCCAAAAAGAGTAGAATAATTGGAGGCTGAAAAGTAGCTGCTTGCATATTTCACCTGCATGCAATTACCCTTTCTGAAAGGGATGGTGGGGTCCAATGCTATATATTTTGGTATTTATACAGTATGTTCATCCAAGGATTGTGGCAAAACATATTTTCAATAAATAGATTTATTCTCCAGAACTGAGCAATCTTTCAGCAAAACTCAGTGTTCCTAAGGAAAGAATTTTTGACCAAAGATTCTTTTTTCAATTATTCCTTTTACTTTTTTGAGACTCTTGACAAGGCCAAAGTTTCTGACAAGTGTAACACTTGAGCTTTTAGTTCTGAAATGACTGCCATTATCCATCTAAAGTTGGGTTATTTGGAAAAAAGGATTTGTAAAAACCCAGGTAGCTTGGTGATTCCTTTTCAATAGATGACTATCCAGCTGCTCCTTAGGATCTTTCCTTAAGGGTAAGCTTGTTTTGTATTCCTGCTGTAGCAGTGTCCCTGCCACTTAAAGGGGAGAAGCTTCCAGGGAGGCAACTTCCAGGTGGTGTGGAGGCTGATCAAAGGCTCACCTGGCTAGAAGAGGGCCAGGCTGGGGCTAAATAAGTCCAGTGCCTGAGCCAGTCAGGAGGCTCTGAGAGTCTGTGGAGAGGAGACAGCAGGGTAGGAGGACTCCCAAAGGACCTAAAGAAGTAGGGAAAACAGAAAGACTCTGGGAGCTAGAGAATATTGGGCAGAGAAGAAAGGGCAAGGGGCCTTTGTTTTATGTTGATAATATCCTTTGAGTTACAAGCCTTGAGCCCTGCTGGAGACAGGCTCAAGACCTATCTCTTAGGTCTTGAGCCCAGAGAAGGGGCTGAATAGGGGGTAGATAGCAAGGGAATAGTGCCTACCAGCCCAGAGAGGGGAACTGAGCAGGGCACAGAGAGTGCCCAGCCCAGAAGAGGGTTGGAATAAGGGAGCACAGCCCACCAGCCCAGAGAAGGGGATGAGTGGGGCACAAAGGATTCCCCAACCCAGAGAGGAACTGCATGAGGACTCAGAGACAGAGGGCAGTAAGGGGCCCAAATGGTCTGAGAGTCCTGAGGGGGGCTAAGGGAAACAAGCAGCTGGAGTGAAAACCACTGAGAGGCTTGGGTTGTGGGAGGGGAGGAATGGAGCCACACAATTTGCCCATCAAGCCATAGGGGCCCTGTAGGGGCATGGCCAAGCTTAGAAGACTTATTTCACTGATTGAGACTAGTGAGGTCCAGGAGGGACACACTGAGGGGTTGATCAGACTCAGGCTCTCTCTCTCTAAGGCCCAATGGCATCTTCCCTTACTAAACCTCAATAACAACAAGGTGCGGCAGGAGAGTAATTAAGGGAGGGCAACCTTAGAGACAGAGCCAGGCAGGAGTCATACAGCCACTAGTAGGCATCACAGCTGCCCCTGTGGCTCGAACCTGCTACATTCACCGTACATTTTATTTAATCCCTCTTTCAATGAAATTTCCATTTAAATAAATCTGTAGTTTTCTATACTAGACATCCAAGGCAGAATGATCTGATAGAATGATATCACTTAGAGAATGATACATTAACATTGATTTAGTCAATCTCAGGACAAATGAGTAGATTATAAATATGTCCAGTTTGCTTCATAAAATACGTTACTATATTTACTTGAATCCAAGATGACCCTGAATTTAAAAGAATCTCTCAATTACTATTCTAGATATGGAAAATTATAATTTTGTTTTAATTTTCCATATCTAGAATATAGCTATCAGAGGGTTCTCATAAAATCATCTCCCCCACCATTTCTACAAGGTAGCAATGGCAGGAAAAGCAGTGGCTGGAGGGCTGCTCAATGCCCTTTGTCTTCCCTCTTGCCATTTGTTTACCCTTGCCCACCTCCTCCTGCCACTTGCCCCCCTCTGTTGCCTTCCCCCCTTACCTTTGCAGGTGCTCTGACTTTGTCTCTGCTGGGGTATGGAGTACTCCACCAAGCCAGGTAGTTAGTGGTAGCTCTGGCTCCAATATCTAGTCTCCAGCCTGGATCAGGGCCGGAGCCACAACAGTTACACCCTGCTTAAAGCAAGACCATCCCCCACTAGATCATCCCAGCCTAGGGTTTATCTAGCTGGGTCTTAAAAACCTCCAAGGATGGAGAGTCCACAACCTCTCTGGGTAACCTGTTCTAGTGCTTTACTACCCTCCTAGTGAGAAAGTTCTTAATATGTAACCTAAACTTCCCTTGCTGCAACTTAAGACTGTTGCTCCTTGTTCTGTCATCTGCCACCACTGAGAACTGACTAGCTCCATCCTCTTTTGAACCATCCTTCAGATATTTGAAGACTGCTATTAAATCCCCCCTCAGTCTTTTCTTGTCTATACTAAATAAGCCCAGTTCCCTCAGCCTCTCCTCAGAAGTCATGTGCCCCAGCCCTCAAACCATTTTTGTTGCCCTCTGCTGGACCCTCTCCAATTTAGCCACATCCTTTCTGTAGTGGGGGGCCCAAAACTGAACACAGTACTCCAGATGTGGCCTCACCAATGTTAAATAGAGGGGAATAATCACCTCCATTGATCTGCTGGCAGCATGCCTATCAATGCACCCCACTATGCCATTAGCCTTCTTGGCAACAAGGGCATACTGTTGGCTCATATTCACCTTATTATCCACTGGAGCTAGATAGGGGAGAAGGAAGGATTCAGTAAAATATAGGCTAGTCAGTTTGACCTCAATACCAAGTAAAATTTTGGGAAAAATTATCAAGAAGTTCATTTGTGACAGAGCAGCAGAAGGCATGATGCTGACAGATACCCAACATGGTTTTGTTGTGGGCAGGCCATGTTTGACCAACCTCATTTCCTTCTATGATCAAATAATGAACCACTTAGATATGGGAGATGCAGTTGATGTCATATACTTGGATTTTAAAAAGACCTTCAATATGGTCTCCCATGACCGTCTTACAAAAAAACTGGGGGATCGTGGGCTTGCAGAGTCCATGATCAGGTGGGTTGGGAACTGGCTAAGGGTTGAACTCAGAGAGTGTTAGTGGATGGTTCTGTATCATCTTGGTGGGAGGTAGCCAGTGGTTTCCTGCAGGATTTGGTTCTTGGCCCTGTGCTGTTCAACATCTTTATCAATGATTTAGATGAGGATGTGGAAAGCATGCTGGCCAAGTTTGTGGACAATGCTAAGTTATGGGGAAAAGCAGTCAAGCTAGGGGATAGTATATGGATCCAAGCAGACCTGGACAAGCTGGAAAGGTGGGCAAAGCAGAACTGGATGGAGGTCAATAAGGATAAATGCAGAGTATTTCATCTGGGGAGAAGTAACCAGTGACATGAATATAAAGTAGGAGGAGATGTTCTGGCCAGCATGATGGCTAAAAGGGACCTCAGGGTTATGGTTGATCACAGGATGAGCATGAGCCACCAGTGCGACACTGCAGTCAACAGAGCTAATGGCATACCGGGATGCATTAGCCAATGAGTCGCGAGCAGGGCTAAGGAAGTGTTTACTTCCTCTCTACTCAGTGCTGATGAGACCTCAGCTGGAGTACTGTGTCCAGTTCTGGGCACCACACTTCAAAAAAAAAGATGTGAAGAATCTTGAAAGTGTCTAGAGAAGGACAACAAGAATGATTAAGGGCCTGGAAGAAAGACTAAGAGACTGTTCATCCTGGGGAAGAGAAGACTGAGGGGGGACTTGGTGGCCATCTATAAGTATGTAAAGGGTGAATATCAGAAGCGGGGAGGAAAACTGTTCACTAGGGCACCCCAGGGGAGGAAAAGGAGCAATGGCCATAAACTGTTAGAGGATGGTTTCAGGTTGGATGCAAGGAAGAACTTCTTTACAGTAAGGTTAACCAGAATCGGGGATAGACTTCGCAAGGAGGTGGTGCAGTCCCCAACCTTGGATGTCTTCAAGAGGAGACTGAACAGACACCTTTCTGGGATCATTTGATCTCAGCAGTATTCCTGCCCAGAGCATGGGGGTTGGTGTCAATGATCTTTTGAGGTCCCTTCCAGCCCTTAATTCCTATGATTCAATGATACTATGACTGTAACCCCCAGATCCTTTTCTGCAGAGCAGCTAGCCTGTACTGGTGCATGGGATTATTTCACCCTAAGTGCTATACTTTTCACTTGTCCTTATTGAACCTCATAAGATCTCTTTTGGTCCAATCCTCCAATTTTTCTAGATCTCTCTGAATCCTAGCCCTACTCTTCAGCGTATCTACTACTCCCCCCCAGCTTTGTGTCATCTGCACACTTGCTGAAGATGCACTCTATGCTATCTTGCAGGCCATTTATGAAGATACTGAACAAAACCAGCCCTAGGACTGACCCCTGGGGCACTGCACTTCATACAGGCTGTAAAGTAGACATCAAGCCATCGATTACTACCCTCTGAGCCTGATGATCCAGCCACTTTTCTATCCACCTTACAGTCCTTTCATCCAGCCAATACTTCCTTAACTTGTCTGTGAGAATGTTATGGGAGACCGTATCAAAAACCTGCTAAAATTGAGGTATACCACATCCACTGGTCTTCCCACATCCATAGAGCAAATCATCTCATCGCAGAAGGCAATCAGGTTGGTCAGGCATGACTTCCTCTTGGTGAATCCATGCTGACTGTTCCTAATCACTTTATTCTCCTTCAAGTGCTTCGAGATGGATTCCTTGAGGATCTTCTCCATGATTTTTCCAGGGGCTGAGGTGAGGCTGACTGGTCTGTAGTTCCCTGGATTCTCCTTTTTCCCTTTTTTACATATGGGCACTATCTATATTTGCCCTTTTCCAATCATCTGGGACCTCTCCTGATCACCATGAGTTTTCAGAGAAGATGGCCAGTAGCTCTGCAATCACATCAGTCAACTAAGAAGGAAATGATGTGGCACTTTGGCCACTCTTTAGCCCCAAGTAGCTCCTGGCACCCACTGGATAGGAGGTTAAATAGAAGTAGAAACCCACTGACTTCACCTGGGATCAAACTAAGATTGTTTCACTCTACTGCTAGCTCCCCCTATCAACTGAGCTACACAGCTTGTCTTTCTTGTTTCCCTTGCACTTCCCCCCACTCCATGCTCTCCTTCCCTCATGCCCTTTCCACACAGTCCACCCATCTTTCCTCCCTTGTGTCCCTAACCCCAAAGCTCCTGCCACCCCCTTTTCCCCTGTGTTCCATGCCATACCACCTCCCCTCTCTCCTTTGCTTTCCCCTTCATTCCATGCCCCTTTCCTCATGCCCTTTCCTGTGATCCCCTTACTCTATGTTCACCTTCCCCTGTGCCCCTTCCTGCCCCTTTTCCCAGCTCTCCCCCAGTATCATGTACCCATACCTGCTACATGAGCTGCCCTGGTCCTGTCCAGAACTGCAGTAGCTGCTAGAATAGCTTGTACTTAAATCTAAAACAAGAGTTCCACCCATGTTGAATGGGTTAAAAAACTTTGTCTTAGATTTGAGTAAATACAGTATTTATTTATGAGAGGCCAAGGACTATCCTTAAACACAAACAGAAGCTATCTTTAATTGTACAATGCCTTGGCAGTGATTGTCCTCAGAACAAAACATTTTCAACACATTTATAAGTATAGTCATAGATGCTTCAGGTCACACAGAATCCACCTTTTTCATATCTGCATGTTCCTGCCCCTTCCAGAAGAATTACCTAGTTTCAAAGAATGTTGTGTATCTGTTTTTACTGAAGTAAAGATACTCACTCTTCCCTTGAAATTGGATTAAGTATCAGTGTGACTGAAGGTATGTTATACTGGTACATTTTCTCTTCATAACCAAGTAGGTGAACTTCACACATTTGCAAGTAAAATAATGTGGGCTTCTGCAGCTGCCTCTCTCACTGCAGGTTGGCAGGGAAGGGCCAGTCACTGCATGCACAGCAGGGGGTCAGGCTGAGGCAAATATATGCATTGGCCATAGGGCCTGGGTCCAGGGCCCCCTGTCAATCAGGAGCCTCCTGGAAAAATCCCCCACTTCTGCTTGGGGGTTGCATGTGGATGGACTGGGGTAGTGCCTGCAAGGGTGCTGCAGGAAGAGCTGGTAGGGGCTGAGACTGGGGCCACACCGCACCTTGTCACCATCCTGAAGTGGCCGAGTGAACACGGCCCCTGCTTTGCTGGAGGTGGCCCAGGGGTCAGGGTCAGAGCATTGCAACTACCCAGTGCCTCCACTACCCACTAGGCAGAGCACAGTGCCTCATCCACAGCCAGGAGCTGGGCCCCATTGCTTCTGCCCTGAGCTCTGTGTGGGTGTCACACAGGTCCTTCCTACATCTTCCATGTTTTTCCCACCTGCTGCAAGCCCTTCCTGACCAGGGCCAGCACCCACTGCCCATTGGCTTTGCCCACTCCACCTGCCAGGCTGCAGAACAGGACGGCACTACCACTGACATGGGAGGTGGGAGGGGGCTTGCATTGCCAACTGCAGCTCTGAATTATTTAGAGCCCTTCTCTCCCCTTCCTTTTGAATATGGCTCTTTGGGCAACCAAAGAAAGGAGGATATGTGTGATGAGGAAGAAGAGGGCAAGCTAAAGGGTGTTTGCAGGATGAGATTCAGAAGGAGTGTAGTGGCAAGATCTCACCCCTTTGGGGGCACACTGCAAGAGCAGAATCCTGGGACATTTTAAATCCCTGAAACAGGTAAAGCCCCACACTCGCAGCATTCTCCTTTTCCCTCCATGTTCAGTAGCACCTCACATTCCTTTCCATCTCCCCTCTCCTCTTCCCATTGCTGCCAATGTCCCTGGCTGACCTGGGGGTGGAGGAAGCTCCAGAACCCTTCCTGCCCTACTCCAGTCAGGTTGTACAGGGAGTTGGGTTCTGCCAGAGGCAGTGGCAGCAGTGTTCCTTACCAATCCCCACCAGGGTATTCACTGGGATCAGGCACAGGGCATGGAAAATCTGCCTGCCAATGCCACTATCCTAGCCAAACACAGCTCCCCATGCAGCCCTAGCAGCTTCAGTTAGGGTGGAACAGGAGTGGCTGGGAAAGTGGCAGGCAAGTATCCTATTCCTAGGAGGAGTAGCAGGCAAGTATCCTCCTAGGCCCCAAGCTGTAAGTAGACAGGGCAAGGCAAGGGGGGATAGATGCCACTGATCATTGAAGGAAAGGAAAAGGGTGCCCAGAGTTTGTGGGGCAGAGAGGGGATTCTTATTTGATGCAGGGACTTAAAAAAAAATTCCCAGATGCTGCTTTCACAGCATGGTCTGCCCACCACAGTGGGAGAACAGAAGCTGAGGTGCAGGGTGGTGCAGCCACCCCTGAAATTGCAGTCACTGGTCTTGCACCCTCCTTTTTAAAATCCTGGATTTGCCTATGGCTTTTTGACATAGTGAATGGTGACTGTCCTGACTAGAAGGAGTCCCTGTACTCTAATCTAGACCTTTGGTACCAATAGGACAATTCCTCCACTGTATTGCTCTCCATCCATTTCCTTTACTGATTAATAGTTCCAAGGGGCAGTGGCTCAGGTTCAGGAGTTCTGAAGGGTGGCTAGGTTTATGCTTAGCCTGTAGCATGGTGATTAGACCATTAGTAAATCATAAAAATGCAGTGTAACCTTCCTGGGTAAGCGATTTTTAGAACTTATATTTGCCCTCAGAACAAGTGCCATAACCACTCAGCTCCTGAAGCTAAAATGTCATCTTGAGACTTCCTTTTTTTTTCCAGACTTCTACTCAAGTATGTATGTACTTGTCTGTCCAGTGCAGAATAAACTGTACCTGTTCAGGCTGTGTTCAAACACACTATTTATCCACAGTTCAAAAACACCACTTATGCAGGAAGAAAATTGTCATGTAGGTGCCCACAGGGAAATAGAATTCTGTCTTGAGTATTTTATATATTTTACAAAAGAACCAAAGAATATCCCACTTGTTTCAGAATAAAAGTAGGCATTTCTAAATGTGCAACATTCAAAATGTTCCAAATGCATGGTCCCAATCCCTTTCAATTCAAAGGAGTGACTGGATAGAAGTGAAGCCTGGAAACTGCTTTTTTTTCAGACACCTTCCAATTATTCTACTATTCATAGATTCATAGATGTTAGGGTCGGAAGGGACCTCAATAGATCATCGAGTCCGACCCCTTGGATAGGCAGGAAAGAGTGCTGGGTCTAGATGACCCCAGCTAGATGCTTATCTAACCACCTCTTGAAGACCCCCAGGGTAGGGGAGAGCACCACCTCCCTTGGGAGCCCGTTCCAGACCTTGGCCACTCGAACTGTGAAGAAGTTCCTGCTAATGTCCAATCTAAATCTGCTCTCTGCTAGCTTGTGGCCATTATTTCTTGTAACCCCCGGGGTCGCCTTGATTAATAAATACTCACCAATTCCCTTCTGTGTCCCCGTGATGAACTTATAGGCAGCCACAAGGTTGCCTCTCAACCTTCTCTTGCGGAGGCTGAAAAGGTCCAGTTTCTCTAGTCTCTCCTCGTAGGGCTTGGTCTGCAGGCCCTTAACCATATGAGTGGCCCTTCTCTGGACCCTCTCCAGGTTATCCGCATCCCTCTTGAATTGCGGCGCCCAGAATTCCACACAGTACTCCAACTGCGGTCTGACCAGCGCCCGATAGAGGGGAAGTATCACCTCCTTGGACCTATTCGTCATGCATCTGCTGATGCACGATAAAGTGCCATTGGCTTTTCTGATGGCTTCATCACACTGCTGACTCACGTTCATCTTGGAGTCCACTAGGACTCCAAGATCCCGTTCCACTTCCGTGCCACCCAGCAGGTCATTCCCTAGGCTGTAGGTGTGCTGGACATTTTTCCTCCCTAGGTGCAGCACTTTGCATTTCTCCTTGTTGAACTGCATTCTGTTGTTTTCCGCCCATATGTCCAACCTGTCCAGGTCTGCTTGTAGCTGTTCCCTGCCTTCCGGCATGTCCACTTCTCCCCATAGCTTTGTGTCATCTGAAAACTTGGACAGAGTACATTTCACTCCCTCGTCCAAGTCGCTGATGAAGACATTAAAGAGTATCGGTCCAAGGACCGAGCCCTGAGGGACCCCACTGCCCACACCCTTCCAGGTCGAAACCGACCCATCCACCACGACTCTCTGGGTGCGACCCTCTAGCCAATTCGCCACCCACTGGACTGTGTAGTCATCCAAGTCACAGCCTCTTAGCTTGTTCACCAGTATGGGGTGGGATACCGTATCGAAGGCCTTCCTGAAGTCTAAGTATACAACATCCACCCCTCCTCCTGTGTCCAGGCGTTTCGTAACCTGGTCATAAAAAGAGACTAGATTGGTCAGGCACAATCTGCCTGCTATGAACCCATGCTGGTTTCCCCTCAGCATAATTTGTCCTGCCGGGCTCTCACAAATGTCAGCCTTGATAAATTTTTCAAAGACTTTGCCAAGGATGGAGGTGAGACTGACTGGCCTATAGTTGTCCGGGTCCTCCTTCCTCCCCTTCTTGAAAATGGGGACCACATTGGCCCTTTTCCAGTCCTCCTGGACCTGGCCCGTGCGCCATGAGCGTTCAAATATTCCCGCCAGTGGCTCTGCAATGATGTTGGCCAGTGCCTTCAGCATCCTCGGATGGAGCTCATCCGGGCCTGCCAACTTAAAGGCATCCAGTTCTTCCAAGTGACTCTGCACCATCTCAGGGTCTGCGCATGGAAGTCTGGCGCCTTGCTGTTGCCTCTCTACAATCCCAGTGAGAGACTTGTTGTGCCCCTCGCTTAGGAACACTGAGGCAAAGAACTTATTGAGGAGTTCAGCCTTGTCCCCCCTGTCCGTCGCCAATTGTTTCTGCCCATTTAGCAGGGGTCCTATTCCTCCCTGGGCCTTCCTTTTACTCCCAATATATCTAAAAAACAATTTCTTGTTGTCCTTTACTTGGGATGCCATCTTCAGCTCCATGGTAGCTTTGGCCCATCTAACTGCCTCCCTACAAGCGCGAGCAGAGGAGGTATATTCATCTTTGGTGATCTCTCCGTTTCCACTTTTTATGTGCTCCCCTTTTGGCCCTTAGGCTGCCCTGGATTTCTCTGGTCAGCCAGGGAAGCCTCCTGGCCCCTTTCCCTCCTTTACCTCGCACGGGGATCGTCTCGCTTTGTGCCCGAAGGATCGTTTCGTTAAGGCACAGTCACCCTTCTTGGGCTCCCATCACTTCAAAACTCCTACTCTGCAGTGCGTCCTTGACTAATCACCTGAGTTCATTTAAATCAGCTTTCCTAAAGTCTAGCACTTTCACCTTACTAGTTACCTTACCCACTCAACGTCTTATGGTGAATTGTATTATTAGGTGATCACTGTCCCCCAGCTGGCTACCGATCTGTAGGTCCCCTACCATGTCATCCCCCATTGCCAATACCAGATCCAGTATGGCATTCCCCCTAGTGGGACCGTGTACCTCCTGTGTCAGGTGGAGGTCCTGTACACAGGTTAGAAACCTGCATGAGTGGTGGGACTTTGCTGTCTGTGTCTCCCAGCAGATGTCCGGGTAGTTTAGGCCCCCCATGACTACCGCCTCTTTAGCTTTTATGGTCTCTGAGAGCTGCCTCAAGAGCCCCAAATCTATTTCTTCCCCTTGATGTGGGGGTCTGTAGCAGACCCCTACCACCAAATCCCTTTTTCCTTGCCCCCCATGTAGCCTAACCCACAATCCTTCTACTTCCTCATCCTTGGATTCCGTCTTGATGAGGGTCGATGTATATTGCTCATTTATATAGAGCGCAACCCCTCTCCCTTTTTTCCCCACCCTGTCCTTTCTGTACAGTCTATAACCCTCAATATGTTCCGCCCAGTCGTGGGATGAATCCCACCAGGTTTCCGTTAGCCCTACTAAGTCATAGGTGTTTTGTGCAAGCAGGAGCGCTAGTTCATTCTGCTTGTTTCCCATGCTCCTAGCATTAGTATATAGGCACTTGAGCCCTGCGACTGGTGCCTTTGCTGCTCCCCCGCTCCGAGTCCCAAGGGGCCCCTTATTTCTTACCTTCTCGTTTCTTACCTGTGCCGTAGTGCTGGCCACCCCATGGCTTGCAGGTTCCCAATGTTCTCTTTCATCAGGCTGGGCTGTCCTTGTGGGTGCCACATGGTTTGGTGGTCCACAGCTTCCCCCGCCCTCATCTTTCCCTCCCCCTGGTGAGCCTAGTTTAAAGCCCACCGGAGGAGATCCGCCAACCTAGAAGAAAACACACACTTACCTTTGGGGGACAGCGAAGCCCATCCCAACTGAGCATTTCCCTCGCCGTGATGTGCGGGTCATTGTCCAGGAAGCCGAAGCCTGCCTCGAGACACCACTGCCGAAGCCGCCAGTTGGTCTCTTGGATGCAGGTCTCATGCCGTCTTCCACGTCTGTTCACTGGTAGGATGGAAGAGAATATCACCTGTGCACCGAACTCCCTCAGCACACTGCCCAGAGCACTGTAGTCTGCCATCAGGTGATCGGGGGTTCTCCTGTCCGCATCATTAGTACTCACATGGACTAGGATCATGGGGTAGTAATCGGTGGGCTTGATCCTGGCCTGGATTACCTCCGTCACATCCCGAATCTTTGCTCCTGGCAGGCAGTATACCTCTCGTGTTGAAGGGTACTGGCGACAGATGGGCCCTTCCATACCTCTCCGGATGGAGTCGCCTATGACGACCTATTGTTGGTGACAGTGTATTCCAACTTATATTGCTATTTGTGTGAGATCAGAAAGAATATTATCTCAGCTATATTCAGAATGATAGGCTATCACTTGTATCACCCCACCATACTTTGTTTCAGTATTAACTGAAGGCATTTTGTTCACATTCCACTGATTTGACTGCAGGGTGTAAATTTGATTCAAGGTCCAGAAGATTTTCTCCTGAACTCCACAACCTTTCCTATTGCCCCTTTGTAATGAAAAAAGGCTTTATTATTTTGAGACATGGAAGAAGGCCCATCCTAAACAAAGCCTAATGACTAATCTCTATCAGTCCTGAAAAAAAAGACCACTTTTCACAAGAAATGAGGCTCCAAAACTCCCTGAAACAACAAAAGAGCAACTCATCCTGAGACAGTACTTCACCAATATTAACCTTTCTTGTAGGTTTTTTAACTAGCAGGTGCTAAATTAGGAAGAAAAAAATCTGATATGATGTATATGTAATCTCATGAATTTGTGATAATCTCAGAAAAATGAATTAAGTCTGACAACCCTCTTTGGAATCCTCTTTGCACAGCTGGGGGAACTGAAATGCAAACTAGCTAAATGAATTGCCAGAAGCCAGAAACTGACTTAGTGGCAAATGTAGGAACAGAAATAAACAGTCATCTAATCCAATCACCAGTTGTACAATGTTCCTACAATACCTTAATAAAGTCTATCATTGCCTTGATTTATACCATCAAATCACCAACTTGTCCAACTGCCCACTGCCTAGGTTAATGAAGCTAGAAGCTAATTGCATAAGGTTAGAACAATCTAACCTTAGATTTATAGGTTAGATTAATCTACCCCGTGTGGGGTAAAAGAGGGAAAGGGGCCAGGAGGCTTCCCTGGCTGACCGCAGAAATCCAGGGCAGCCTAAGGGCCAAAAGGGGAGCACACAAAAAGTGAAAACAAGGAGAGATCACCAAAGACAAATATACCTCCTCTGCTTGTGCTTGTAGGGAGGCAGTTAGACGGGCCAAAGCTACCATGGAGCTGAGGATGGCATCCCAAGTAAGGGACAAAAAGAAATTTTTTTTTAGATATATAGGGAGTAAAAGGAAGGCCCAGGGAGGAATAGGACCCCTGCTAAATGGGCAGAAACAATTGGTGACAGACGGGGGGGGGGGGGGGACAAGGCTGAACTCCTCAACGAGTTCTTTGCCTCAGTGTTCCTAAAAGAGGGGCAGGACAAGTCTCTCACTGGGTTTGTAGAGAGGCAGCAGCAAGGCGCCAGACTTCCATACGTAAACCCTGAGATGGTGCAGAGTCACTTGGAAGAACTGGATGCCTTTAAGTCGGCAAGCCCGGATGAGCTCCATCCGAGAGTGCTGAAGGCACTGGCTGACATCATTGCAGAGCCACTGGCGGGAATATTTGAACGCTCGTGGCGCACGAGCCAGGTCCAGGAGGACTGGAAAAGGGCCAATGTGGTCCCCATTTTCAAGAAGGGGAGGAAGGAGGACCCGGACAACTATAGGCCAGTCAGTCTCACCTCCATCCTTGGCAAAGTCTTTGAAAAATTTATCAAGGCTGACATTTGTGAGAGCCCGGCAGGACAAATTATGCTGAGGGGAAACCAGCATGGGTTCATAGCAGGCAGATTGTGCCTGACCAATCTAGTCTCTTTTTATGACCAGGTTACAAAACACCTGGACACAGGAGGAGGGGAGGATGTCGTATACTTGGACTTCAGGAAGGCCTTCGATATGGTATCCCACCCCATACTGGTGAACAAGTTAAGAGGCTGTGACTTGGATCACTACACAGTCCAGTGGGTGGCGAATTGGCTAGAGGGTCGCACCCAGAGAGTCATGGTGGATGGGTCGGTTTCGACCTGGAAGGGTGTGGGCAGTGGGGTCCCACAGGGCTCAGTCCTTGGACCAATACTCTTTAATGTCTTCATCAGCGACTTGGACGAGGGAGTGAAATGTACTCTGTCCAAGTTTTCAGATGACACAAAGCTATGGGGAGAAGTGGACATGCCGGAAGGCAGGGAACAGCTACAAGCAGACCTGGACAGGTTGGACATATGGGCGGAAAACAACAGAATGCAGTTCAACAAGGAGAAATGCAAAGTGCTGCACCTAGGGAGGAAAAATGTCCAGCACACCTACAGCCTAGGGAATGACCTGCTGGGTGGCACGGAAGTGGAAAGGGATCTTGGAGTCCTAGTGGACTCCAAGATGAACATGAGTCGGTAGTGTGACGAAGCCATCAGAAAAGCCAATGGCACTTTATCGTGCATCAGCAGATGCATGACGAATAGGTCCAAGGAGGTGATACTTCCCCTCTATCGGGCGCTGGTCAGACCACAGTTGGAGTACTGCGTGCAATTCTGGGTGCCACAATTCAAGAGGGAGGCGGATAACCTGGAGAGGGTCCAGAGAAGGGCCACTTGTATGGTGAAGGGCCTGCAGACCAAGCCCTACTAGGAGAGACTAGAGAAACTGGACCTTTTCAGCCTCCGCAAGAGAAGGTTGAGAGGCAACCTTGTGGCTGCCTATAAGTTCATCACAGGGGCACAGAAGGGAATTGGTGAGTATTTATTAATCAAGGCGGCCCCGGGGGTTACAAGAAATAATGGCCACAAGCTAGCAGAGAGCAGATTTAGATTGGACATTAGGAGGAACTTCTTCACAGTTTGAGTGGCCAAGGTCTGGAACGGGCTCCCAAGGGAGGTGGTGCTCTCCCTTACCCTGGGGGTTTTCAAGAGGAGGTTAGATAAGCATCTAGCTGGGGTCATCTAGACCCAGCACTCTTTCCTGCCTATGCAGGGGGTCGGACTCGATGATCTATTGAGGTCCCTTCCGACCCTAACATCTAAGAATCTATGAATCTATGAATCTTGCTTTGCTATTAGGGCCTAAACCAAAGCCCATTCCAGCTCAATGGAGCCCCAATTCCCAATACATAATATAGGGCACAGGTATTCATTAAAGATAGGGTTACCTTACCTAATGCAATCACTTTGCATAATGCACACAGAAATGTATTATTGGTTGGAACAATGTTATATTTAACATGATTATTTACTATCTTGCTAATAACATGTAAAATATTTCCATGTACCAAAATTTTTAAACAATGATTGCGGAATTCTTTAGGTGCTCAATATCATTCTGCTTAAAATGTACCTAAGTATTTTGTTAGAAATTAGGTAACATATTTTTACCAATGTAGGCGACAAATAGTAACAAACCAATCTCATATGATAAGTAAATAAATTGCTTTTATGTTTGAATTCACTGAAATGTTATTTTGAAATTCAGTTTTCATCTATAATTTAAAGGTAACAAACAAAAGGCAGCACAGCATAAAAAGAATCTTTAGATGTTCATTTTTTTAAGCTTTTAAATGATAACCATTGTTTTTGCTCAGTGGAATCTCATAATTTGTATCCTGTAGAGTTATTTTTAAATGCATTATTCAATTGCCCTTGGGCTTTGAGAAAACAGCATTTTCCAGAATACCATATTGACAGCATCTGTGATGCTGAGTGGAAGAGGAAAGGTAGATTCCCATGTAGCATGGAGTGACGTATATAGATGTTATTCAGAAATTAATGTGAGCAGGGGCATGTGCCCTGAAGGAGTATTATTTGCAAGAATACAGGTTTCTTACCTAGGATCTGAGCTTCCCATTTTAATATAGTTGCTAGGCTGTATAACTGGAGTTCTGTGGATAACTTTAAAATACGGGCCTTAGGGGGAAGTGGGGAGGGGTGAAGGGTGGGGACAGTTGGGACGTTAACAAACAAGAGCATGTTATTTAAAAGTTAAAGGTAGACTGAGATGCCATTAGCGCTGGAGATCTGGCTGTGTCCGCATGAGTGGCAGACTGTGCAGTTGTTATGCATAAGCAGGTAGTAAATAACTGTGAAGTAACCAGCGTTCCTGCACAGTACCGTTGCCGCACATTTTTTCCCCACACTATTGCGCAGCACCAACAAGCTACTACACAGTACCTCTTTACTACTGGGCAGTAGCATCGCATCACAGTTAGTGCCCGGCAATGCTACAACATGGTAGCAATGAGCTACAGTGCAGTAGCTCATTGCTGCTGCACAGTAGCATCTTATATAGGCATGCCCATTGTGTTGCAGGAACCACAAAACAACTGGTAAGACTGCAGTTACTGGTAGAAGATGGGCCTCAAATGGTGTTATGACGAAGCATGTGGTTGGGAGAGGTCCTGTCTAGTAGTGCTGCTT
Organism: Alligator mississippiensis; assembly: GCF_030867095.1. Taxonomy (NCBI): domain Eukaryota; kingdom Metazoa; phylum Chordata; order Crocodylia; family Alligatoridae; genus Alligator; species Alligator mississippiensis. Next base: position 157,114,336 of record NC_081824.1, read on the forward strand.
TATAACATTTCATTTCTTAATTGAACCAGGGTGTTGGTGAGGTAAGAGAATGATTCTATACTTAGGAGTTGGAACACTGGCCTGAGTGGGGCTCTAAGTTTATTAAGACCCATAGATTATTCTAACCATTGAGAATTTGAGTAAATGCCTCTTTTAAAATACTGATTTCCCAAGAAAGAACAGACTTAGTTTAATTGCCCCCCCCCCCCTTTTGGGGGGCCTGGCTCTGGATTTCCAAAGGAGATAGATCATAGAATCATAGGGCTGGAAAGGACCCTGAAGGATCATTGGGTCCAGCCCCCTGCATGAGCAGGAAAGATATCTGGGATCAGATGGCCCCAGCCAGGTGACAGTCCAGTCTTCTCGTGAAGACTTCTAGGGTACATGATTGCACCACCTCTGTGGGGAGCTTGTTCCATAGTCTGGACACCCTAGTTGTAAAGAAGTTTTTCCTAATGTTTAGCCTGAAAATATCTTCCAGGAGTTTGTGACTGTTGTTTCTAATTTTCCTCCAGGGCACCCTGGTGAACAGTTGTTCACTGATAATGTATGCCTCTGATATAGTGGTAAGCTGCAATCAGGTCCCCTCTCAGCCTTCTTTTCTTTAGGCTGAATAGTCCAAGATCCCTTAGCCTCTCCTCATATGGCTTGCCATGCAAGTCCCTGATCATGCAGGTGCCCCTTCTCTGGATCCTCTTGAGCTTTAGCACATCCTTGTTGAAGTGCAACACCCAGAACTGGACACAATGCTCCAGCTGCGGCCGCACCAATAATGAGTAAAGTGGGAGAATCACTTCTTTGGATTTACTGGAGATGCATCAATTGATGCATGCCAGAGTTTTATTGGCCCTAACAGCTACTGCATTGCATTGCTGGCTCATATTCATGCTGGAGTCTATTGTTACCCCCAGATCACTTTCATTTGTAGTGCTGGTCAGGTTAGCAATGCCCAGCCTGTAGGTGTGCTGGGGGTTCTTCCTTCCCAGATGCATTTCTCTATGTTGAACCTCATCTCGTTCCATTCTGCCCAACATGCCAGCCCATCTAGGTCTGCTTGTATCTGCAGCCTATTTGCAGGTGCGTCTGCACAACCCCATATCTTGGTGGCATCCGCAAACTTGGCCAATGGGCTTTTCACCCGCTCATCCAGGTCATTGATGAAGATATTGAACATCACTGGGCCAAGTACTGACCCCTTGAGTACGCCGCTGCTCACATCTCGCCAGGACAATGCCTTCCTGTAGCCTAGAGTTAAGCATCCAAATCCCTTTGAGGTACAGGGCCTAAGTCATGCTTCCTTCTTCAGCGTTTGCTATTTTGTAGCTTAGCTGTCTCATTACTCAGCATATTGGCTGCTTTGAATCCTTATGTGCCAAACTCTTTTATCCATTGTTTTGGAAGCTGTTACTAAGCCTGTGCAAATAGGGAAGGATTCAATTTGGATTCGGCTGATTCGGAGGACAGTGATTCAATTCAGAGATTCAGATCACTGTCCTGAATCAATTCAGCTGAATCAGTTTTGGAAGATTTGGTGCTGATTTGGAGATATTCGACCATAGACTATAACGGGGAATCACTGAAATATCTATAACTTTGTTGCATTTCAGCTGATTTGGATAAAAATTGCAGGGGTGGTAGCCCCATCTGAGGGCATGAAGTGTGCCATGTTCCAAGGAGATAGGTGCAGGAGTTTCTGGGAAACTGTACCTCAAATGGATGAAAGATAAACTCGTGTCATGTATGTGTTAAGGCAGATTTGGATGAAAACAGCAAGGATGATAGCCCCTTATGAGGGCATGGGGCCTGCCAAGTTTCAAGGAGATAGGTACAGGGGTTTCAGTACCAAGGAAAACACAGATTTCTTTTTAAGAAGTGTGGGGGAAAAAAAATCCAAGAACAAATATAAATGGAAATAAATGGATTCAATGGGGATAAGTAGAGGGATTCTATTTAGTAAGCTATATCAAATCCTTTCCAAGAACAAAAAGTAGCAGGAAACTTACTAGGTAGGAAGCCAAGCCAGTCCAGTACCTTTCAGACGCTGTTGCTCAGGCAGAAACCACTGACAAAAGGCACAGAAAGTCTGCAGACAGAGGCTTCTGTGCTGTTCCTACATCCCTCTCCCAGAGCCCTTTGACTGGAAGGGGACTCAGGGAAAGATCATAGTCACTGGCCAGCTACAGATGTCAGGCTCCCCCTCTCCCCGCTGCCCAACCTCCCTCTTCTCAGTTTCTGTTCCCCTGAAAGACTGCCTTCTTAATCTCCTAATCTTTTCCAAATCTCTTCCAAATCAATTTGGAGGCTCTGAGTAGTTTTTTTTCCTTCTCCCAATTTGATTCAGATTTGGTGATTCAGCCTCTGAATTGGGCTGAATCTTGTCCAAGTTGAATTGCGGACCGAAGCTTCTTATACTCCTACTAGCTACCTAATTGAGGTCGGCAAGTTCCACTATAGGTGGCAGAGCTTGCAACAAAAAATATCAAAGTGGAATTTTCCGAAGCTTCAGGAACACACTAAATCATTCTGGAGTTGTTTGGCCCCTAAGTGGCCTACACCCAAAATGGAATGATTTAGGATGGTTGGTGTAAACCTATAGTAACAGTATTGCTTTAAATTGAGTCATTTCACATTCACCTAGGTGTGACTGAGGGGAGAATGGGCACACAATGTAATCTTGGCAGTTCAGCTGTGAGTAGAAAATGTTTATTTTTTTATCAAACTAAAGATACAGAAACATTAATTAACCTCTAGGGAATTAAATGGGCAGGATTACCTACAGACATGGTTATTCTGAGATTAATATTATATTCAATTTCAGCAGCATAATCATTTTAACAGAACTTTCATAAATCTAGATGTGTTCCTAAAATCTCTATTAGAGCTGTTTGGAGCATACAAATTTGTCCAAACCAAAACTTTCTCACAGGAATGTATTTGTGTTGATAACTTCTAGTTTTGAAATACATTTTTTATGCTTTGAACTGTCAAAATATTCCTTTCAATACATGAAGAATGAAACCTCCTGACATTTTTAGTTCAAAATGACCTTTCATTTTGCGTTGTATCTTTAAAAAAAAATAATATCAAAAGGATTAAATCAATGTGAAACATTCTGAAACACTTAGAGACACATAAAACAATTAAAGAGGCTCATCAAAAAATATGATTTTTTGTTTCTTGCCCTACATCACAATAGAGAATTTCTTTTCTTACCAGATGCAAAATATTATGCCTTAGTATCTGTACAACTAGATCAATATATAATATTTTTGTTTCTTTTGATTATCTGAGTTTGACTGCTTTATGTACACACATCTGCCACTTATGTGCCCTTATGATTTTTATTCTAAATAAGTAGAGCCTTGGTGGATTGATATCAGTGGGAGCTGAATCTAACTGTTCCCGAGATCTGAGCTATAGTTAACACTGGTGTTTTACTTTGATACTAATACTAGTTGTAATGCTAAGGTTTGATTGCTGTAATGCTAAAGTTTGATGTAATTATTATTTTTAAAAGGAAAACTAAGACTGCGTGTTATAGCTGAGTTCCTCCTAGCCCATAATCTCACAGATCAGGTCACTATAGGATGAAACATCAAATAAATCTCTCTCTCATATAAAACTTTAATATGTGGATGTCCCAGTCCAGTGAACCACACTGTCTCCTCAAGGTCTGCGCAACAAGTCATGGTCAGATGAGAAAAGCAAGAAACATGACTCCTGGAGAAAGATGACATTTTACAACATAGTTATAATGATGCAGAATAGTTCTGACATAGGAGAAAAATTATGCAGACTTAGGTCAGGTAGGTATGTCAAAAGCGAGGATCCCAGAAAGAGAGTAATAATTCCTTAAAGATTTAATTACTGATGGCAGTGTGATGCTTCTTCAACCAAGACATAACCAAGGACTGTTGAGGACACATAATACAGGTCTGGGGGAATTTCACAGGAATGGATGGACATGTGGACCCTAGCAAAAGTGCTATGACACAAGAAGGATGGAGGTGAGAAAAGTTTCTGAGGGGAAAGTAGTATATAGAGTACAACTCATGTCAAATTTATAAGCCCCACCCTTTGACAGGTGCCACACCCTTTTCCCCATCCCTTTAGTCACCCCTTTCCCTGTTCCCTTGGGACAGGAATTCCCCCCCCATCACATGGTCTGTGACATCATAAGTCCCACCCCCGGCTACCATGTTGGTCTCCATGATGGTTGCAGAATCCTCTGCTGCCCCATCACATGGTCTGTGACATCAGAAGTCCCACCCCTTGGCTGCCATGTTGGCCACTGTGCTTGGTGGAAGTGAGCTGGGCACCTAGAGCCTGTCTACCTGGGGTGCAACTTCCTCTTGCTTGTTTGCCACATCTTGATGATATAAGTAAGATGGGAGGTTCTTCTGGAGATAGAATGTCCCTCCACACTCAGGCTGGCTCAGTACAAGGGCAAATAACTTGGGGGTACACCACCCCTACACCCCATCCACTCTCCAGCTGAAATAAAGCCACAGCACTGAACAAGGCTTGGCCACCATGTAGCAAAACCCCAGTTTTTTCTTTTTTTAATGTATAAAAGTCTATACTTGTCTATAGGGAATAGAGAGGGAGAGAAAGAAAAGCCAGCAATAACTGGGGAAGGGAAGGGAACGCATATATATATATATATATATATGATATGCATATGATAGTAAATATATATGATAGATATGCATTCCCTTCCCTTCCCCATTTATTGCTGGCTTTTCTTTCTCTCCCTCTCTATTCCCTATAGACAAGTATAAGCGAGCTCAGACTTAGGATAAGCTTTAACATTTTTATTTTGGTAGCAAGTCTTTGGTTTTGAATATCTACTGTTTTATATTGTATTATTATTAGGTTTGTATTGATACTTACTGTTGTACATTGTATTATTATCATTTTCGTATTGATTTTTATTGTTTCATATGGATATTTTATGGTTTAGGCCTGTGTTTGTAAGTAAACCAAAGTAATGTCAAGTTTCCATTTTGTATGTTAAGTCTCCATCTTGTGTCCTCTACCTGGGCATTCCCTGTGTCTCAACTGTATGGGTCACATACCCCTCCCATGTAAATTGGTTCCCAGATGAATGAGAGTGATTGGGAATGATTGAAATACAATGGTAGCAGGCCTCTACTGAATGGCCTGTAGTGACTAGGCCATCACCTCGCATTGATTCATCCAGGAACCACGGACCTCACCCAGGAACAGAGACAAGAACCCAGCATTTGAAAGACAAAAGACCCTGCAGAACCAGTAACTCTACCATTGTACCTCACCAACTGCACATCCCTGCATGGAGCACACATGCTCAGTACGCCAGGGGCTGACCCTTGCCTGGGCATGCCTCCTGTCACTAGGGTCACACAAGGTTTGCCCCTATAAAAAGGGGCAGTGAAGACAGACCCAGTGGGATGCCTTCTCCATCTGGACCAGTGCCATGCCACACCACCTATCCACCCAGAGACCCTGTCGGCGACCCCCCCTGTGGACAACACCTACTGGACAAGGACCCCTTTCCAGCCTGGATAGGTAGCTATCACCCCCCACCCCCTCTTCAACCAAGGACTTGGACTCTGCTTCTCTTCCCTACCTGGACTCCAGCCCTTCCACTAAGGCTCTTTCTTCTGCTGCCATTGTGAATGCATGCGTGCGTATGTGTGTGCATGCATGCGTGCATGTGTGTGTGTGTGCGTGAACCAATAACTTCATGGGGCTGTGTAGTGTGTTGTCTGTGTAATAAAACTGTTATTTGGACCCCTAAGTTGGGTTTTGCTTTACTATGGTTTGGTTCTGCTCCAATCTCTGCTCCTCGCCCCTCTAACTTCTGTCTCATTTCTCCCTCTCCTGCTTCTGGCTCACTGCTACCTCCAACACCTGTCCTGAGCTCCTCTCTGCCTCCAAAGCCCCTGTTTCTTTGCCACTGTTTTATCCCCACTGCCTTTTCCTTTTCCCCTGATTAACCAGGTTTCTGCCTCAGTTTCTTTCCTGGCTGTCTCCTCCTTGCCACCACTTATCTGCCCCCCCCCCCACATCTCAGCTGTCTGCCTCAGTTTCCAGCCCTAGTCTACCTTAAGTCAACCCAAGCCTCAGTTCCTCAGCCAGCTTCTCAGTAGTCCACAGGTTCTAATCCTGGTTCTGGCAACTATCACTCCCTATACTTTAACTCTCTCTCTCACCTGAACCTTCCCCCAAGTATCCTAAGCACACACATACACACTGTACCATCCAAGTTAGGAAATTACTTGTGTGTATGTGTAGGTGGGTTGTATGTGTGTGAACTGGTGAGAGAGTGTGTGTGTGTGTGTATACGTGGCATTGTGTGTATGATATATGAATTAGTGATCTGTGTCTAACTTTTGAGGTGTATAGTGTATGTGCTTGAATTGCTGATAGGTATGCATGTGCCTAGGCTGGTTTGGATGTGTATGTGCCTGAGCTGATAGTGTGTGTGTGTATGCACCTAATTGATTTATGTGTTTGCATATGTGCAATTGTGTCACACCCTCCTGTCTAACAGCACAATATTGAGATCCTGAGAGTTGGCCTGACCCCACAGGGCAACAACCACATGGTTATTGCACCCCTCCAGGGCTTGGATTGCCTCTCTCCCCTGCCTAGGCCAAAGTCCAGCATAACCAGCTGAAGCTGCCTTGCTTTGGTTGTTCACTTTAAAAGGAAAGGTCTGTGGATACCAGCTCTTTCTGCCAGGTTTCCTTCAGGCATGACAGGGTACTCCCTCCCAGGTTGACCCTATTTCCGTGAGCAGTGAAACTCAGAAATAAAAGAAGACTGAAACTCAAAATACCCTGGCATCTGACGTAGCACCACTCAGGGGTTGGGACTCACTTGTCTGAAGTCTGGCTTTGTGGGTTCACTCCTATGGCGGGTCCCAATCAGACTGTAGGGCTCCACTGCCGGTGTTTTGGGGTTGAGGTGCCCCTGGCTCTCCCCCACACCAGCTCATGCAGGTTCCTCTGGCATCCTCTCTGAATTGTGCCAGGTCAATTTTGTTCCTCTGCTGCTTTCCAGGGCTTGCAAGTGCCCTGGATGCCTTTTTATGATGTCAGAAGCAGCACACCCTCCCACATGCAGGGAGAGCGTGTTTCTAAAATGTGCTAGAGATGCCACGTGTGTCTCAGCATTTCTAGCTCGGATCACTGAGTAAGAAGTAGGTGACCCTTCAACCCGTACTGGGCTTTTTTCCCCCTTCAGTCGGGGTTTTTTGGGGGGAAACCCAGGGATCCTGGGGAGCCTTGTCACCCAGCATAGCCACCATGATGGACCCAGAATTACCCGCTGTCCCTGTGGCCAGGGGTGGGAATTATGATGTCACCGACCACGTGATGGGGCAGGACTTCTGGTCCCAAGGAGATGGGATAAAGGGCAGGAAAGGGGGTGGGAAAAGGGATGGGGCATCTATCAAGGGGCAGGGTTTATCAGTTTGACATGAGGTGTACCCTATACACTACTGGGGAAATATGAGGGTTGGGATAATTAGTCACTTCCCTTCTTTTTTACCACATATTCTAATAACTATAATCACAGGAGATACTTCACAAAGAAACAAGTTATATGTAATTCATTATATATATATATCAATTAGCAAAATGACAAGAGGACATAGTTAATATATTAAGAGTTAATATTTTCTGGTTTGAAATAACAGTGCTTCTTGGTCTTAGGAAACACAGTGACTTGTTCTCATCAAAGATTTTTTAACAGGGTTAATTTAACACTCTTATCCAAAAAGGAGGGATCTCATTAGAGCTAAAGATATTATCTCCACACTCTTAGTAGCAGAATTTAAACAGGTATCTCTTGGGAGCATCCCCACAGTGAATCACTTTTACACTCCATGACAGCATTGTTCATATTGTGTTAGTATGCTAAACTAATTACAGCAAAGAAATAATGATGATAAGTCAATATTGAGATGGTAACATTTGGGACTGATTAGATAAGAGAGAAAGAGAAAAATACATGAACTCAGAGAAAAAAGAAACATATAATGAAATAATTATAATAATTTAGCCCAAATCCTCAAAGAAGGTCAGGCACTCAGCTCTGGGAGTGGAGTTCATAATTCTGAATTAGGCACACAAGTTCATAATACAGTGCACTGGGAGAGTTAGATGCCTAGGAAAAAAAATCAGGACAGGCTGCATGCTAAGTGAGGTGACATGCCTAATCTAGGCAACAGAGGGTGCATCTACAATTGTGCTTTACTGTGGAGTAGACTAATTATGCAGTAAAGCAACATTGTCTATGCATTCACTGGTATTACGGTGAAGTAAATTAAAGGGTGTCACACTGTCAGACAGGACGCAAAACACCTAGGGAGCAGGAGATGTGCCTACAATTGACATAGATCAGATGACGGAACACCTGGAGAGGCTAGACATCCATAAATCCATGGGCCTGGACAGAACGCATCCCAGAATCTTGAAGGAGATGGCAGACATCATAGCTCACCCTATGGCGAAGATACTTGAAAATTTGTGGCACTTGGGAGAGGTTCCAAAAGGCTGGAAAAAAGTCATTGTGGTCCCAATCTTCAAGAAAGGAAGGAAGGAAAATCCAGGGAATTACAGGCCTATCAGTCTATTCCTGGAAAGACATCTATTCCTGGAAAGATCTTGGAAAAAATCATCAAGGGATCTATCAGCAACAGGCTAATGGAAGGTAACCTTTTGAATGCCAGCCAACATGGCTTTCTTACTGGCAGGTATTGCTTGACCAACATTGTCTACTTCTATGACCAGGTGATATATTGCCTGGACAAGGGAGACGAGGTTGATGTCATATATCTGGATTTCAATAAATCCTTTGACTTAGTCTCCCATGATGTCCTCATGGTTAAGCTGGGATTCTGTAGCCTCAAACTTCTCATGATCCAATGGCTGGGAAACTGGCTCCAGGGTCGCATCTGAAGAGTACTAGTTGATGGGAGTGAATCAATGTGGTGTAAGGTGGCCAGTGGTATCCCCCAGGGCTCAGTACCCAGGCCAGTACTCTTCAACATCTTAATTAATTATCTGAATTAGGGCATCAGATGTGAACTGGCAAAGTTCACAGATGACACTAAACTATGGGGGAAGGCAGTCATGCTGGAAGACAGGCTAGGGATACAGGCTGACCTGGACACCCTCTCAAGGTGGGCAGACCAAAACCTTCAATGAAGAGAAGTGCAGGGTGTTCTACAGTGGGAGGATGAACCAGCAGCATACTTATAGGCTTGGCAGTGGCACCCTTGCTGGCACCACGACTGAAAAAGACTTGGGGGTCTTGACTGATCACAAGATGAACATGGGCCACCAATGTGATGCCATGGTTGGAAAAGAAAACCAAACTCTGGCATGCATCCACCGATGCATCTTAAGCAAAACCAGGGATGTCACCTTCCCACTTTACTTGGCCTTAGTGAGGCCGCAGCTGGAGTACTGCATCCAGTTTTGGGCCCCTCACTTCAGAAGGGATGTAGATGAGCTTGAGAAAGTCCAAAGGGGAGCCCATCCATATGATCAAAAGCCAAGAGGGCAAGCCTTATGAGTACAGGCTGAGGGACTTTGAATTCTTCAGCCTGGAGAAGAGAAGGTTCAGGGGGGACTTGGTGGCAGCCTACAAGTATATGAGAGGGGTGCATCAGGGCCTGGGAGAACAGTTGTTCACTACGGCTCCCCAAGGGATAACAAGGTCTAATGGCCATAAACTCCTGGAAGGCCAATTTAGACTGAGCGTAAGAAAAAAATCATTACAGTCCATGTAACCAGGTTCTGGAACAGACTCCCCCCAGAGGTGCTGCAAGCACCTACTCTGGACTCAGTCAAAAGGCATTTGGATGTTTATCTTGCTGGAATCATTTCACCCCAACACACTTCCTGCCTATGGCAGGGGGGCTGGACTCGATGATCTCACAAAGTCCCTTCCAGCCCCTAATGTCTATGAAACCTATGTCTATAAAATTGACTCTGCCATAAGATAGTACTGTTGGGGACAGTACTGTCTTACAGCAGAATAATTAAGTGTGATGAAACACATGTGTAGACAGTGACCATGGGAATACATTGTGCCCAGTCAGCCCTGGCAGCAGGAAATCAGACTCCTGCCTGCTACCTAGCCACATGGTTCCACACTTTCAGAACTCTCACACCCAAACCAGCCCCTCCACTGCCTGATACTGCCACCTGGAGCCCAGGGCTGATCCCCCAAGTCTGCTGCCAGCCCAGATCTGTTCTGCCCTGGCTCAAATTGCTGCTGTCCTGGGCATACAGGAGTGTAGAGGCTCCTCCCAGGAATAGAGTACTTTGGTTCAAATAGCTCCAGAATTGGTTCCTTCACATTAATTACACATGTAGATGCATTCAGGAGGTGTTAAAGATAGCAATGTACATTAATACAGATATAGATTAGAGGCATTTTCATCATTCCTTTGTTTATGAGGAAGTGATATGGTTAGGAGGTAGTGCTATTGCTCATTTACTTGAAATCTGAGTGTTAGAGCACTTAGAAAATGAGAAATCAGGGGTCTAGGCCCTCCTCAATTTGATCATGTGTGTGTGTACAAATCCATATCCTAGAAAAGTGCCCCAACCACTAAGTGAAAGGCTAAGTCAGGCAGTGGGTATCTTGTTATTTCTCTGTTGATACCACTCTAGAATATGGTGGGAGTTGTGGAATTGCCTTTATTGGAGGCTTTTGGGATCAGCTGCTTTAGTCATCTTCTGTGTCACAGCTGTTTCTGGAGATCTAAGCAAATTCAAACTTCCAAAACCAAAGCCAAGAGTTGTCTGAATGCCTGTAAAACTTGATTCCGCCAAGGAAGTATCCAAGAGTATAGTGCCAAGGTCACCAAAAAATGAGGCACCAAAAGAATGGGACCTGTCTCCATTTCAAGTACAAAGTGTGTATTTTAGTTGGCTTCATCAATTTCAATGACAGACCAAAGGAACAGAGCAAAAGTCAGTCCTGAACCTATCCAGAAGGATAATCATGAGAAAGAAATATGTCTGTACTCACTTTCCATCCTCTGTTCAATAAAGACATATACCTTGTTTATTACAGATGGCCAAAGGAAACAAAAATGCCTGGAATACACCTATAGCTGCCATGGCATCCAGAAGACCTATTGGGCATTGATGTCATCCAGGACAATAGACCTCTACTTTTACCAGTCCAAATGGAGGAGTCACAAGAACAATCTTAAAAGCACTTTGCTTCAAAAGTGCTGGATATTGCATATTTCTTCTGTATTTGAATTTGAAAAGTTTTATATGAAATGATTAATACAGACAAGAAAACAACTTATTCCTGCATAGAATGACTCAGAGGCCATTGATATAATCTTGGGCCTATCTGCATATCCGTGCCTGTTAAACACTAGACATCAGTATCCAGAAGGCATTATCCACCTAGTTACACATGCATTAACAGAACAGGTTTTGATATGAAGGCAGCATTACATGCTTTCCTTGATAAATGGCATGTGCCTAGGGAAAAGTCATGTCAGATGTAGGAAATGGATGACAGACGCCTAGGAGTTGCTCTGTAAGCAGCCTGGTGGCAGTAATTAAAACTCCATTAAATAGTATTAGTAAGTAAGGTTGCTTGTGCCAAGAAAAGGCTGAACTTTCCTTTGGCAAATCTGACCCCTAAGACAATCTCTAAACTCAAGGGCAAATGGTTTATGTTGGAACTGGCCAGAGAATCCCTTTTAATTTTCAGCCTGAATTTTCAAAAAGGGTAACTTATAAAAGAATAATGTGTGAATAGGATGCATGTTAAAGCTTTGATTTAAGCTGTTCTCTACCATATACTTTTATGGAGAATGATAAGAGGTGGAAAAGGCTGGTATGCTTTCTATTTATACCACTGCAACTCAGAGAAGTCAGGAGAGTGTCACCAATATCACTGTGAACCGAATTTGATCCTGTGGGTTCATTTAAGTCCCTGAAGCTAGTCAGATGAGGGGGAGGAGGAGGAAGTGACCAAATAAATGGAGATTTTGGGTAGGTGTGTGACAACACAAGAGCAATCCCAGAAACGCTGTTGAGAAAAAAAGAAATAAGCCCATTTGCTCTACACATGCTCAAGTCTGCAAATTGGTATGTAAGTGGCTGGCTTGTGTGCAGCTTGGGTTTCTGTCTCTAACTATGCAAAACCATTTGCACTGCCTAACATGCAGGCTTGAAGGCACAAATGGGCAGGGCTTAGATCAGGGGAGAGCAAATATGGCCCACAGGCCATTGTATCCGGACCATAGGGTCTCTTCAAAAAAAAAATATACTGGCCCACAGCTGCCCCTGTGAAAGCCAGTGGGAGGTGCGGGCTTTCTGAGGTTGTGTGCCACTGTATTGGGCAGGGCCTGTACCTTCACTTCCATGGGGCTCCCAGCACTTCAGCTAGGAGCCCCATATGGAGGCATCAAGTGCGATGGCATGTGACTGGACAGCTGGTGAGTGGAGAGGGAAGCTCCTGCCTGCAGTGCTGGGAGCCCTACACAGAGGCACAGAACCAGCCCGGCCGGCCCAATGGTGCGCACCTCCTAGAGGGAGAACCGGGAGCTGCACATGGCAGCATGGAGTCCCCCCACCTCGATGATGCATTTGTGTGTATGAATGGGTGTGGGGAGTGTGTGCATGTGTGGGTGTGAGGTTTTTTTTTTGGGGGGGGGGACCCCTGCCACATGCCCCTCCCCATGGTGCACAGACCCTGCTGCAAGTGGCAGCAGCAGCAGGCAGCAAGCCTTTGGGGTGCTCATGGCTTGTGGCAGGCTGAGCCCCTTGGTGGCATGTGGCTGTGGTTGAATCCCAGGAGCTGCACAGTGCAGCATGGAGCCAGCCTGACCTGATGGCGCATGACTCCCTGCGACTCCCAGTCTGTGCACTTTTAGACTGGGCTGTCTTTGTGCCTCTGCATGCAGCTCTCCAGTACAATGCTGGAAACTCCACATGGAGGCATGGAGTCGGCCCAGCCCCATGATGCCCGGCCCCCTCCTGGAGTGCCAGGAGCTCTGTGTATTGCCATAGAGTAAGCATGGTCCAGCCTGAAGGCATGTGCCAGAGAGCCAGGCTGGCTCTGCACTGCTACATGCAGCTCACAGGGTTCAGCCAGAGCCATGTGCCACTGGGGGGGCTCTGCCTTCCATGGGTCATGAGCACCCTAAGGGCTTAATACCTACTGCTGCTGGTGCCACTGGCAGTGGGGGCTGTACACCATGTGGTGGTTGTGGTGGGAGACCCACACCCACCCACAAATCCCACACCCACCTACACACACCCCTATACTCACCCACAAACCTCACACCCACAAGCCCTTACACCCACCTACACCCACACCCCCCGCTGACTCCCCACAAACCCAAAACCCACCCACACACCAACACCCCCCATAATCATTCACAAATTCCCCACACACAAATACACCCTGCTACACCCCCCGTGACCACACCACACACACAATATACAAGAGTAAGACTCTATTTTGAGCTATTATGCAATCACATCTATATATACTATGCAAACATATGTACATCAGGACAATTTTTTTTTTTAATTAAATTAAAAAATGTAAAAAAGATGTTTGATTTTTAGTATATGATTTGGGGGGTTTTCTGGTTCCAATATGGCAAATTCCCCTTCCAAAAGAAGTACTTTTGGGGGTAAAGGGAGGAACTTCTGGTGCCAAAGGTCAGGGGTTAGGGGTTGGACTTCCAGTTCTAAGATGGTGATCAGGGGATGGAGCATCTGTCAAGGGTGGATTTACCCTTGCAGCCCTCAACAGCTCACCAAAAGTAATTATGGCAGCCCTCCAACTGAAATAATTGCCCACCCCTGGCTTAGTTCTTGGCAGCAGTCTCATGCTTGGTCTATAGTCACTATAAAATCAGGGTAAATATCATACATCAGGCTATATATAGATATACCCTGATGATACGGGCAAACATATTGACAAAGCCGAGGTTTCTATTGAGTTGCACATATTTAGAGGGTCCTTGTTACACCTTTACACACATTTCATCTTGTAACTGAGGCTTTTACCTCCTAGGGTGTGTATAGGTGAAACACAATTCCTAGAGCCATATCCCCTGTACACTGAGGGCACCCATTATGTTTAGCCTTTAAGAAAGTTCTAGTGACTTTTTCCTCTTGTGGGTTGTATGCTGGCTACAGTATTATATCTGCTTTATGTGCTTTGGTTCCTTTCACCCTTTCTCTTCCAGCACATTCTCATTACGACAAGCCATAGTTTTATCCCTCTGCAACTTGCACTGATGGTATATAATCAACAACTAAACTAGCATTCCATTAACTGTCAAATTCAACTACTTCTTTGTAAGAAAACTGGCCATATAAAGGGAGAAGATGACTGAAATTCCAGAGTCCTTGATCCCATTCCTGGCTCTTGCTGTGATACATCAAATAATATTAAGTGCATATTAGACTCAAGGTCACTCTCCCATAGCTGTACTGTCTCTGTGGCCTAGGTGCTAAATGAAACACAAATCAATAGTCCTCTATTTTTGTCACTGAAGTTAACATGCCAGACTCTGAACATATGCTTGGAACAGATCTAATGAGGTACAATATGCTATTTATTTTTAGCCTTTTTAAAATATCAGCAAAGAGCTAGGCCACAGCAGTGCATTCAAATTGATATCTTCCTTCTGCTTGAATGCATATATGCTTAGAAGTACCAAGAACAGACAAAACAGCAATATTTTGCTTAATACATTCAGAATTTTCCAATAAAAAATATACAGTCCATTGATCTAGAATAAAATGAGAATAAACAACTTAACATTTTTTAATTATTTATTTTCATATGCTGTAAAAAAATGTATCCATTTTAGTTTTTCACAATATTTGTCTGAAAGATTTGTTTCACTGAAACTATTTTTGCCATGTGAAAACTTAGTACAAACAGCACATCAGACACAATACTAAATGTATTAAAATTTGTATCAGTGTAATCAACATATTAAATTGTATTCAAATTTAGGACAAGATTTTGCAAAACAATAAAAAAGGGATTTGTTTTTGTAACATTTTGGTTTGTGGGATAGGTGAAGCAATTTTTTTGTTCAAACTGTTTTGTTACACAAAAATAACCACTAGCCAACTCATTAAAATGTTTGGCTTCTGAGTCCAATACTGCTTTTATTAGCAATCTTCATGGAAGATTCTGAATCAGAGGAACCAGTCTCCAACAGAAAGAAGGCTAATATTTGAGAACTCTAAAACCTACTCTTGGGTTCTTACTCTTGAAAACTTTGGCTTGTCTGCATAAAAAAAGTTTTACATGTAGGTAGTCTGTTGGAAGTCTGAATAACTTTTCACTGTGCTAACACAGTGATGTTGTTTTGGGGTGACAGAATCTTCCCAAAAATCTTTAAGAAAAATACAATTTTAGCCCTTGAAAATACAGACTTAAGGGTAAGTACATGAACAGATTCACTGAAGTGAATAGAGTAATTTATAAGAGTTAAATTCTGTACCTTCTTAAATGTTAAGTATGCAGGGCATTCATTTTTAATGTTTGGAGTTTTGCCCCAAGATACTTCTATTCTGCAGATAAGAGGCCCTAACAGATTTATTTTTTAATTATACTACTAGCATGAAATAAATTATGTGTCTTATTGTAAGTCTAATTTATAAATAAAAAAATTACACTAGTATAAATTTTCAACTGAACATTACACAATTTCAATCTGATTTAAATCAGCTATTTTTATTTAAGTTATTCTAATTGGTCTAATTTAAATCATTATGACATTTCCTCCCCTTCCCAGCGAGGCATCGAGCTGCAGCAGTGGATGTGGATGTGGATGCAGATGTTCTCTAAAGGAAAACAACGTCTATAGAGATGCCCAGCACAGAGCGTGGTCACTGTAGGTGGCATACTGATTCTAAGATTTGACTTGGAAGTAGATGATCTCTTTGCACTCTAGGGCCACATCCATGTGAGCAGGGACATGCATTTGTAGCAGCACAAGTAGTAGCAGCACAAACGTGTGCTGCTATTTTGTGCTGCACTGAATGACCCTGCTTGTGCAGTTGGCAGCAAGACACATTGTCCCTGTGCTCTATGTGCTGCAAGGGGGCTGGCTGGGGCATAGGGTGCCTCAGTACGGGGCTAGCCAGCAGGCAGCCCCCACACTGAGACACCCTGTGCCCCAGCCAGCCATGAAGTAGCACATGGAGATGGAGGAGCAAGCAGCCCAGGGCTGCCTGTTCCCCCGTCTCCGTGTGCTGAGAACCCCTCATGCTGAGGCACTCTGAGCTCCAGCCACCCACTCCTAAGCTGGCTGGGGTGCAGTATACCTTGAGACAGGGGCTTCACATGCCTCAGCACGGGGGCTCCACAGAGGAGCCCCCATGCTGAGGTGCACAGAGACAGGGGAGCAGTCAGCCCAGGGTTGCCTGGTCCCCTGTCTTGAGGCACATTGCACCCCAGCCAGCCAGAAAGTAGCTGGCTGGGGTTGCCTCAGTGCAGGGGTTCTGCAGGGTGCACAGATGTCTGCTTTTGTCCTGGCACATGGTACGTTGACATGCTTTGACCCACTTTTTTTCAGGGTTTGTTTTCTTTTTTTTGCTACCAAGAAATTCCAGTTGCAAATTTTGCCCCAGTGCTACTTATTAGCAGCACTGCACATAGTTTAATGTACAACACATGCAGTTTGTGGTACTGCAAAGACGTTTTTGGCACCACAAACCACATGTGCCTGCATGTCTGGATCTGGCCTAGAAGAGTTGGTTACATGCAGATATAATGGAAAACAGTGATAGTGTATATATGTACTGTATCTCTCCTCTTGAGAGAAACTTAAATATTTCTCTTAGCAATACATTTCTGTATCAGAGATTCTGAGGCCTCTCATGAACACTAAGACATGGTCGAGGAAGGGCTAGCTATATCATACTGGAAAAGCTCGCTGACTCATGATGTGATACAAGGATATCATCTCAGTAGTGATTTTTGTGTCATGGATCTCCAACCACAAGTGTCTTCACTGCAGCTGGATATAATCATTACAGCTGGGTGCACTATTTGTTAGACTCAAGATGGATATTTTAAATATTTAAAGTGCTACCTTTTTGAGCTGTTCAGATGTGTGTGTGTGAGACTTTGTCCTTGAAACTTGGGGTAAAACTGCTAGTTTTGCAACCAGAAACTAAGAGGTCTTCATTTTTTCAATACTTTTTAATTTTTTGAGTATGAGCTCAGAAACCATGGCAACAACAATGACACAGAGCAAATGTGAAGGCAATGCTTAAATTATCAGCACACCACATTTTAAGGTCCTCAGGTCACACAGACAAAACACTCTCCAAGGAAATTTAACATGAGTGATTTATAATACTAGTGATGCAAGACGGTCTCCTCAGGCAGACAAAAGTATTTCTAAAGGAAACTGGTTTACTTTCTGGGTGTTCTCAACTTGGAAGATACATTTAGTAAACTAATTGATTTTAAAATCACCCCTACAGAAGTCTTGGTGATTTGAGGGAAGATCCCTATGAATGTCTGTTATCTCTGTCACTGCACATTTAGTATTCATCTATTCTTTCCTTATTCATGGCTAGTGTTCACAGCCTGACCTGAAGCCTGTTAAAGTCAATGGGAGTCCTTTTCTTCATTTTAATTTTCAGTGCTAACTGGAGCATACATTTACAAAGAGATCCAGAAAGGCACCTTAGGTACATCCAACTTAGGCTTTGCTAGGCATAAACAATCAGAGTGAGGCATCAGGTGAGCAATCCAAGACACAGTTTTGAGCCATGAACTTGTATCAAATGAGCCCACAACTCATTTCTGTCTGTTCACAACTGTTACATTTTAAAAAGCAGAGTTTTAACTTTGTTACCCAAGAAGTACTGCCATTTTTGCATCCTTCAACTTTGGATAAGTCTACGTTGCAATCATAGCAACAGCACTGCTACGTGTGTAAGCTAGCTTTAGCTAGCATCAATCTAGCTGCAGCAGCATGGTGTTCACACAGGACTTGAGTCTGTGTGTAACCAGTGGCTTCTGCTACTTCGAAGGAAGTAAAACAGGCAAGGTCTGCTGTCTGGGGCAGGCAGTTGAGCAAAGGACAGCTGCTAGGAAGTAAGCTGCCTAGAGGCCAGAGAGGAGGTACCAGATTGAGAATGACTATGTTGGAGATATCTGCACTTCAATAGGCAGCCAAGGAAGTAAAGACTAATGAGCAGATGGATTGGCTGCAGCAGAAGAAGTGCAATCTAAGCATTAGGCTCAGGGAAAACCCTTGTGAGTAGCAGGGAAAGCATGTGATCAGAAGGGGGTGTTGCTTTGAGGAATATAAACCCAACTGCTGAACCAGAGCAACAAGTTTGGTCCTAGTAGTCCTATCAGTCAAAGCTGTAAGAGGGTCTAAACCTGCCTGCTGCAGGGAGAGGCGCTACAGGCAGAACTGACCGCCAGGCAAAAGGGAAGTACCTTGGAAGCTGAGGGGCAAGCCAGCTTTCTCAGGGAGGAACAGCAGTTTGTGATCAAAGGAGGGGTCTGTGCCTGAGTTATAACTGAGTGGCTTACGTTTTGTGCTTATTCCCACTGCATTGTGGCTTTGGGGGCAGTTTGGAATGCCTGGGAGGCACTTGGTGTGATTTCAGCCCTGCCAGGGTCAGGGGTCAAAGCAAAGAAGTAGCAGCCCAGCACTGCCAGGGTCAGTGACCCAGAGGGCTGGGGGAGCAGGGAACTGGACAAAGGCAGCAGCCCAGACAGGGTCAGGAGCCTGGTGGGCTTGGTGTGTCTTGGGGCCAGAGGGCTTGGCAAGCCAGGAGGCTAGAGACAGGCTGAATGCTGGGTGGAAGGGTTGAAGCTGGCAAGCAGCAGAAACTCAATACAGATCCAGGGGCCCAGAGAAAATAGGCAGAGCCTTGCCAGTGCCTGGGGCCAGGTAGGTCAAGCAAAGTGAGACACATACAGGCCAGAGGGCCTGGTGAGTGAACTCAGAATAAAACCTGTGAGGCATGGACCTGGCTATAGGGGTGGCTGGAGACCATGATTAAAGCTCTTAAGACACAAAGAGGGTCAGGAAGTCTGGCCTAAAGACAGTAGGGTCTGAGCCCAGAGAAAAAGAGAGTACCAGAAGGGCTGGAGCCAAGAGAGACGGAGTGCCAGCAGAGAAGCACTGGAACAGAGTTTGGTGGGCAGATGTCCAGGGACAGTACTGAGAGGGAAGGCTCTGGGTTAGCTAAGACAGACCCCCAAGTGTATCCTTATTACCATCAAAGGTATGGCAGGAAAAAGGCAGGAGGTTAGGGAGAGCCGGGAGTATGGGAGATGGATAAAGTCATCAGGGACATCAGCTGCCAGGCCTGAACCTCCCAAATCTGCTCCACTGCCCAAGAAGCAGGGTTTTCAATCTCTTGCTGACTCTTTTTTATACAAAGTACCTAGGGTTTTCAAAATGTTTTTGTTCTGTCATGCTATGTCCTCTTAGCACTGCTGTTCTTCCTGTCTTCCTGATCTTTGGAGACATTCAACCTTCAAGAAAAATCTTATGGAATATTATGGCCAGCTGGTACACACAGCAACTGCATTACCTCCTGAACAGATAGATAAGCCTCAGAGATTTTGTTTTAATATGAAGTGACAGAACAACTTTTCTAATTCTGCATTCAAGTAGTGCAAAACCAGAATGGGAGAAGCAGTTTATGCCAAGCTTTAGGGCATTAATATAATTTTAGGGCAAGAATACAATGTTTTCAGAAAAAAATAATAGTCTGAAAATTACAGCCTATTATCTTTTGCTTAAAACTTTATAACAAGGGAGCTCACAGATATCTGAGGTAAATATGCATCTACTTACATTTTAAGTCTAGACTTAGGCCCTGTTTAAATGCTTTTTACCCAATTCTACAGGTATTCAGCATCCTGAAATATTTTTTTAGCACTGAGCCCTGTATAAGCTATTTGGCATACTTTATAGTTACAAAGTATTATAACTGAAGGTCGATTCCATTACTGCAAACCAACAGTGCCACCCACTGACATTTTTAATAATTTTGCTGCATGACATTTTTTTTTTCCTTAAGATTGTCTTAAACAAAATATGACTCTAAACTAAATAATAATGGCATCCTTTCATCAGTGAGTGATGGTGGATATTGCAGCTTTTCTACTGAATGGTGTTGGATTTTTTCTTGTGGCTGTAAAGACCCAGGTTAGACTTCCAGGTCCTGCCACAGTGGTCATAGGTGTACATGGCATTAGGGACTACTGTACTTGACAGGCTGTTTCCTTTGGTGACATTTCTACTGTAATTTGAGTGACCATTTCTCGCTGTGATGCTGGACTCCATGATTGAGAGCACTACTCCATGAGGACCACTGTGTCCTTTCTTTTGCTAAGGCCTCCCAAAGTTTTGGGTCAATTTAAAAAACCTTCATTTCCTGCTGCAGACGTCTTTGAAGTGCAGTTTTGGGCACCCTACTTTTCTCTCCTCACCTGCAATTTGCACCTACAGGATGTCCTTCAGAATGCACCCATCTTCCATCCTGTAGATGGCCAAGCCAATATAGGCACTATTGTTTGAGCAGTGCAGTGATGGTTGGCAGGTTGTCTTTGGCAACAACCTCTGGGTTGGTGATTCTGTCTTGCCACTTGATGTCAAGGATACACAGTAAGTGGCTTAGGTGGAAGCTGTTCAGCTTCTTTTCTTGATATGTTGACTATGTCTCACTGCTATATATAAGGGCATTGAGGATACAGGCTTTGTATATAAGCGTATTAGATTTGTTTGTGAGTTTTGTATTATTCCAGACTCATTTGGAGAGCTTACTGAATGTGGTAGCAGCCTTTCCAATGTGCACATTTAGCTCTTCATTCAGTGATAAGTGTTGCTCATGAACAGAGAGGTCATTGCCAAAGCCAACATAGCACAACTTGTTCACTGCCTTAAGAGGTGTGTTATCAAGGTGAACACCTTGTCCTAGGGCCACAGTCATCTTGATGCTGCTAGTCAGCCTTGACCTGACCTAAATTAATGAATGCCAATTACATATGTGTATATGCTGGGTTTGTCTCCCTGTCTTTGATATCATAGTCTGGAGGCTTTTGAGATAGTCTAATCAATCACATTCCTTAGGGCTGTCACATTTCTAGGCCACATACAAACATTCATTTTCTACTGCTAGAATTGCTCTTTTTCCCTGTAGAAACCCAAAATGTGTAGGTGTTCAAGCTTTTTTTCCCCAGAGCAAAAGGGCCACTCCAGGAGAAAAATAAACCTGGAACAACCATAGTTAATTCACTCCTGGGAGACATAGGGTGCCTACAGATGTTAACAGGCCCTGCTCTCTCATGGTACTTTACACAAAACACCCTGAGTTACAGCTCTCCCCCGATCCAACAGAAATTCATCTGTTGGGGTGTAGAGGGGCTTGAGACTACCTGCACTGACCCTGGCCAGCAGGCAGGGGTGCACCAGCAGCCTCTGAGGTGGTTGCAAACTGTCCCTCTCCTCAGCCCTGCCTTGCCCCCTAGCTCTGGGGCTGTCAGCAGGGGAGGGAGGCAGAATGGGAGGGAGCACCATGAAGCTGCCAGCTCAGCTTGGCCTGGCCAGACCTGGAGGGCAGGAGCCCCTTTGCCCCACAGGCCTGGTCTGGCTCCCTCCAATACCCCAGCCAGGATAGCTGGGGGAGGAGGGGGCTGTGAGGTGAAGAAACTCTGTTCACTCAGCTCCCTTAGCTCCAGCCAGACCTAGCCAAACCTAGCCAGCAGTTGCCTGTTGCTTCCTCCCACACCCAGTCCCCCTCCCTCTGCTGCTGACAGCCCCGCAATGCATGAAAAATTAACCCAAGAGGTAACACAAGTTCCCTAAGGCACCCTCCTTCATTTGAGGAGGGTTATTTTTTTCACATGAATGGCCATTTCAAAAGCACTTTACAGCCATGCATGTGTTACCTCATGACTGTAGAGTATTTTCAGGGGCCCAATCATATGAAAAATGTAACTTGTGTAAATGCCCTGAATGTCTGCACACTCTCCCCCAGCTTAACTCCCCTGAGGGACCAGGAGGAGGAGTGAAGCCAGGGAAAGGCTCTAATGCCTTCCTGAGACTGTGGTCACAGTTTGGAGAAAGCACAGGGGACATCTGCTCCCTCCATCCCTTTAGACCGGGAGGGGAAGAGCAATTGATAACTGCTTCCTGCTTGCTATTTACTCTGGAATTCCAGGGTGGGGAAAAGCAGGGCCATATTACTGTGGGGGCAAGGCTCCCGAGCCTTGCTGCTATAGGATAGCAGCCTGCCTTGCCCTACTCTGCTCTGGGTGAGCTGGGCCACGTGGCTAGTAAGGGAAAGCTGGAGGGGATGAGAGCCAGATTTTCCCCAAGCTAGACTCCCAACTCCTCCAGCTGATCAGCAGAAAGGCAAAGGGAAGCAGGCAAGGAGCAGTGTTGCTCCCTCCCTGCTTTCCTTAGAGCCAACAGCTCAGGGATAAATCACTCCTGAGAGATTCCCCCCCCCCCAGGATACTGAAGAGTCTACACACCAGGGATAATGTGTACAGGATGCATGGATATGCACGTACACTGCCTGACAGCGCCAGTGCACCCCCTGCCCAGCTGCACTCCCTGTTTAACAGGGGGGCAGGTGGAAGCACCAGTGTCCCCCCCATGAGTGCTGGCTGGGGAGCAGGCCCACCAGCAATTGCAGCCATGCCACTTCTGGAAGTGGCTGCAAGAGTTTGGGAAGTGGCACAGCTGCTTTTACGGTGAGTGAAATTGGCCATGTGATTAGCTGCTGGGGGACCCCTCCCACCCCCCCGCCAGTGAGATCAGCTGCTGGGGGACTCCCTGTTGCTGACTGGTGTCAGGGGGGGCATGTGCCCCCCCGACTCGAGGCACCAGACACCCATGCTCCACACTTTCTCCTGACTTCCTGGGGACCTGCTTCTCCTTGACCCCTGATCACTCAGCTGAGCAGTTTAGGTGGCAACTGAAAAGTGAGAGTGCCCAAGAGATGGGCTTCTAAGACCTGGTCTTGGACATTAGGGCTGTGCAAAATTTCAGCAGCCATTTTGTTTTGTTTCAGATTCGGACATTTTAAGAGTTGAAACACTGAATCTGAAATGAAATGTGGGGCTCTGAAACAGCTCCAAAATGAAACAGACCATCCAAAATGTTTCAGAAATTTTCTGACATGATTTGGATATTTTCGAAATGTTTTGGATGTTTCAGAGCCGTTTCAGAGGTGGGCTTACAGGGAAAGAGGGAAGGGGGTGGGGGAGTAGGACTACTTTGATATTGACATCTGTATCTGATCAGTGACAATGATCTGTCCCTGGGGTCCCTTTCAATCCCAGTGCTCTGGGGGAGGGACAGAGAACCAGCTTAAAAGGCTGTTTGTAAATCGAGTCTCTGCCATTTTGCATCTGCATCTCAGCTGCAGCAGCAGAGACTGAGAGCACTGCACCATCATTCTGTAAGCTTGCAGCTTGGTAATGCCTTGCTACTGAGTTGTAGCCATTTGCCAATCCTTTCCTATTTATTTACCCTTGCCTACCCTTCCCCCAAAATCCTGTTATTTGTTCTTATTTTTTTTCCCCCCCAAACAAAAAGAAAGCAGTGCTTTTCCTGGAAAGAACTCAATACACATACATTTAATTTTATTACATACACACACAGACTTTTTTCCAGCACACAAATTATGAAGTGTACTGGAAAGGCAGGTGCTAGGTCTTCTGGCCAGGGAAGGAGAAGGACAGAGGGAGAGCTGTAAGTCCCCCCACCCCCCAAACTTAGACACAGCCTCTTCTCTAGCACTAGCAAGCATGAGGCTTCTGGTTCTGGTGGCAGCAGGAAGTTGGGGCCAGTGCCGCATCTGTACCCCTTCCAATAATCCCCGTCATAATAATCCCAGCACCACCAACATAACAACAAGCAGCACCAGCATGACTGTCTCTACCACCCCCATTTCAGTTCCCAGCCTGAGCCTTCCAGTGCCAGAGGGAGATCTGGAATTATGGGACCCGAGTACCCTAGCAAAACAAATTCTGGGCACCAAGGAAGAATCTGAGTTTGTGCTCCACTCCCCTACAAGTTCCCCTAGACCCAGGTCTCCTTCCCTGGAAGGCACTTCGGAGGAGGTTGAGGTGGAGGTTGTGGAGGCAGGTGGCTCAGCTGAGTCCACTCCTTGTGTTGTTCTGCCTCTGCCTGCTAAGGAGGGAGATCTGACAGGATCTGCACCAGCACACAAGAAGTGAGAGGATAGTATGGTGTGGGATAATTTTAAGGTGGCAGATTATCCCAGGTATGCTATCTGTCTGCACTGCTGATGTAAGACCAGTCAGGGCAAGGAGGAGAAACACTACAGCACCATGGGGCTGTTGATGCATCTCCACAGGCACCACCCACTTGTGCTTGCTCTTGCTTCCCCTCAGGCTGGCACCAGTGGAAGTGTGCCCAGAAATAAGTCCCCCTCTTGCTCCAAAGCCCCCATCCCCTGAAGCAGAGGCAGGCTACCCTGGAACAGTGGGGAAAAGTTAGGTACACAGGGGGGCATGTTGCAAAGGTGAGCAAGATCACCCGGAGCATTAGGGAAATGCTTACGTTGGATAGCCAGCCCTTTTCCCTAGTTAAGCGGCCAGGGTTCAGACAGCTCACGGTGCTTATGGCCCCATCCTACCAAGTGCCCACATGCATCACCTTCATCAGGATGGTGGTGCCCTCAGTGTATGAGGCATGCAGGGAGTACTTGAGGGAAGAGCTATGCAAGACAGGTCCACAGGTGGCCTTGCACTTCACCTAGGACATCTGAAGCAGCCCTACCTCTCCCTCACAGGGCACTGATGCCATCAGTCAGGCCATCAGTGGGCTCTCTTTTAAGCTGAGGTGATGGATGATTCCCACATGGCAACAGAGATCAGGGGGACCATGAACCAGATGGTGCAGGGGTAGCTGATTGGGCAGGGCGAACTCACATGTAGGTTCATAGTCACTGACAATGGGGCCAACATGGTCAAGACAGTCCATGATGCCAATTTTGTTGGCATCTGCTGTGTGGCACAAAAGTTCCACCACATAGTCAGGGATGCCTTGGAGGGGGACAGTGCTGCTGGTGATGGTGCCATCAAAACCTGCCAGCTCATTTTAAAGTGCAGGAAGGTGGTGGGCTACTTCCACTGCAGCATCAAGGGGGGGAAAGATGCTGTGGGACAAACAGGCAGAGATGAGTGTCCCATAGCACAAAATCATCCAGGATGTGGAGATTTGCTGGAACTCCACATACCTCATGCTGGAAAGGCTGGTGGAACAACAGAAGGCCATCCATGAGATGGCCTTGCTTGGGGAGATTGGGATCAGTGGCCTGCTTAACAAAACAGCGTGGGATACCATCTCTCAGATCTTGGTGCACCTCAAGCCATTCCGAGGCCACCAAGACCATCAATGCTGGCAATGTCCTCCTTAGCCAGGTAATCCCCATAGTGAGGGAACTTGAAAACCAAATGGAGAACTTCCAGAAGATCAGTATTCCTGGCTGAGGCAAACTGCTGTCACCAGAGGTGCAGGCACTGGTGAAATGGCTGAGGGAGGGCATCAAGAAATGGCTGTATCTGTTGCGGTCCAGTATGGTCCACATGCTGGTAGCCATGTGTGACTTGAGGGTGAAGGAGTACATGTGCACCAGCAAAACCCTGGATCACTGGATGGAGGTGCTGGTGAACAGAGTCTGTGAGGTGGGAGAGCACAGGTAGGGGGACATGGAAGAGCAGGATCCACTTTCTTGTGCCAGCACTCCCAGCAACAGCCAATCTCCTCCACCACAGATGCTGCCAATGTAGTCCAAGGGCATGGCTTCAATAGTGGGGTCCAGAGGCACCAGACCCTAGCATCGGGCAGGTAGCACCAAGGCCTCAGTGGCTACATATCTTGGTGAGGATGTGGAGCCATTGGACTGCAACCCCTGGGCCTATTGGGCAACCTACAGCCAGATGTTGCAGGATCTGGCCATGATTGCCTGGGAACACCTGTCCTGTCCACTGACCAGTGTTCCAAGTGAGAGGGTGTTCAGCATTGCTCAGGATGTAGATTTCATAGATTTCTAGAGTTGGAAGGGACCTGGTAGATCATTGGGTCTGAGCCCATGCTCCAGGTAGGAAAGAGTGCTGGGATTAAGTAACCCCAGCCAGATACTGGTGTGGTGTGCTGGTATAATCTCCTCTTGAACACCTCCAGGGTAGGGGAAAGCACCACTTCCCTTGGAAGCCAATTTCATATTTTGGCAACCCTTATTAAAAATAATTTCTTCCTTATGTCCAAGTGACACCCCACAGCACCTCCTTGGATCCTGGTTTAGTGGAGCAGCTGGTGTTCTTGAAGGTGAATCTCCCACTCCTTGGATTCCCTAAGCTCAGCGTGTAGAAAAAGTGAGTGCCACCCTCCTCACTCTGTCCACACTTTTTTTTTTTTTTTTAAACCCTTGGCTTTCACAAGTATTTAGTGCCCCGATGTGAGCTACTGGGGACACTCCCTGTATTACCAACCAGCAGGAAAAAACAAAACAAAACATGTCCCTGCTAAGCTCCCATGCCAGGATGAACTTGAAGGTATGGACAGGGGCTATGGGAAAGGAGGAGGCCCCAGGTCCTGGGTATGACCACTATAACTGCACCCTGCCAGGGTTGGGAGGCCTGGTGCAACTACTGACAGCATGGCAGCCCCAGGAAATGCTAGGACTGAGGATCCCTGTGGTGAAAGGTGGGTAGGAGGTGCCTTATAAACTTCAGCCACCACATGTACATGCAATGCTGGCTGGGGAAAGCCCAGACCCCCCCCCCCCGAGATCTTTGAGAGGCCTGAGGCTTGCTGGTTGCAGTGGAGTTGAGGCTCCAGGTGAGAGCATCCCAGGAAGCTAAGCTGAAATCTGTGAGGCATGGGCTTTTAAACCCTTCTCTGGCTGAGGAAGCATCTAGTTGGTGCGTGTGCACGTGCTCTTCCTGGATGGAAGGAATAGTAAAGAAGCCAGACGCTGTTATGCAATGCAAGTAAGAAAGCCAGTCAGTGAAAATGGAAATGGAGGTGTCAAAGGGTGAGAGATTGGCTGGGGTAGGGGAGGAGGGACATGCATCAGGTATTGAGATTTCCCATTATAGGTCTATGACTGAAACACTATTGAAATTCCAAAACAGCTGAAAAACAGTTTTGACTGAAATGAAATGGGACAGCAATTCAAAATACTGAAACAAAAGTCACTTTCCCTCTAAAATACCAAATCCAAAACCAAAATGAAATGCAGGCATTTTGCACAGCCCTATTGGCCATACTAGTTTTTCCTTGCCTCCCCATGCTGCTTATCTGGACAGAGGGGGCAGTGATTTAAAGATGGGAGGGCTGGCAGTCTGGCTTGGGGAAAGCCTCTGCACTCCTAGCTTTCAGGTGCACCAGCTTCCCCTTGCCATCCATGCTGGCTGGCTGACCTGGAGCTGTGGTGGGGGATAAGGCAGGGACTGCCTCCCCATGCAAACCTAGATTGGGGTCTAAGGCCAAGGAGGGGGGTTAAACCCACCATCCTGAGTTGCCCTGCTGCTAAACTTATTGTAACTTAGTGCTGGCTGTGACTGTGCACTACAAGTCCCAGAAGCACCTGGAAGAAGGAAAAGGAAGTGATGGGCAACCCTGCAGGGTCCTGCTGCTGTGATCATGTACTGCAAATCCTAGAGACCTCAGGGATGGCAGGAAGAGGAAGTGAACACAAGCCTATGCTGGCTACATGCCAGAGAATTATGTTCTAGTTCCCCCCTGATTTCTGGCTTGAGCTACTGCACAGATGTGGCTGCATTGCCCGAATCAAAAGTAAGTGTGTGTCCACTTGTTTCTCAGTTTAATCTCTGCAGTTTAGACTAACCTGTAAAAATGAAGTTGATTCAGCCTTGGGCTTTTTGACTGTCTGTACTTAGCCTAAAGGATCAACATACAGGTGCAAACTACACAGTTTTCTTTTCTTCAGCAAGACAGTGAGCAGGAGCATAGAAAACACTTGACCAGCTCACACCAAGAAGCTCCATTAGCAAAACGTTTCTTAGAGCTATTGACATTATAATGATACAAGTTATAATTTAGAGACATTCCCTAATTTAGGGGACTTGGGAATTGGGATATGGTTCCTCAGACAAGCTAGCTAGCTAGGAAGAGACCAAGAGTCTGTAGAGGTTACCTACTGCTTCTCAGTGAAGTTCTTTCATTGTTTCTGATCATCCTGTGTGTAACGGGGCTCCTAACAGGGGCCCTGTTACTTGGGGAAAATCCCAGACAGCTGGGGGAAAGACTCCCCACCCCTGCACAGTCAGCCATCTTCAGGATGAAAAGAAAGGGGAAGTCCTGAAGAAAAATGCATTCGGGCACCAGAAGAAGTAGCAAGGAATGATGACGTTCTGAAGAAAAGAGGAGGACTTACCAGAGACCTGGATGGACCCCAAGAAGGGATGAAGCTTTGAGGTATGCAGCAGACCAGGGGCAGAGGGGATTTCCCTCCCAGGAGCCTGGCTGGATCTGCAAGTGTGGGAGGGGAAAAGGAGAAGAGTGGAGATGCCAGGTGACAGATTTCTGAGGGAAGCGGCAGAGCCATGACCAAAGAACATCTTGCTGGTAAACTCTGCTATGCCAGGGAGTGTGGGGAAAGCAGAGGCGTCAGGCAGCAGATTCACTGGGACTTACAAGTAAAGAGGGTCAGGCTTCTCACCAGGGCTGAATCCCAGTGAGATTGGGGAAAACTGGGCACTGGAAACTGATCTTGAGGGGGAGTAGTCCAAGGCTCTTCCCAGGTTTATGCACCTGCAAGGAGTAAAGAATGCAGAGAGTGCTTCCTGCTAATGAGGCAATTAGCAGTGATAAATGGAGACAGGTGGGGAGGTTCCTTATTACTCTCATCCTTTAAGACTCAAGAGTAAATGAGCTGGGATTGTGCCTAATTACCCTGGGAGGAAGGGGGAAAACTGGGGACATTCTCTACGTGATTAGGGGGCACAAAACCAAAGCTGCCAGATATGCCAACTACTAACTAGGCAATTAACGACGTGAGACACTGGCCCACACTTACCTGGAAGATTCTGCAGCTGGAGATCTCCTCTCAAGTCCCAGGGTGATCAAGGGAGTAGCTTGAACTTGCTGCTGCCTCCAACCCAGGCCACTGTAAGGGAAAAGAAATAAAACGCCTAGAATAATGTAACAGGTCAGGAGTGGTCATTCTGCAGGCACCAACTAACATCTTATCAATCTCTTTCCTCCCCTCATAAGATCCAAGTCATGACAAGCGAGAACCAGAGGAACAGGTGATACCCCACTAACCCGATAACACTCTGTATGCCTGTATTTACTGAACCTGGTGATTGCTACAGGTGTCATAGCCTGTGGCACTGCTGGAATGTCCAATTGATCTTTGCTTTTCAGGAGGTTCCAGTTTTACCCTCTCTCATAAGAGCAAGAATTGATGATTTAGCAGCATTTTTAAAGGCAGGTATTTATTTGCTTTGTTTTTCTTCAAACTTGTATGGCAAATATTGTAATATATGGAGGGTTTTGTTTCTTTTTCTCTGTATTCAATACTGTCTTATAGCATTTGTATTGAAAAATAAATGTACCAGGCTAGTCCACTATTCATAATTAATAAATGCTATAAAAGGTAATATTGTGGGTCAGCTATTGCTAATCTGCAGAGAACACATCTAATATGTTACCTGAAAACAAGGAAATGTACTATCTCCACCACCAGAAACAAGCCAGACAACCTGCATTCTGGGAGCCTACATGTACTCTAATTTGAGAGAGGAGTTTTAATCCCATCTGATTATGGTCTAAAAGCAGTTACATTGTTGTTAATCCTAGCATTGAAAACTCATCAGCTATGTGTCACAGGATAGGCTCCTCAAGGATGGCTGTGTTACCTCTAGGGCCCCTCGACCATGCCAATACGGCCCGCTGGACATCCTCTATTCTCACCTGCCATGTCTTGATGTAATGAGTATGGAGGCTGCCTTTAACCCTACTTAAGACCCATGGGGTTCAGGGAAGTTCAGGACCATGCTCATTTCAAAATAGATGTCTCGGGGACACCCCAGTCTTATAGGCTACATGCATGGCTCCAACCATCCTTTTACTACTCCCCAAGCCTTGCAGATGGCATTGACCTTGTCTAGTCTAGGTCTTGCTGCAATTTGGCCCCTTTGTCCTCTCTGGGTTCTCTGCAACCCTGTCTCTGCACCTCACTGGCACCTGGGCTCTCCATAGCCCTGTCTATGCACCCCAAATGCCACACCCTCTCTGGCATGAGGGTCCCCACACTGCAGTGGGCCCCTAATGAGGCCTCCTTCCCCAAATAGCCTCACACAAACCACCAGTGTTACAAACAGCAAACATAAGCTCCAGCCTATAACATAATACAAGAGACCAGGGTGCGCTCTGCCCCTTTAAAAGCATCAAACTTCATCCCCAACACTAAACATCTAATAGGCAAGGGTACCTGCAGAGCTCATGGAGCCCCATTAGCTCTAGGTGCAGCATATCAGACAGTAGCTGCATTACTGGGCACTTCCTCCCTGGAGGCACCTTCCTCACTAGCTGCTAGCAGGAAACTACCCTCCATAAGCCCTGTCCTGGTGTTTATATGGGCCCAGGGCCCAGCCCCTTTTGGCAGCTGACCATGTGCAGGTGCAGGCTAATTTGCCCTGCAGCTTGTTGCCCTGGTAACCTGTACCTGGGCTTCTGTCTTTCTTTCTGGGCTCTCTCCCCAGGCAGTTTCTGCTCTTCTAGGAGTGGGCACCTTAGTGCCCTGTGATACTATGAAAGACAGAAGTGAGAGACTGACATGATAAACCTTGGAACTTTGTTTTTTTTCAAATACATCTTTTTTTTCCTTTATTTAAAGGATTCATATATTTATTTACAGGATTCATATTTATATAATTTAGAAGCCCCTTATATTGTGAGGCTCTAAGCTGTAGTTTAAGTAGCTAAAACCTTAGTTCAGCATTGAGGTGAGCATCATGATCTATGGGAGTAACTCTTCAGGAAGACACCTCAAGGGAGGACGAGGACCAATGGGCAGAAGCTAATATAGGGAAAATTTAGGCTGGACATAAGAAAAAAAATTCTGTAAGGGTTACCAGAACCTGGAACACACTCCCAGCAGAGGTGGTGCAGTCGCCATCTTTGGAGGTGTTTAAGGTGAGGCTCCATAAGTACCTTGTTGGGCTTGTTTGAGCCTGATAACTTCCTGCCCATGGCAGAGGACTGGACTTGATCTAACAAGTCCCTGTTAATCTTTGATTCTATAATTCTATGTAGCCATTCTTGTGTTTCAATCAACCTAAACACTTTATGTGCTTAATCTTACATGTATAAGTAGCCCATAGACTTTACTGGAACTTTTTGCTTCCAGTAAAGTTAGGTATGTTCTTATATTCCTTGTTGATTTGGATTTTTAATGCACACTATTAATTGAAATACTGCTACTTGTATCAGACATTTCTTATGACACCCATGTCTGAAGGCAGTAATAGCTATTGTTGAAATCAAGCTCAGTTTTATGCTTTTAATTGCATTTTTCTTTTTTAGAGATCCTTATGTAAGAAAGAAACAAATATTTAACCCCCATTTAATAATATATTTTGCACCTCACATTAATTCTCACTGCAAAAAAAAAAAAAGATTGAGCCATCTATAGCTGCAACAAAATTAACATTTTAATATGTAAAATAATATATCAATAAGAGAGAGGATGAACTTTACTTAGGCAGTAAGGAAGACTTTAAAAAATCTTTTTGTATTCTATCTTAAGGAAACAGTGTATCCAAATATTCATGATAGGTTTGTTTGTTTTTTCCTGCACTTCTGAGTAGTAGCGACTAGATGGCAGTATATGATGATTTTTTGAGAGACTTAACAGAACAAACCACTCTTTGTAGGTAAGTATCATTCCATAAATTCATTCAAAATAAAAACTGCTTTATCCTCAGGATAATAGCGGGATTAGAGCTAGGAATAAACTAAAATGTCCATATTTTAAGTAAGGTTTAGCTGGTGCGTTTCCATAAATGAGAACGGTTATTCAAATATTCTTCCAGTTAAACTTATTTTTACACAAGACAGGCAAATCTTTTACAGTAGGCTTCACTTAAAAATATCCATCCCATACCCTGCAAGAACAGGTACGCTGTATTAAACTATACCTCTTTATAAATGTTGTTTTTATAAAGGCAAGCAAAAGAAAAACACCAGTTCTTTGTACAAAAAATTCTTGATACCTGAAATGTATATTTGTCACAAGGGAGCAATTAGCTTAATATAAGTTAAGATTGCTTGGTTGTCCTGTAATCAAGTTTATAAATAAACAGGGTCAGTGACCATACTTCTTTTCACAAGCCTGTAGCAGTACAGATTATTTTCTCATTGCTCTTGGCAGTAAGAGACAATAGTTAACACACAAGGCTTTATAAATTACCATAAGAGGCTCAACTCCACGATGCATACAAATGTGTTAAGAAGGATATATACGTACTTATGTGTGTATGTATGTGTGTAAATGTGTTAAAACAAAAATATATATTTACATATATTAATAAGTATGATATATATATATATATATCTATTACTCTATAGATTTGTATCCCTTGTGAATGGTGAGGGTCACCTGTGTGTGTATATATATAATACATATATATATCTCCTTCTCTCAAAATATACAGTTTTTGAAGAAAAGAATATTTTTGCCATGTATTTTCCCTTGTAGAATTTATCACATATATTTAATACCATCATACATAAACAAAAGTAATATCAATTAAAATTTGATCTCTTCTTTTTGAAGAAAATCTGAAGGAAAATAATATGTTGAAAGAATAACTTGAAATATATGTTTCCTTTTTTGGAGGGTCATTAGTTTGGGGTTCAGGTTCCTTGTAAATTCTATATCAGGAGGAGAATTGTTAAAAGTTGTTTTACTTTCATCATTGCAACCCCCTCCCCCCGCCCCTCCCCAAAAAAACACAACAAAAAAACTGTGCTAAAAGTTTTCCTAAACTCTATTTTGTAGGCCTTTTATTTTATTCTTCCAGTAAAGGTTTAAGCAGATATTCCCAATATTTTTTCCTTTTAATCATAACTGTCACGTGAAACCTTCATGTAACCCCCACTATCTACACTGTATTAACACCCTCCCCTCACTTAACAGTTTTTGCAGCATAACAGTCAAGCAGCATAACAAATTCATCCATTTTAAAAGAAGGGATTATTAGGTTAGAGCCTGAGGAGGTGATGGATTACTCAAGAGGGGGCAGGTGACAAATCAACACTGAGTAGAAGCCTGTATGTGTAGGGAGCAGTCCAGAAAAGCTAAGGCAGCAACTGAACTCAGGCTAGCTACCAGAATCAAAGATAACAAAAAGTCCTCCTTCAGATATGTGGGAAGCCAGGGGAAGAACAAAAGCAACATTGGTCCCCTACGAGATCAAATGGGGCAGCTGACATCTGACACTCAAGAAAAGGCCAATCTCCTAAATGATTACTTTGCATCAGTTTTCCACCCACCCAAGGGGGTCATGCTATCATACAGGACACAAAGCATCCAGTGCTCGGGAGATGGGCCCACAATTGACATAGATCAAGTGAGAGAATGTCTTGAGAGGCGTGACTGTCACAGAGCACTAAGGTGCCTGCTCCTAGAAAAGCAGAAACTGCCTGGAGAGAGAGCCCAAAAAGAAAGACAGAAGCCCAGGTGCAGGTTACCAGGGCAACAAGCCAGAGGGCAAATTAGCCTGCACTTACACATGGTCAGCTGACTGGAAGAGGCAGAGCTCTGGGTCCATATAAACCCCAGGCTGGAACTAGGGAGGATAGTTCCCTGCTAGCAGAGTTCCCTGCTTCCCAGAGGGGAAGGAGCCTCCAGGGAGGAAGTACCCAGTGATGCAGAAACTGCCTGATATGCTGCAGCTAGGGCTAATGGTAGGTACCATGAGCTCCGCAGGTACCCTTGCCTACTACTCACTTAGTGCCGGGAATGAAGTTATCTGCTTTTAAAGGGGCCGAGCACACCCTGGTCTCTTGTATTATATTATAGCACAAGGGCTTATGTTTGTTTGCTGTTTATAACACTGGTGGTTTGGGTGAGGCTATTTGGGGAAGGAGGAGGCCTCACTGGGGGCCCACTACAGTGTGGGAACCCTGGTGCCAGAGAGGACGTGTCATTTTGGGGGTGTACAGACTCTGGTACCAGAGAGGGTGCAGCACTCTTGGTGGGGGCATGGACCCTGGTGCTGGAGAGGGTGCAGCACTAGGGGCGCAGAGACAGGGCTGCGGAGAGCCCAGAGAGGACAAGGAGGCCAAAACACAGCAAGGTCTAGACCTGACAAGGTCAATGCCATCTGCGAGGCTTGGTGTGTGATAAAGGGGTGGTTGGAGCCATGCATATAGCCCATAAGACTGGGGTGTCCCCAGGACATCTATTTTGAAATGTGACCCACAAGGGGTCCAGGACCCACGGGGTTCAGGGAAGATCAACAGAACCGTGCTCAAGTAGGGTTAAAGGCAGCCTCCCTACTCGTTACCATTACATCAAGATGTGGCTGATGAAAATGGAAGGTGCCCGGTGGGCCATATTGGCATGGTTGAGGGGCCCTAGGGGTAACATGGCCATCCTTGAGGAGCCCATCCCATGACAGTGACATCCATAAGTCTACAGGCCCAAATGGATTGTACCCGAGAGTCTTAAAAGATGGACATTGTAGCATGCCCTATGGTCAAGATATTTGAAAGCTTACGGTGCTTGGGTGATGTACCTGAAGACTGGAAAAGAGCCAATGCAGTCCTGATCTTCAAGAAAGGAAGTAAAGAGGATCCAGGGAATTACAGACCTGTCAGTCTGATGTCCCTCCCTGGAAAGATCTTGGAGAAAATTATCAAAGGGTCTATCTGCAGCAGGCTAATGGAAGGCAACCTACTGATGCTAGTCAACATGATTTCATTACTGGAAGATCTTGCCTGATGAACCTCATCTCCTTCTGCGACCAGGTGATGCATTGCCTGGACAAGGAAAATGAGGTTATTGTCGTTTTGTCTGAATTTCAAGAAGGACTTTGACTTGGTCTCCTATAATGTCCTCATGACCAAGCTGAGGAATTGTGGCCCTGACCATCTCACGGTCCGATGGCTGGCGTTACTGGCTCTGGGGTTGGACTCAAAGGGTACTTAAGCTGATGAGGCAAATCAACGTGGTGCAAGGTTACCAGCAGAGTTCCCCAGGGCTCAGTGCTCGGGCTGGTACTCTTCCAGATCTTCATTAATGATCTGGCTTTGGGCTTCAGATATGGCCTGGCAAAGTTTGTGGATGACACTAAGCTATGGGGGAAGGAGGTCATGCTGGGGGTACAGGCCAACCTGGACATGCTTGCAAAGTGGACAGACCAAAACCTGATGGCATCCAATGTAGAGAAATGCAGGGTATGCCACCTTGGGAGTAAACAACAGCATCATACTAGTAGGCTCAGTGGTGCTATGTTCACTAGCACCACAACCGAAAGAGACTTGGGGGTCTTGATTCTTCACAAGATGAACATGAGCCACCAATGCGATGATGTGGCCAGCAAAGCTAACCAAACTGGCATGCATCCACAGATGCCAGTGATGTCATCCTCCCACTTTACTTGGCCTTAGTGAGGCTGCAGCTGGAGTACTGAGTCCAGTTTTAGGCCCCCCAGTTCAAGAGGGATGTGGATAAGCTTGAGAGAGTCCAAAGGAGAGCCACCCATATGATCAAGGGCCAAGAGAGCAAGCCTTATGAGGAGAGGCTGAGGGACATGGGGATCTTCAGCCTGGCAAAGAGAAGGCTCAGGGGGGACTTTGTGGCTGCCTATAAGTATATAAGGGTGGGGGGGGGTCCATCAGGATCTTGGAGAACAGTTGTTTACCAGGGCTCCCCAAGTGACAACTAGGTCTAACAGCCACAAATTTCTAGAAGACCAATTCAGACTCGATATAAGGAAAAACTTCTTTGCAGTCTGAGTGGCCAAGGTCTGGGACAGACTCCTCTCCGAGTGGGGGTGCAAGCACCTACTCTGGACTCATTCAAAAAGCACTTGGATGTTTATCTTGCTGGAATCACTTGATTCCTGCAAACTTCCTGATTCTGGCAAGGGGACTGGACTCAATGATCTCATGAGGTCCCTTCCAACCCCCAATGCCTATGAAATCTATGAAAAGGAAGGCTGTGGCTCCCACAGTGGGTCGTTCATTGCACCCAGGCTGTGCTCATGTGGTTTACTTTAAGCTATGCAAACATAGACTGGGAGCATCATGTGCACCTATTCATTGCTCCCAGGAGCTATATGATAAACCCAGTTTAAGTAACTTGCATAGGGAAATAGCAGGTGGGATTGAGAATGACTAGCAGGTCTTGTGGAATGGGGGTTGGTGGGTCATGGGAGGGTTGTGGGATAGTAGGGAGGGGATGGCATGCCTGCAAGGGGGTTTAATAAGACTGGGGGGGGGGGGGGGGGATGGATTGCAGGGGTTGCCCGGAGGTTGGGAGGTTTGGTGTCTAAAAATAGCCCAGCCAGGTGTAACAGGCACTGGGTTAAAAAAGAGATGTAAAGTAAAAGCTGTAGAAGGAGCTGTGTCTGCAAGCAGGGGATCACTGAGCAGAAAGGGGTGGGGCTTAACTGGGAGATAAACCTAGGGCCAGAGCTGGGGCAGGCAGTTCTATATTGGCTGCTGATGTGGAAGGAGCTGTTGAGCAAGTAGCAAACAGAAGAGGACTCTGCATTCCCAGGGGCTAAGAGAAGGCAGACTCAGAGCTAAGGTAGGGACCAGTTGTTTAGGGACTGAAACATGGGGTGGTGGTGGTCTCAACTGGCCCAGGAACATGGAAAGAGCTCAGGAATAGAGTGGAGATGGAATCAGTCTGGTCCCTGTGGGGGACCAAGAGGGACTAGGTATGTATGAGCAGCCAAAATGGCAAAGTGTTCAGGTGTGGGTATACAGAGAGTGGCCTGAGCCCAGAAGAAGCTGGTAAGGTTGATGGCACAGGGACTGCAAGTCCCAGCAGTGGCAGAGACTGGGTCCTGGTATAGGTGTAGGAGTGATGTTAATTGATAACATCTGCAAGGCCTTGGTGTGGTATAAGGGGCAGTAATAAGCCTGTAAGGTTCTGAGTAATAACACTTGGGCAGCAGCATGAGATCAGGGATCCCTGGGGCAGCCTCCCTTTCCAAGGATCTAATAATAATATGTGGCCGGTGAGGTGAAGTGGGGCAAGTCTGAGAAGTAAGGACAGAGTAGGGGCTGAACAGCCACTGGGGGGTGTCATGGCCATCACTGGGACCAGCACTTGCTGCACCAGGGCTAGAGGGGGATGAGGTGGGAATAGTGCAGCCCTGTGATTATGCTGTGTACATGAGGCTGAGTTAACCCAGTCTTGATCTAAGTTAGTTCTTCTGCCTAGATGCACTAACTTAGATTGGGTATACCATTTTTTTTTTTTTTTTTTTTGACTGATTTAAGCCTTCTCATGCCTATATGATTGGACCTACTTCTTCCTGTAGTCTCACAGAAGAGGTCTGGGAAGAAAGTGTAGATGGAGAGACAAGGAAAGGGCTGTGAGAACCTGATAGACAGACTGAAACATGAGACAGTGCAGCACTGCTAAGTCTTTTAATCTTAGTGCTAATTTGGTTATGTTTTCTGTACAAGTCCAGTTCCATGTTCTTCTACTTGTAGACTTCTGCTGCATTTCTAAGAGACTCCTGCTTGCAAAAACTAACTTTTTTTTTTTTCCTTGTAGCAGGATCTTCTTCCACTTAGGGGAATCCTTGTCAAAAATGCCTAATACAAAAGCAGACAAGGTTCCTTGGGTGAATTTGATATCTTTTATTAGACCAACCCAAATAGTTGGAGAATATTTATTAAGCAAACTTTCGGGTTCAAAAACCCTTCATCAGGCTAAGGAAGTTTTAGCAGTTGGTGTGTGCTCTTCCTGGATGGAATGAAAAGTAAACAAGCCAGGGGCTGGGCTGGGCTGGGCTGGGGAGTCAGTTGCCAGGCAGATTGTAATGTATCAAAAATTCAAAGTCTATGTTTAGTCCATGATGTCTAGTATCCAGGAGGTTGATGAAATGGAGCTCATAGGCTCATCTCTGGGAAGTGTTGTGTAAGTTTCCCTTGAGGATCAGGACTGAGAGATTGGAGAGAGAGAGAGTGGCCCTCCTGTGAGAAATGTGCCCCCACCGGTAACTGGGTGTTTCTGTCTTTGATGGATTTCCGGTGTGCGTTCATTCTGGTGCGCAGTTGTTTGGTCTCTCCTACATATTTTTCCATCAATACAAAAGCAGCATTTCAGGCCATTATAATTTTGGAGGATCATGTTATTATGCTGCCCATGATAGTAGGGTTTTCCCAGCATAGACTGGTTATATGAGCTTTCACTTTAAAACAAAAATCTTTGTGCTTGTGGAGGAAACCTTCAAATGTCCTCACCTGAAAGGTTCAATATTAAAAAGTATGTAAATATTAAACTACTAAGAACTGTTTTATTATTTTAAAAATATAATCTCTAACTCTTGTGCCTAATTCAGACTTTTTGAAAAAAAAATACGGAAAGGAGAAATAAAAGATTGGGCAACAAATTGGATAGATCCAGACTCTAATATACTCAGTCATACACACGTGTGATTGCACATTGATATAATTCTAAAAATGAATAATTGCTTACCATCATAAGTAAGATTTATAAACTGGTTCCTTCTTATTAAAAGTTATGGCTGCAGTTGCTTATTTTGCCTATTTCTAACTGATAATATCAATCTACAGATTGGCAATAAAAGTGAAATGACAGAAAAGGAAATGACAAGCAGGCAGAAAACATGGAGGGAAAGGGCTAAGCACTTTATATAGGAGGAAGGCAAGTACAACAATGCTAGCTTTTCATGACAAGACTGGGAAATCAGAATTTTGCACACAAGCAGTAACTATCCCAAATACAAACACAATATGCCACTGGAAAAAAAAAAAAAAATGTTCGCTCCTGCTTCTCAGATTTCCACAAGTCATTCCTAAGTTTAATAAAAATGCATTTCCTTATGAAAGACCAATTGGTCAGAGCAATGCCTTATAGGTGCCGACAAAAGTCATTTCATGTGGATGAATCAAATACAAGTTGATCTAAAAATGGATATTTTTTCAATTTTTGTGGGAATTCTGGTATTTTCTATTTGTTTACAGCCCAATTTTGAACAAAATGTTTAAATAGCTTAAACTCTCTGCACATAAAAACTTTCAAGCAAATTTAAATTGGGGAATGTCAAAGTAGTGCCTGTAGATATTTTCAAATGAAGTGAAATGATTTCCCATTTCCCCACTTAAAATAGTTTACTTTGAGAACATATCACCATAAGCCTAAGTTACTGTGGTGCCTTATGGTTTCAGGTCCCCACAATCTTCACTATCTTGTATGAGTTCTGCTTCTTAAGAGGACTATAGTTCCCACAAGGGGGTGGTTTCTTCAACCAGCTTTTACTATCTTTAGCAGGGCTGACCAATAGCCAGCCCAGGAGCTGTATGTGGTCTGTGAGCAGTTACTCCATGGTCAGACTGGACTGGTATGGATTGTAGGGGGGTTTGCCTTGCTGTGTAGTGGGAGGGATAGCTATATTCCTATGATCTGTTGAGCGTATTTTAACAACCTTTGCAGCAGCAGGACATTCACCATAGCAGTCCCCCGTGCTTTGCCTATATCAGATTAGGTTTTTATGCCTTGTGGTTATGTTAGGGTTGACTGTGAAGTTTTGCTAATAGGTTACACAATGGGTTTGTATAAGATAGTGTGGATAGGGATGATCAGCGCATATCGGCCCACATGCTGGGGATGTGGTAGCTGAGGTTAGGGACAGATATTCAAAAAAGCCTGAGCTTGAATTGATTCAGTCTTTGCAGATTAGTCTAACCTGGCTCAGCTAAATCAGTTTTGTAACCAGACAGACATCCCACAAATACAGGCACATGCCTGCAGTAACTCAGGCTAGAAGCTGGGGGAAAGAATCTGAAATCTCTGGAGCAGAGGAGAGGGGCCAGGAAGCAGAGGAGAGGGGGCAGCTCTCCTGTGGAACAGAGAGCCCTGCCCAGCCTAGAGAGCATGCTGGATGCTGGGGGTATCTGGTTTATCTTAAACCAGCAAGGGGTCTAGGGTAGAAATTGCACAAACCTGTTTAGGGCAAACCAGTTAAGTCTGATACTCCATTCAACTAGGTTTGGCTGAAACTTGTTCAAGATATTTTGAAACTGGTTTATGTGCACTGAACATCTGTTCCGTTACAGGTTTAAACCAGTTTCTGATCACTTAAATCAGTTTGTGTGTAATGTCTGTCCCTAGCCTGAGTGACTAAGGGACCTTGCTGTGGTTCCAGAAGCAATAATTAGAGCCTTACTCTTGTCTCCTGCCAAATGCTGCTGCTTGGTTACCCAAGCTGTAAATAAGTCTTGGTTCACTTTGGTTGGGGTGTCAAGGTCAGAGATGATGCTAGTCGCATAGCTTTCTTGGGTGCTGTTGGCTACAAAAACTGGCATGCCTTAACCATGCTTGCCCAGTGTGCCACCAGGCTTGGGTATAATTTTGACCCTAGAAGCAGAGCAGAGAGAAAAGAATAGTGATATCAGCATAGGACAGCAAGTCGGGAAATCCTTTTTCTCTTCCTTTTGCTCTGCCACATTCCTCCGAGTGCTTCTTCAATCTGTTGTGCTCCTACTATAAAATTGTGCTTTTGACCCTCTCTTTTTTGTCTTTTCACCTTTGATAATTACACATCTACTACCATTTCACTCCATCAGTCTTACTCTTGCTGTTGCTGCCCCTTGATCCATCAACTGTACCTTTACTACTTCCATTTCTCTTTTGTTATCATGCCACATCTATCATGACGTTCTCTCCCCATTAATTCCCTTCTAAATCCACAGATGCGCATTTTCAGACATTCCTGCTCACTTCAGAAAAGCATTTATCCCTGTGCAGAGAACTAGCAGATAGTTCATGTACTTCTACATTCCATTTGAACCTTATTTCTGTAGCGTTTAAGTAGCAAAGAAGCCTGATCCTGACTCTGTGCAGACATCTGGGTATCATCATTTAGTATCCTTTGCTAATATCTTTTGCTGCTTTATTTTTTGTCCCTTCTTTTTTCAGAATGAACAAAGAGCTAAAAAGGAGGAAGCAAGATTATAGACTCTTTGGACCTCCTCAGCACATTGCTGATGTTCAGGTAAGCTACACGTGCAAAACCATTGAGAACAAGGGGTTGGACAGATGTCACTGAGAATATAATTACACCAGTAGGGGGCTTGTAACAGATCATAGTACGTAAAAAGAGAAGAACCTAGTTAGCTCTTTTTTCTTTCAACCCCACCATTCTCACCTGGCTGGAGTCTTGTTAGAGAGAGTAATTTCAAAAAACAAAAAACCATGCACTCACCAGTTCCTGCCAGGCAAGACCCCCACTGTCCTGTCGTGTGTGTGTGTGTGTGTGTGTGTGTGTGTGTGTGTGTGTGTGTGTGTGTGTGTGTGTGTGTGTGGTGGGGGGGGGGGGGTTCTGCCACAAGCCCCCATCACCCAACCGCTCTTGCAGCCCTGTCAATGGCTGCCCCACCTGGCCCCAGTGTCCCAGCTCTTAATAAAAAAAGCTGCTGCAGTCATCGTTGGGGCTTCTGGGGGCTTTTGGAGGAGCCCCCCATGCAGCAGGAGCCGATGAGTGTGGGGCTTTTTTTTTAAGCACTGGGATGCTGGAGCTGGGCATAGCAGCCATTGACAGGGCTGGGATAGCAGGTGGAGGGATGGGGCCTGTTTGATTTGGAGATTTGGCTGATTCGATGGCAGCTGAATCTTGGCATCAGATTCAGCTAAATTGATTCAAGACAGTGATTTGAATCACTGTCCTCTGAATGCAAAGCAAATACTAGCCGGTTTGCACAAGCCTATTGGAAATTGGCATGTCAGGTGTTCTCGGAGGATTACCATAGCTGAGGCAGGGAGATTTCCAAAGTGAGCCCAGTCTGTCACTTGCTTCAGCTTGCCAATTTCTGAGAGTCTGCTATAGAGTTTATGCACCTGAAAAGAATACAAAGGGAAAGCAGGAACTTCTCAAAACCATGTTACAAGGTTACTTAGGACCTTGCTCTACCTTTCCCTCTTATCTAAATAATTCCATGATAACCTGTCCTCAGACCTTTGACATTACCTCTATTTCTTTTTTTCTAAAAATATCATCAAATGAACTTCTGAACTGCCCTCATGGACTGCTGTCAAAAGACACATCCTGGATACCTAACTAAACTTTGTTCTGTGTATACCTTTGCTCTTCTCCTAACATTAATATAATATAAAACTTCAGAGGTTACTCCATTTTTCCCTCCCACCTGGTACCTCTTCCATCTTCCTGCTTCCAGCAGTTAGTGAGTTTTCTCCCATCAGAGCAGAAACAAGTTGCCCACTCCCTTACTTGGGCCTCCATTGCCTTTAGGGCTAAATACAGATGATTAAGAAGCCTGAGATATAGAATCTAAGTTGCATGGTTTTCTGTAAGTGTCCTAGGTTAGATCAGTAGCAAACAATATAAACATTTACCTGTTGCCTGGGGAGGTATGTAGGTTGCCTTCATTCACCAAGGTCTGAGGTTGGGGATGCTCGTGCGTGCCTCTCAGCATGCCCTGTGGACTCCCTGGGCTGCTGGAGACTGGCAAATGCAGCCAAGCCACCCTGATTGACTGCCAGACATGAGCAGTTATGCTGCCCCTTCTCTTCCCCTATCCTCTTTAATTTTGTCAGGCCCTGTAGCTGTGGGCCAAAAAAGCCTTGCAGCACTCCAGCTGTCCATGGCCTGGGTACCTGCCATCA
Organism: Alligator mississippiensis; assembly: GCF_030867095.1. Taxonomy (NCBI): domain Eukaryota; kingdom Metazoa; phylum Chordata; order Crocodylia; family Alligatoridae; genus Alligator; species Alligator mississippiensis. Next base: position 157,157,241 of record NC_081824.1, read on the forward strand.
CTTGCTGAGCTGCAGAGTTCATGTAGGCCCAGTTTCAGTGTTCTGCCTCATGCTGCCCTGACTTGGCAGAGGTGAGCCATACATGTTGGCTCCTACTCTGGGGGCACAGGTCCATACTGGAGTCCAGATGATAGGGTGCCAGTCTCTGAGATTGGGCTCACCCCATGGAGCTTAGCACAGGGGCATGGGGATCACTGGCTGGGTATGCAGGAGTCAGGGCTGGACTCCATGAGCTCTCTCCTCAGCTCAGTGTCAGGTATATGGACATTGTGCAGTGCTTCATGATGGGTTGTGAAGGCACAGCCCAGGAATGTGGGTGGCTAGGTCCTAGGGCTTGTGCAGGGGATGCAGATACTGGAGAACAGCAATCTAACTTGAATCAATAGGGGATCTGGTACAGAAGTTTGATTCACTGGTGTAGAAAGACTAGGCCCCAGGGGTGGCCTTGTGACACCTGCCTTACTTTGACTTTCTAGGTACCCTCCCTCTTTTACCCTCTTTCCTGCCATGCTTTGCTTTTATAACCTTATTGGGAGAAAGGGGGCTATCCAGAATCCTAGAACAAGCTCTCAAATGTTAGGTGGACCCTCCTGGGCCATCCATGTTCCAAGGCATTAATAGCCTTAATGACTTATTTTGTGTCCTCTGATCTTCCCTACAGCCATGACCATGCCTTTCAAATGTTACCAATCATCACATAAATGGGCACTTTGCCCCAAAACCACCAAACTACCTCAAGCCTCAACTGACATGGAGCTTCTGGCTCCCCAGCCTTCATCCCTCTGCTCTGGCTGGCTCTTTTTTAGACTAGGCTACTCTACCAGATTGGAGCTTCTTGGGCTCCAGCCCTAGTCTCACACACCAGGCTCTGGCATAGCCCTTCCCAGGCACTGGGCCCCCTGGCCCTGTTCTGGGTTTCAACCTTTTGCTTGGTCACTGTCTGTGTGCACCTTGAACCCAGCCCCTGGCAAGGCTCAAAGTAGTCCCATGCCCCTTGAGCACTGCTCAGACCTCCACTTCCCCTTCAGTCATGACCTGATCCACTAGTATAAACTGTAACAAAAAAATGAGCTCACTGGCTGTAACCCAAAGATCTAAGTATGCTGCCTGCATAGCAAAGCAATTCTTATCCTAGGCTTATCTCTATAAGCTCTCAGCCCCTGTAGTCTTAGGGTTTCAGTCTATTGCTCAAGCTACAGCCATTTTAAAGAGCTTGAGACTGCCTCTCTGAATCAGGCTTTGAGCTTATATCTCTCTCAAGTCCCACTCTCATTGGACGTGCAATTTCCCCGACACCACACTGGTGTCTGATTGGACTTGCTGCCTGGTTAGCTAGTTTGCCAGGGTAGCTTATTGTTGCTGGTGAGCCTGACTTCCCTATTGGGACTTGGCTCAGCTGCCTGCACCTCAGGACTTTCGTCTGTCTATGGACCTGCTCTGTCTGTGGCTTACAGCTCTGCAATTCTTCCCTTGAAATTACTCCTCAGAACAGCCACTACTTGTATAACTACAAGTCTTCCTGTTGGTTATCTACAGCTGGCCTGCATTTTGGCTACCTGCCTGCCTGCAGCCAGCTAAGATTACTGCAGCTTCTCTTAAAATAATAGGGTTCCTCTGGCTCCTTATTACAACTGGTTTAAACTAAATTGATTTAGATCTGAGCACATCAATCCAGGGCCATCTTACACTATGTACTTTTTAGATTAGCCTGTGTGTGCCGAAATTCTGTATGGTTGTGGGCTTAAATTGATTTCTGATCACTTGGACTGGTTTATACGTGACAGTCAACACACATCATGGGAATGCTCAGAGCGTGGGACCCCCGCAATGAGAGCATCCTGCGTGCCTGCCGCATCTCCTGCCACTACGCCAAGCTGATGTGCTGCCTCATGGTGTCCGACACCCATCTGTTGGTCCCACGACATCTATGTGGAACACATCATGGCCCACCGCCAGTACTCTGACCTCACCAGACGAACTGCCGCCGGACCAGATCCAGAGGGGACTGCCTGAACCCCCCCCCCCCCCCCCGAACCAGTTGGACCTTCACTTTTGAGAGGATTCTTCAACAATGGATGACACCACTCCATCCAAAAAGGACTGCCGCAATGCGACCCTATATGGACTGAGACACTCTTCTTCAAACCACTTCTTCCACCATTGTAACGGGTTTGTGTGTATCTATCTTCTTTCTCTCTCAGCGTCACAAACCCCCTCCCTCCCCCCCACCCCCCAGGCTTAGTTGACTAACATTGTATCTCCTGTAACCTAGTTGCATTCCCCTCCTCACCCTCATCCTTCTATTGTTAATCCCTCGCTCGGGCGATCTGTATTTCCCTACCGGCTTTGTCAACTTTTTTGGCTTCGCAATCCTAAACATCTACTAATAAGTCAATCTATATCTGGCCAAAGACCTATACCGTTCTTTCCAGTGCAATATGATTTTATTGATTCATTTCCCCCAATTCTGGAGGAAAAGGAAATTGTGCTCCAGGCTGAAATCTGTTGGTCTGGCTCTTTAAAAAGTTTAAGGTTGGATAATGTCTTAGATTTTTACACTGGGCATTGACTCTGATTACTAAGAGTCTCCCGATTTTTTTTTTTTTTTACTTAAGAGACTCATCTTCATCTTTTTGAAAGCCCTCTTCTTTCCTTCATATTAGTGATGGAAAAAAATGAAAATATGACCCAAGTATGGTTGATGCATTCATGTTTGTTGGAGTTCACAGACAGCCTGAAACCAAACTTCTAAGTTTGTATGAACTACCCAATTATCTGCATAGGTGTTATCTCTAAGACCTCTTGCTCTCTCTGGCAGGAGAAATGTTTATTGGCCTGGGCTAGGCATCCATTTATATAACTTCTCAGCTGCTAATGTAAATACTACAGGTCTTTCTGTTACCTCCCCTGCAACTCCAGTGTAGCTATTCCTTTACTCTGCTTGTGGGTATTTTCCATGTTTCTGTGCTTTTCTTGTTGCTCTATTGGGTGTGCCAATGCTACTGCTGGGACTGACACCTGGAGATCCCTAGGTGTTACCCCTCCAATAGCTATTTTTGGGATCAGGAATGAATTTTACTCTAGGGGCAGATTGATATGGACTGTGTTGAGAGAGGAGTTGCTTCTACAGTAGGTGGAGTGGCCTTTTCCTTGAATCTCTCACCTGTATTTGAACAACCTTTGGCACAGCATGGCTTTGGCTGCTGCAGTACCCCTGCTTTACTTGTGGCAGATTAAAGTGTTATGTCTTGTGGTTGTTGGGGCTGACTGTCATTTTGCTAATAGGTTATACCATGAACTTATATAGGATGTTGTGGATAGGAATGATCATGCCTCAGGGAGCGGGTCAGACTAGATGACATGTGGAGATCCCTTCCACCACTACATCTTTATGATTCTATGACATGAGTCTGTACTGCCTTTTTTGAGAGAGAATAGGGGATGTTTTAGAATCATAGAAAATTAGGATTGGAAGGGATCCCAGGAGGTCATCTAATCCAAACCCCTGCTCAAAGCAGGACAATCCTCCAACTACATTATCCCAGCCAAGGGGTATATTTGCCACTGGGCCTCTGAGTGTGGTCTCAAAGCATAAGTGGTGGGTGACTGAGGCACCAGTCCCAAAAGCCTACTTAGAGGTGATACATGAAATAGCTGCCCCTGCTGTTCCTTTTGCACCACTGAGGCAGAAAACTTATATGTGGAGCAAGCATTTCATGGGGCTTTGATCTCTAGATCACCTTAATCTGGCTCAACTGTATGAAGGATCTGAATACAGGAAGTCCTCAACTTACAACGGTTCAAGTTACAATGAACCGCAGTTACAATGCTTGTAAATTGACAGCTGGGTTTTGAAGTTTCAGCATGGTTTCAACTTTACAATGCTGGATACAGGCCTGTTGGCGGAAGGGGAGGGGTAAGGAAAGGGCCAGAGGGAGGCAGATCAGGGCCCCTGCAGGAGGGGGGCTGGGGCTGAAACAGGGGGTGGGGCAAACACTGCCAAGCTGGGGCTGTTCTGCACTCTGGGAGCAGGGGCTATAGGTGGTGGCAGAAGCTTCAGTTTGTCCTGCTGCTCTCCCAGCTGCCCCTGCTGGGGTGAAGCAGGCAGTGCCAAGGCTGCACTGGTTGACTGCGGGAGAAGCCAAAGCTCAAGCTGTGGCTTGTTTGGCTTCTCCCCTAGCTGCCCTCACTGGGATGAGGGAGGCAGTTCTAGGGCTGTGCCAGGCAGCTGCAAGAGAAGCCACAGCTCATCTGGATGATTTTCCCCCAGCTGCTCGCCCTGTGGTGAGGCACAGGTAGTGCCAGAACTGAGCCAGGCAACCACAGGAGAAGCCATGGCCTGTCTAGTAGCTCCTGTGGCTTGTCCAGGAGGGCATGGGGGGTGGGGAGGGATGTGCAATCCCCCAGATCTGGTATATTTACAATATAAATACATACAGACAAGTAATATAGCTACATTTATTTATTTGATATAATTGATTGAGTACTGCACAAAATTCTGGGTTATCTTGGGTGAAAATAGGGCATCAGGTCTTGGTCCAAGAACCAATCTGCTGTCCTGTGGGGCCAGGCCAACTCTCAGGATCTCAAAATTGCATTGCTAGATGGGAGGGTGCGACACAATTGCACATATACAAACACACAAATCAATTAGGTGTGTGCACACGCACACTAATAACTTAGGCACATACGCATCCAAGATTGCCAGTCTAAGCACATCCACACCTGTCACCAATTCAAGCACATACACATTATACACACTGAAAATTAGACAAAAATCTGTTGTCAATACCCATACACTCAATACACATACATGGATCACTAACTTGATATGGATCACTAACTTGTATATCACACACACAATGATACATATATAATTTGCCAGTTCATACACACCATACACCTACACATACACACCACACCACCCAAGTTCGGAACTCACCTGTGTGTATGTATGTGCTTTGGGTACTTAGGATACCTAGAGTGCTTGGTGACTATGGGAGGGGAAGTCAAGGGTCAAAAATTTCCAAAAGGAGGGTGATGGATGGAGGTTAAGATGAGAAAGGGAAAAATAAGAGAGTGAAAGTGCAGGAGAGAAAGGGGCCGGGGCTGGGATTAGAACCGGCAGACTGGAGGGAAGCTGGGATTACTTGAGGTTAATTGGTGTTAATTGATTAAAAGAAAATGCCCAAAGCTGGCAGAGCAGAGGAGCGATGCTGAGGAGATGGCACAGCGGCTGGGACCAGAGTTGAAGCTGCGGAGGAACCAAAAGTTACATGGGGGGAGAGGGAGACTGGGGGGGAACTGGAGTGGAGCTGGAGAGGCTGTGGGGAGAACCAGGAGGCTGTGGGGTCTGGAGCCTGCAGTGGAGCCACAAATGTGGCAAGGGGAGCTGGAGACACTTCAGGGGAGAGGCTCTGGGTGGAGCTGGGGCCCAGGAAGCCGGAGGAAGCTGGAGAATGGAGAGAAAGAGGGATCGGGGAGAAGGCAGAGAGAGGGAGACAAGCAGGAATGGAGAGACAGAGAGAGAAATCAGGGTGAAGGCAAAGGCAGAGGACATAGGGCTAGAGCTGGGAAACCAAAAAGTAGGGCTGGGACGCCAGCGGAGAAGGAGAGAAAGCCAGAGCTGGAGGAAATAGAGGCAGCAGAGAGGAATGAGGTCCAGAGGGAGATCAGAGAGACAGGGATTTAGTTGGGAGCCTACAGCAAGACTGAGACCAACTCAGTGTCAAGAATATCAGTTTTATTAAACAGGCAACAAGCACCCAAACAATGGTAGTAGGACAGAAAAAGGCTTGGTGGAGAGATTGAAGTTAAAGTGTGTAGAGACAGAGTCCAGATCCTATGCTTGGGGAAGGAAGGTGAGTGATAGCTACCTATCCTAGGCTGTGAGTTGATCCTTGATGACCATTCAGGGTCTTCTCCAGCAAGGTGTTGTCCAGAGGGGGTCACTGGCAGGGCCTCTGGGTGGATAGGTGGCATGGTGTAGTGCTGGTCCAGATGGACCAGCTGGTTCCTGGGTCTGGTCTGTGGTACCTCGGTGAGTCAATGCAAGGCAATAGTCCAGTTGTTGAGTTGATTATTCAGTTGAGGCCTGCTAACATTGTATCTCAAGTACCCTCATTCATCCCCATTCATTCAGGAACCAATTTACTTGAGACTGGTTAGCTAGGAGTTATAGGTTACACCCAAGCAGAGGACACAAGATGGAGGCTTGACATACAAAATGGAAATTTGACATTACTTGACATTACTTATGCTAACTTACAGATGTAGGCCTAAATCATATGGTATCAATTAAAAGAAAATAGTAAAAATCAGTAAAACAGTAATCACACAGTAAAATTAATATAAACATAATAATTATACAATATAACAGTGGATCAAAGAAGGAGAGACAAGAAAAAAAACTTGTTACAAAAATGCTAAAGCTTATCCTATGTCTTAATTTACTCATACTTATCTATAGGAAATAAGTAGGGAGAGAAAAAGTCAGAAATATTTGGGGAAGGGAATGAATATATATATCTCAACTATTTCTGACTTTTTCTCTCCCTACTTATTCCATATATATATATATATATATATATATATATATATATATATATATAAAGAAAACTGGGGGTTGTATTACAATCCCCCATTTATAACATTGTTTCCTATGGGAAAAAATTGTTCAGAGTTGCAATGTTTATACTTAAGACACGGTTTTCAGGAACAAATTGTGTCGTAAGTCGAACTGCCTGTAACTCTCTGTTATGTAATAACTCTCCCTTCCTTCAGTCTCTTAAGGCTAGTAGTCTGCATGTTTGGGAATTGGTCTTTTCCAAGTTTCATAGTGATGTAAGATTCAGATTTTTTTAATTACATAAAAAAGAAAAAGACAGAAAAAGACTGGTTGCAACTGTTCAAAAAACAATGTGTACAAACTGCCCGGTGATCTCAGGAAAAAAATGCCACTACCCTACGCAGAATGGAGCAAAACTGTGAAGAAGTTTAAAAATTGTTCAACCTTGTGTGTATTATATCTGCTTGCATAGAGGGAGCAGGAGTCTGTCACATGCTTAGACCCAGCTGTCTCTTATCCTGTAATACAATGAGCCAGGGACTTAGTCCCCGCCCCAACCCCAAGGGTCACCTTCTGAATATGAGAGATCCATTGAGATTTCAGTAGACTGGAACAAACAAGCCACAGATTCTCAAAGCTGTGCCATTATAATTGTCACAGTGCTGCAATATAGCATAGTTTTTTTTTTCCTCTGTCTCAGGTGTATATTAAATGCCTTCACAAAATCTCATTCAAATCCAGTACAATCAGATTCCCAAAGAAATGTTAACAACAGAGAGCAGAGGAGAAAACATGCCTGCAGCAATTATTAATCAATTGAAATGTAAGTATCTATTTTGACAACTATGCATTTTTTTACAATTTTACATTCATATAACTCATTTGTTGTCCCACTTTGGTGAACACAGGATTGTGAAAAATCAAAGACAAAGAAGCTAGACCTATACCTAATTTATACTTTTATCCTATTTCATTGAAATCAGTTCAGTTGCAAGGGCATATAAATTCAGCTCAACCTGTTCCCTTTTAAAGAGTACCCAGTGGTTTGTGTGTTTTCGCAGGACAGCTGGACATTTATGCCACTGTTGATCACAAATGACATTCTTTATAACCTACTGAAAATGCTTTTTGATATTTTTCATAATAACAAATCATTTAAGCATTAAAATTTCTCATGGTACATCAAAGAATTTTTCAATAGTGTCCCTGAAAATGTCAGTGGCTGTTACTGTTTAAATCAAGTTGTTCCTAGTTCATGTGATAGAAAATGGTGTCCAGAGCAAACAACCCAGACATTGTGATCCTTGGCAGAAGAGCTGTCTGTACAGAAATCTTACTACTGTCCAAATGTAGAGGCAACACAGTCCACCTTTAAAAGCAAAAACATGGCACAAAGCAAAGTAAGAACTTAATTTCTATTAAATGTCTCTTAGCTGTTCCATTTTGTACTTTGATTGGTATTGTCTGATGGCTTGTTGGAAAGGAAAATATGTTGGAAAATGGGAAGCATGGTAAGGCTGTGCAAAGCTTCAGTCACTGATTCAATTCACCTGAGATTCAGCCCAATTCGTTGGCTGAATCTCCAAATCTGAATCAAATCAGGAGACCCTTTAATCTCTCTGAATTGAATAAGAACCCTCAAATCAATTTGGAGAGATTAAGAGAGATTCGATGATTCAGACATAGACACAGCTTTAAATGTTTTTTCTACATACCTCAAAGTAACAGGAAGCTCGTGAATGCTGAGATGCTGGGGCAGATGAAGCATCCCACGGGGGTTCCCAGTATGCTTGGTGGCAGACTCAGAAATGGACCAGAAGCACTTCTGATCCGCTTCTGGGTCTGCCACAGAGCGCACATGGGCACTCCCCCCCATCACCTGACTCAGTGACTGGTGCCTCCTGGGTCTGGGGGGGCACCCAGGGTCCCCCCCCCCCCCCCACTGCCAATCGCTGAGCCAGAGGGCACAGAGGGGATTCCCCATGAGCTTGGCAGCAGATGCAGAATTGGACCAGAAGTACTTCCAGTCCACTTCCAGGTCCACTACTGAGCACACAGGGGTCCCCCCTGCACTCCTGTGGAATGCTCCATGCGCCCCACCATCGCAGCATTCATGAGCTGCCTGGTACCTTGAGGTATGTAGAAAAAACATTTAAAGCTGTGTCTGTGTCTGAATCGCTGAATCTTTTTGAATCTCTCTGAATCGATTTGGAGGGTTCTGATTCAATTCGGAGAGATTAAAGGGTCTCCTGATTCAATTCAAATTTGGAGATTCAGCCACTGAATCAGGCTGTATCTCCTCCAAATCAAATCAGCGACTGAAGCTTCCCACAGCCCTAAACATGACTGGCATGTACTGAAATTATGAGCATAATTTCTAGCAGTTCTTAAGTGATATAGTGGCTTCATTCCTACTTACTTTCAGTGGGTGCATCTACACATTCATTAATGCTCCATAGTTACTGTGCATTAAGTTTAGTACTTAGATAAATAAGTACTAAATTACTGCACAGTAACAAGAGTTACCCATGTGCTGGCACATGGGTTTTTAGTGATGCTTACTGTACAGTAGCCTAATACTACTACACAGAAGCGCATTATCATAGTTTTTTCCTGGCACGCTACTGCACAGTTATTAGGCTACTGCACAGTTGGTGTCTTATGTAGACGTGCCCAGTGGGACTTGGTAATTTTTGAAGGTTTACTCTACCACAGCTTATGCAGTAATTACTACAATTGCTCTTTAAAAATACTAATTTTAACTGTTATTGCTTTTAAATTCTCAGGACAGATCTTTATTGACTTGTACTTTGTGTAATTGTTTATACTACACATCTGTGCAGAGCAGGTATAAAACATTATTGTGAATGGGAGATGAATGGAGAATTCTGATTTGAGAGGGATATAGACAAGTTTTACATAGGGGAAATGATTATTGAAGATGCAAAGCAGCTATGAATCAACCCTTGTAATCTGCCTCTAGGCTTTCATGGGAACCTTAAACCTGTGTTGTTGCTGATTTTTTATGCAGTTAAATATGGACAATGTCATTAGAGTTGCACAAGAGTAAAAAGTGCAGACAGTTGCTGTGCTCAGGAGACTGTGCTGTAAAATTAGGCAAAGAAAGACCCAGAGGAGAACAGGAGCTTAGCACCTTGTTCTGCTTAGTTTCCACTTGCTCTGATCTTTCCCTATTTTCTTCTCAGACTAAATTTAGAACACAGGTGTTTTAATGTGTACTTTGTTGAACTTACCTTTTAAATAGTATTTTCCTTGACTACTGGAGTTGCTGCTAGTAAAGTTCAATATTAATGGCAGGGTTTTTTTGTCAGTTTTAAATTTCAAACTCATGTAGGCAAAATGGAAGGGGGGGGAGGGCAACAGAACCACATCGTCTTGACTATGTCATTT